>NC_142692.1:3720000-4030000 GCF_029641045.1 Salvia hispanica | reverse complement strand
GCTTGTGTTGAGATTGAACTTATAATTAATACCCTATTTTAGTTAATGAAGCAGAGAATTATAAATTCTTCCCTCGTGAAGCCAAAAAAATATTAAAAAATAATTTGATTTACACAAAAAAACATCTCAAACACTAAGCATTTTAACAAAATAAGACATTACAAAATATTCATTGGGCATTTCATAACATATCAAGAGTAATACTCTTCACATCATATCCAACAATTTATTGAATTATAACTTTAAGATAAACAGGATAAATTTCATAGTAACCAAATAACATACAGTAAGAAATTTTAATTTAACCAACAGTGGGAACACGACTGACAAATCCATTAGTGTTGACCCAAATCCAAACGCGATCGCAACGGAAATCTGCAGTAACCTGATCAATTCCTTCTCTTACAATATTCCCTTCCACTTCCGGATTCTCGTCCTCAATCATCGTCCATGCAGCTTCGCCATTGACCCCCACCAACTCCGGCCACGAAGTCTTCCCTGTAAACGGATCAAATCAACCACAACGAACAAACAAGTACTAACATACAAAACTCAGCCAAAAAAAAAGTGTCAAACATATATGTAATGAAAATAGATTTAGAATTCTTGCCTGGACAATCTGACATATCTACTAGTTTGTGATTGATTTATTTGAGATTAATTTCAGATCCCAAAGTAGATGATTGGTGATTAATGATTAGCACCTTATTTATAGTAGTAACATTGTGCCAATTATGTTGATATTTTTTTTATTTTTTTTACTATCATTTTCTATTTGATACGTACAGCTAATTGTTGATGATCAATCATTTTGATCTTATTCTCTTTTTTTTAACTAATGCAACCTTCACGTTGTAGAAATAATTAATTAATGCAACCTTGTTGACTTTAGCTTATTATATGAAATCCAGAGATATAGAAGAATAACATTAAAAATAAGTTGAGGAGTGCACTGCGCTTTGATAATGTGACTACCCCATTAATGATCTATTAATATCTGGTAATATACTTAATCGATCAAATAGAAAATAATTTTCTGAATTTTTAGATACTAAATATTAAATCATGAATATTTGAAAATCTCATAATTAATTAAGAAACGCGTTTTCTTTTCCTTTCTAGAAGGAAGTAAGAATAATTATACTAATTAAAAGAGATCCACATGCTCGCTCAGCGAGGTTGTAATTAAGTGTTAATTAAATATTAAGTGTTTGTCAATAATTAATTAAAGAGCGAACTAAAAAAATAGTCCTTGGACTATGCGTTTATCTCGCCAGTGAACTCTAGAATTTAAAAATATCCCCAGACAACCCTGAACTAAATGTTTATCTCGAAAATGGTCCTTTTTCACTGTTTCTTGATGAAATAACCTTTTGGGGGGTTTTGGGGGGTTTGGGCAATTTGGTCTTTTTAACATTTTAAATCTGATATTATTTCAGTTATGTACTAAATCTGATATTATTTCAAAATTATCATTCTTCTTCCATTTTGTCATCCTTCACTTTGTTTCTTTATTTCAATATTATATTTAATTTTATAAAACTAAATTTTAAATTTCCATTCTTAAATATCAATAATTTTTTTAATTATTAAAGTTACTATTAAATAACAGATTAATAGTTTTAATCAATATTTGATAGCGTCTAATATTTAATCAATAAGGTACGACGACACCTTAGTTTTAATCATAAATAGATCATATAACACGATTTATTCCGAATAAATATGCATCGAATGTAAGACTAATATAATTTTCGTTTATTAATTTGAAAACAATCAAAATTAACTAAAAAATTTCAACAAAAATCTCCTATATCAAATTTTTAGTCAACTTCATAATATTTTTAGTCAAATTCTCCTATACATTAGATGCATATTTATTTCAGAATAAATGGTGTTATATGATATATTTATGATTAAAACTATTAATTATTGATTAAAACTAAGGTGACGTTGTACCTTATTAATTAAATATTAGAAACTATCAAATTAAAAAAAATTATTGATATTTAAAAATTAAAATTTAAAATTTAATTTTATAAAAGAAAAGAAGAATGATAATTTTGAAATAATATCATATTTAGTACAACACAAAAATAATATCTGATTTAAAATGTAAAAAGACCAAATTTCCCAAACCTCTTAAAATCCCCTAAAAGGGTATTTTCGTCACGAAACAGTGAAAATGGACCATTTTTGAGATAAACGCTTAGTCCAGGGTTGTCTGAGGATATTTTTAAAGTCCAGGGTTCATTGGCGAGATAAACGCATAGTTTAGGGACTATTTTCGTAGTTCACTCTTAATTAAATTAAATGTAGATAGAGTTTGATTAGGATTTAGTAATTTGCGATTAGAAATTATTAACCTCTTATTACAGTGTAATTTATTGCAGATGTATATTTCTTGCTAGATGATTGCATATTTGGATTCGAATTTCGGAGAGACGAAAAATGTGAGCTGGATGTTCAGCTGGATCGAGCTACAAAGAGATGTGGATCGTTTGGAATGAAAATAGGCTTTGCTTAAGCCGAGTTTCAAGATTTGAGAACTAATCTGAGCCGTGAGATTAATATGACCGTTGGAATTAGTTAGGGTTCAAAAATTAGTTGTAAAATTTCCGATTTCTGTTTTTCGATTCATTCCAATTCCTTCAATCGTAATCTCAAGTTCGGTGAGCTCATTTTTCTCTCAATAAAGATTTCTCATTCGCTCTATCATCTTCTCCGATCAATCATCGAGTTCTAACAAATTGGCGCCGTCTGTGGGAACCAGTGGATTTCTTGCGAAGCTCTGTTTTTCGGTGTTTTGGAATCGGACCTGCGAAAACGATGGCCTCGAGATTTGAGGCGGAGAAGTTTGCCGGAAAAAATGACTTTGCCCTATGGAGAATGAAAATGCGCGCGATGCTAATTCAACAAGGTCTATCATCGGCATTGACGGTGGAGGAGAAAGATCCGAAAGAAAAGGAGGTGGCTCCGGATGAGAAGGCCATCGCGAAGAAGGCTGAAATTGAGGCGAAGGCGCATAGCGCGATCGTCCTATGCCTAGGCGATAAAGTGCTACGCGAGGTTGCAAAGGAGAAGACCACGACGAGCATTTTGACAAAATTGGAAGAGCTCTACCTCACGAAATGTCTGGCGAATAGGTTGTTCATGAAGCAACGCCTCTACTCCTACAAGTTCTTGGAGGGAAAGGGAGTATTGGAGCAGTTGGAGGACTTTAACAAGACAGTCGACGATCTCGAAAACATCGATGTCACTATTGGAGATGAGGATAAGGCCATCCTGTTGTTGAATGCGCTCCCGCGATCGTATGACCAGCTTCGCGATGCAATTCTTTATGGACGCGAAAGATCTATCACCTTGTTGGAAGTGCAGTCGGCCTTGAGGGCCAAGGAGTTGCAAAAGGGGGAAATCAAGCTCGTTGATTCAAGTATAGAAAGCTTGAATGAAAAGAAATTCAAGGAAAAGAAACCATTCAAGAAATCTCAAAAACATGCCAAGAATGCTACCAATGATCAAAAGGAAATGCGTTCTTGCCACTGGTGCAAGTAGCCCAGCCACTTAAAGAAAGATTGTTTCGCATGGAAGCGAAGGCGGCCCGGACTCCTCCCTCCTACTCCGCGAGCTCAATTGGCTGGTCGAGGACGCCGATCGAGCACCCCGCCCTACTCTCGACGGAATGCAGTGCCGTGGCGGAGGTAGCAATTAGGGCGTGATTGGAGATATGTACGAGCTGTTGAGGCAGAGGATCGAGGAGAGGCGGCCGTTTCAGTACGTGGTCGGGTGCGAGCACTGGCGCGATCTCATTCTCAGCGTCGAGGAAGGCGTTCTCATCCCCCGCCCCGAGACTGAGGCCATCGTCGATCTCGTAGACTGCAAGCAGAGGTCTTTAGACACGATATTTCAGATTGAACATGAGTTACAAAACTGATTGGGCAAAATTAGGAAATACTCTCTCCGTCTCCGGGCAATCTTCTCCTTTCTTCCTGGATCTGGCATTTCCTCTACACACCTGGCTTACAAAACCTTATTAGACCAGGAAAATTACAGAATTTAAATCCATAACCAATGCATGAAATATAGGTGAAATCTAAAGCTGGTATCTAAAACCATAAAAAGACAGTAAACCCCTAATCCCTTATTATTATTAGATAATTAACATTTTAAAATTATCAAATGTGTAATAACAAAATATGTTTGCGTTTTTCTGCAGTTTCTCACTTCTCCATACCGCAGCCGGTTAGTACGTTAACGTAAGCAAAGAGGGAACAAAACAACAATTAGTTAAACAGATCAATTTGAAGCAATTATCAAATAGAAATGTGATACTATCAAAATATAATCGTTATTGAGTCCTAAACTTTGCTCCTTTTTTACATGTCAAAATATTCACAAGAAGATAATAGGACTTAAAAACCCTAACTAAAAAGGATTCGTTTTTTTTCTTCAAAAATTGCATTAAGTTTCACCAAGGGCACAAGGAATGCAAGGAGGAGTTTTGGAGTCTTGTGGCGGCGTGATTTGTTGCAAGCAATGGTCATGAAATATATGTCCGCACGGAAGAACAGCAACAGCCGGCAGATTTGTGCGCTCGTACATTGTTCCTCCTCCTGCCGTGTATACAACATCCAGTTTGCACAAGAAACACCTGTTCCCGCTTGGTTCTAAAACTGAATTTTCTTCAAAACCTACATGAACAAGATCAAAACATATGATATGTTAACTAAATCTTATTTAATGCAAACAGGAGGCCAAAAAATCATACCTTTCCATGTTACATGATGAGGCTTAGGTGGAATAGGCTGCCTTTGTTGAGAGATTTTCTCATCTGAATCGCCCATGCTGTTTTTCTTTCGGTCGCTTTGTTCTCTTTGGTATTTATATTATTGGTTTAGTTTTGTTTGATTTGTTGTTAGAATATAATCTACTAGTTTATTAGAGATATGCTTTAACTAGTATTTAAATATAGTTCAATTCGAGTCCTATTTGATGGAGTACCAAATACATGTTTATTCTAATTAAATTCAATCATGATAAAAAAAAAATAGATTTAGTAACATTCTAACAAGTAATTTAGTTTGTAAGAAAAGGAAAATATTAAAATTAAATAAAAATAATACTAATATGATTATTTTCCTATTTACATGTACTCCTTTAGACGTACATGTTTCTTGATCCCTTGTAATACGCATAAAAATAATATTAATATACACGATTAATTATCTTCAACATAAAATTAGTATATACTTAGTAGTATAATATAAAAAATCCAAGCATATCAATTGCTAATCCTTTCAAACTTCGATTTCGATAAGCCTCTTATAAATATTGGTGTTTGTCTTTTTTCTTGTGATAACTTGGAATTCGATAAGCCTCTTATATACATTAGTGTTTGTCTTTTTTCTTGTGATAATCCACTTTAGGTTTTTAGATTTTTGTCGATGGCTTTTAAAGCTATATTCAGTGTTTTGATCGTTTTTGGTTTACTTTTTTCTGTTGGTGCTGTCCGTAATGTTTTGGGGTATTGTCATTTTAATGAAATTTATCAACTGGGTGATTCAATGAGCGATGTTGGAAATTTAATTAGAGAGTTCCTTGTCGGGGCCTCCACAAATTTCGCAAGATTGCCATACGGTCAAACGTTCTTTGAGGAAGCTACAGGGCGTTGCTCCAATGGCCTTTTAATGATCGATTATATTGGTAAGATTAATATTAATTTGTTTTGGTTAATTATTATAGTTGCTTTTAATTTTGTTACAATCACAACTGTGAATATATGATTATATTCACAATGAACAGCAATGGCTTTTGGGCTTCCTTTGCTTCCACCGTACAAACATATGGGGACTTGGTTCGGGAACGGAGTCAACTTTGCCGTGGCTGGTTCGACCGCACTGTCGTCTGAGGCGTTGGCTGCTCATAACGTAACGAATCCGGTGACAAATAGTTCTCTTGGCATTCAATTGGATTGGATGGACTCCTATTTCAATTCCACCAGCCTTGATGAGATAGGTAAACAATATATATCATGTTTTACTATCTACTCTATATTATGTAGTAGAATAATTAATATGGAGTATTTGGTTTGGTGAGTATATATAGATCGTTTCAAGAAACTCCGAAGTGCTCTGTTCATGGTGGGAGAAACCGGTGGGAATGACTACAACTATGCAATCCTTCAAAGGAAACAAATGAAGGAATTGATAAGCATGGTTCCTCAAGTGGTTGAAGCCGTGATTAATGGAACTAAGGTGAGTTGACATATTGCTATGCATCAATTAGAGAAACTTGTCATTTTTCTGAAATATCAAATTAATATACTCTCACTTTTCTACCTTTACAATTCATGATTAATTCGTATCCAAAATTTTGCATTCTTCTACATTATGGTGGTAAGTTTGCTAGATGATTCATTGAAGATATATTGATAAAACGAACAAAAAAAATGCAAACAAATTTAATCAAAATTTTAATCAATTGCAAAAAGTAGAAAAGTTATGATTTAATTTGCTATTTAATTAGTTATGGGACTGAAAGTTATGATTATGAATACTTTTGCAGAGAGCCATAGAGATGGGGGCAGTAAGATTGGTTGTTCCCGGAAACTTTCCAATCGGTTGCCTTCCGATATACAAAACAACATTCCAAGGCGCACCCCTTAACGAACAAAATTGTGTGACGGAGCTGAATGAATTTGCAGAGTACCACAACAAGCTTCTGCAAGAAGCCATCCTCAAACTCAAACAAGAGAATCCCAATATTGTCATAGTCTACGGCGACTATTACAATGCTTACCAAGATCTCCTCCGAAAGGGAAAAGAGAGAGGATATGAGGTCGAGAAGGCTTGTTGCGGTATAGGAGGTAAATACAACTTCGATTTAGGAAGAATGTGTGGAGGAACTAATGTCAGCATGTGTGAAGACGTTGATCGACATCTGAGTTGGGACGGCATCCACATGACTCAGCAAAGCTACAAACACATGGCCGCATGGTTGATACCACGCTTCTTTGCTCAACTCGCATGCTTCTGATCATTGATCACTTTCTTTTTAATTTCTGGCTCATCCATTTTATTTTTCGATTCCAAATTTTTGTGCTACTTAATTAAATTTATTACAGTTTTTTTTTTGGATATTTTTTTGCATTACTCCTTTTTTTCTCTCAATCCTCTACTATTTACTTTCTGCATGCTCCCAAACAATTATAACTAAATAAAGAAATGTATTCAAAACTACTATTATGTATTGGTGTCGAGAAAATTCTAGGTCTATAGATTCCTATATTAAATCTAAGTGATATATTTAGGATAATGACACACTAACAAATATTCGGAATCTTAGACTGATAGGGTCATCCGGCTACTAGTTCTATGTCAGCCGCTTACCGACTGTATTAAGTCTAATTAAGAGCCAATGTCAAATTTAAGTTAATTTTTATGATTTAAACTTAGTGCGGGCCGCCGTCGAGGGCGGAGAATGTGGAGCCCACGGAGGAGGCCTGGGTTTTGGCCCACGCGTGCCATCGATTGAGAATAATTAGGAAATTAAAATGATTCTAATATGATCAAAATTGGGCAAAACGCGTTGACTGTTAAAAAAATTAACGGAATTATTGACGGAGGATCAAAATGATCAAATTTCCATATGTATAGGACCAAAAAATTCAAAGATAAAATTTAAGACCAAAAAGATAAAATGGTCATATGTTTAGGATCAATTTTGGCCTTACTCTATATTTATTACCCTTACTATCTTCGTCTCACCAGCATATTTTTTTCGTCATCAATTTCTATTGAGCAAAAAACCACTCATTTTTCATTTTTATTGTATTTTTTCTTCACTTAATATAATAAATATTGTTATTTTTAATTCTTATGATAAAAAAATCCATCACTTTTATAGTAGAACAATTTAATAAGTTTTTTGCATAGAAAAATAATTGAAGACTAAAAAAGATATACTGCTCCAAAAACTGAGTTGTTGAATTTGCTGTTTTTGCATAGACAGATAATTAAAGACCAAAAGTGATATGCTCCTAACAATGTATTGTTGGATTTGCTGGTAGATATATTCAAAACTGCCCCTACAAAAAGATACTACCCCCGTCCACGAAAATTCGTCCCGATTTGATCGGGTACGTGTTTTAAGAAATGTAATGGAAAGTGAGTTGAAAAAGTTAGTGGATTGTGGGTCCTACTTTTATATATTAGTTTTATAATAAAACGTGAGTAGGAATGAGTTAGTGGAATATGGGGTCCACTGCCAAAAATGATAAAAGTGAAATGGGACAAATTTTGGAGGACGGACGAAAATGGAAAAATGGGATAAATTTTCGTGGACGGAGGTAGTAGTACATTAGTAACACTTTATTTTGGGAACCGATACAGTGAAAAGAATCAAGAAGTCAAATATGTCTGGAGCTCAATGTTGTGAGAATCCACCAACTCTAAACTCAGCCAGTGGAAATGGGAAAGTTGAAGAATTTGGAGGCCTTAGCTCTTACATTTCTGGCCCTGCTAATTCCAACGCTGCTCTCATTTTGATCGCTGATGGTTTTGGTAATAACAATAATATACCTCTGCTTTTCTTGATTTTTGAGATTATGTAAAGTTTCTACTATCTTTTTTTTCTTTTCCTAACATGTCTGTGGAGTCAACTAGCTTTTTTTTGCTATTCACTATATATGCACTTTTGTGTTTTCTTGCAACAAAACAAGATGTTCTTTATGAAATTTGTTTGGGTATGTGTTGATTCTATAGTGAGGTGGTGGCTTTGAATTTTTAGTTAGTCCTTTTTCAATGGTGTTTTTTGAACTATGATTCTAAATATTGATTAGGTTCTTTAATAGTTTGTGGTATTCTGTTAAATATTGAGAGGGATTTCATGTGTTTTACCATTGAGAGAGACAACCTCTTAAGTTGATGATATCTACTGTGCATATTACCAATTCTTTTGTGTAGGAAACTTATCATTGATGTTTTGTGCAGGATATGAAGCTCCAAATGTGAGGTAATCTCATGAACCACTAATTACTTTTCTAGATTTAGCATTATGCCAAAGTTCCAACTTGTAACTAATTAACTCATGCTTCTTTTCTGATAACATGGTTATTGGCTTCTTATCTCATAATGTGGCATTTCAATGGTATAGGAAGATTGCAGACAAAGTCGGGGCTGCTGGATTTCATGCCGTGGTGCCAGATTTCTTCCACGGAGATCCCTACGTACCTGATCAGAAGAAGCCGATTTATGAATGGCTTAAAGATCATGAACCAGTCAGTTAGCCTTTTTTCTATCTAGAGTCGATCGATCTGCCTTCGATTTTTGTAGGATTGAAATTTAATTACATAAAAAACTCTTACAGGATCAGGGGTTTCAAAATGCAAAACCAGTTATTGAAGCTCTGAAAAGCAAAGGGATAACCAAGATTGGAGCTGTAGGCTTCTGCTGGGGAGGTTACTTATTTTTTTTAACATCTTATTCATATTTTGCTCACTTTCATGAATTTATGACCCGGGATTTTGTTTCAGCCAAGGTCGTTGTGGAGCTGTCGAAGTATCCTTACATCCAAGCCGCGGTGATCATACATCCTTCCTTCGTCTCAATTGAAGATATTCAGGGTAAATTTATTTTGTAGTATCATACTTAAATATTGGAAGTGAGGAGCATAACGGATGAAGAAAAAAACACGAGCAATCCTGTTAACCGACAATAGTTCTACATTTTTCTCAGGAGTGAAGGTTCCGATATCTATACTTGCAGCTGAGATTGACCATTTATGGCCACCAGGGCTTATCAAACAATTCGAAGCTGCCTTAAACGTTAAGCCTGATGTAAAAAGCTCGACTCCTTTTGCCGTTCATTTGCATTTGCTTTTCTACTATTCTTATCTGTTTCTTGCAATTCCTTATGACAAAAATAAAGCTATGGTGGTGATCTTGATTGTGCAGGTGGCTAGCTTTGTGAAGATATTTGCGGGGTATGCACACGGGTGGTCCGTGAAGTACAATGACGAAGACGAAGAGGCCGTGAAGAATGCTGAGGAGGCTCAGAAACATATGCTGGATTGGTTTGTTAAGTATCTCAAGTGAATTTGGTTCACTATTTTATTGCTTATATCTTCACTGTTAGTAGCTTTTGAAATGTACCAATAAAACTGTGGGGCTAATAATGTGAGTTTTTGTGAACGGCTCCTACTATTTGTGTATGAACTCTATCTGTAATGCAAAACCAAGTATATGTACTTTTTAGTTGAATTGTGGAAGCAAAATTGTCAAAATGGCCATTTATGAAATCTATTTTCCTTCTTTCTCATTTAATAGAAACAATAATTTCTAAATAATAATATTATATAATGATCATTAATAAGTAAAAGCAAAAGAAAAATGTCAAAGAAAAAATAAGTCTTTCAAATAAAGTTTATAAATACCTAATTAATACTAATGTTGATAGAAAATGTATATAATTAATTGAATTTGAATAGAAATAACTAAGAAAATTGAAATTAATTTTTCATCAGTTGTAGTTTAGTTTTCATTCAGTGTTTCAAAATATTAATTACATGTGAAGTATAACTAATAATATTAAGAGAGTTATATTAAATAAATAAGAAAGAAAATTAAATATAGAAAATATAGAGAGTCAATAGAGAAATTAAGAGGAGAGATAGAAATCATAAATAAATATAAGAAATAGAGAGAAGCTGATAAAAAGAAAAGGTCAATAATGCTTTTGAGACTGGAAAGTACAAAATGAGAAAACAAATAGAGTATATGAAAAAGAACTTCAAATGAATTTAAATTTTATATGGTCCAAATACCAATTATATTGTTTACTCATTTAAAAAAGACTAAAGACCGAAATTAGTCCCTTAAATATATTCTAAAAAATATAGTCATATTTGGCGACTGACTTAATTTCCATATTTTAACCGATAATTTCCATATTTTGACCGATACAGAGGATTTTTTTATTCGGTCTTTAAAGTTTAAAAAAATAGTCATATTGGCGACTGGCTTAATTTCCATAATTTTATTACCGATACATAGGAATTTTGGGTCCTATTCTAATGCTTTTAGCACCATAATCCAAAATCAAGACTAAATCTCTACCCTAGATTTTAAAATGAGTGGATGAGATTAAAGCTCACAAAATCTCAATAAATAGTAGATAAAATATCAACAAAAGGGTAATATCGTCTTTATGTTATCATATGATAATTTTCGTGAGTGTTTTTTTATATCAACATTGTGTATTACAAATATCAACAATATGACATTGGAATATCAACACATTTTTATTGAGATTGGACATGCATAATATTGAGATTTTGCCTACAATATATTGAGATTTTTTGTTGCATTTGTTGAAAATAGTTGTTTATCAACATGTACGAAAATTGAAATATAATTTATCAAATTTCATCACCCGAACATCGTCGGAACACATGCAATTGAGATCTCGTTGGAATCTTTATTAAATTATCTTTAATTTGATATGTTTTTTGCGAAAAAATAATTTAAATTGAGAGAGTTACGTAAATTTAAAGATTTGAGATGAGGAGAGAGAAAATAGTTAGTTATAATTACTACGGATTTGACATTAATACCCTTTTAATTTAATTAATAATTATTTAAATTTAAAATATATTACACTTGGCATCATATTAACCACAAGATCTTATAATCTAATGGTTGAAAATTGATCTTAATTTGGGATTGGTAATTAGTTAGCAATTGATTACATCCCTAGGAATTTTAGTGTCTTTAAAGTAAGCATTATTTTCCAATACGATCACACACAGAAATAATAATCCACCGGCTGCAAGCTCAGGCAGTGGAAGTGGGAAAGTTGAAGAATTTGGAGGCCTTAGCTCTTACATTTATGGCCCTTCTAATTCCAACCTTGCTGTCATTTTAGTCTCTGATGTTTATGGTAATACTAATAAAAATGTACTCGTACATGCTTTTCTTGATTTGGGATTTTGTAAAGTTTCTATCTTTTTTTTGTTTTCCAATCATGTTATGTGCAGGATATGAAGCTCCAAATTTGAGGTACTCTCACTAATTAGTTTTCTAGATTTTGCATTATGACAAATGTTCAACCTGTAACTAACTCATGGTTATTGGCTTGTATGAATGATGTAGGAAGCTTGCAGACAAAGTCGGGGCAGCTGGATTTTGGGCCGTGGTGCCCGATTTGGTCTTCCACAGAGATCCCACTGTGCCCGATCCGAATACGTTTACTGAATGGCTTAAAACTCATGGACCTGTCAGTTACCCTTGTTCTATCCGGCCATTTGAAATTTAATTACATAAACTGATAAAAGCAACATTACTTCCACTTTTACAGGATCAGGGATTTGAAGATGCAAAACCAGTTATTGAAGCTCTGAAAAGCAAAGGGATCACCAAGATTGGAGCTGCTGGCTTCTGCTGGGGAGGTTTGTTAATAGTATTTTTTTTACATCTTATTCATGTTTTGATGAATTTATGACTTCAGCCAAGGTGGTTGTGGAGCTGTCGAAGCATCCTTACATCCAAGCTGCGGTGCTCATACATCCTTCCCTCGTCTCAGTAGAAGATATTCAGGGTAAATTATTTTGAAATAATGGATGAAGAAAAGAAAACACGAGCAATCCGTCAATAATTGTACATTATCGATCGCAGGAGTGAAGGTCCCATTATCGATACTAGGAGCTGAGATTGATCGTGTATCTCCACCAGAGGTTGTCAAGCAATTCGAAGCTGCCTTAAACGCAAAGCCTGAGGTGAAAAGCTCGAACGACTCCTTTTGCACTTCATTATCTATTTCTTGATAAAAATGGAAGGAGCTAATGATTATGAATTGGTGCAGGTGGATAGCTTTGTGAAGATATTCGCGGGGTGTTCACATGGGTGGTCCGTGAGGTACAAAGACGAAGACGAAGGGGCCGTGAAGAGGGCTGAGGAGGCTCACAAAGACATGCTGGATTGTTTGTTAAGTATCTCAACTGAATTTGGTTTACAATTTTGTTGCTTCTGTCTCTGTTGTTAGTAGCTTATGTAATACAGTAATACTTATACCAATAAAACTGTGTGGCAAATAATGTGAAGTTTTGTGAATGACAAATAGTACTTGTTTATGAAATCTATGTGTGTAAATTGCAATGCAAAACCTAGCATTGTGTTCATTTTTAGATGCAAAATTGTCAAATGCCCATTTATGAAATCATATAGGGGTAAGCAAAATATATATATGTACTCCGAGTAACTGAATTGAAACAAATGGAAATATCATTTACGGTAATGGTCATTTTCGGATCGGATTAGATTTTTCTTCATCAAAGTTCAAATTTTTTATTTGGTTCGAATTATTTTTGAGAAAATCAAAGAATCTTAAAATCCAAATCTTTCATTATATAAAATGACAGTTTTTGGGTGGCATTTTTGGCAGGAAAATGGAAAAGAAGAGGACAACCGGTTGTATTCTTTTGAGATGATCCATCTTTCTATGTAATGTTGCAGATGCTAATAAGGCTATAGCTACAATGAGTGTAGCTCCATCTAAAATGCCTTTTCTGTGCAGTTAAGCGGGAAAAATGAGTGTATATGGAAAAGGTTTTAGATTTATGTGTAGAGATGGTTCATATTCCAATAAGAAACCTGGCAATCTTGATTTAGGGAAAAAAGTTGGCACGCCAACTTTCAATTTGCCCAATAACTAAAAGAGCAAAACTGAAATATTTTTCTATAAATACGAGCAAAACTTTCAAAACTCCATTAAGAAAATTCTCTCTCTAAGTTGATGTCCTCTCTTTTTCAGTTCAAGGTTGGTCCTATGATGGTTTGTTTTTGAGATTGGTATTGTGAATTGGTTATTAGTAGGTTGTCTCAACATTATTAAGAATTTTTTAGTTTTGATGTTTCATACTTCCTCCCTTTTTTGTACTTTCGTTAATTCTTTATTAGTTAATATGATGTAACAAAGGATATAAATGAAGTTACATACATGAGATATTTTCATTTCTCTTTACAGTGCAGTGGTGGAGAAATGGATTGGAGAAAGCTTTGGAACAATTCTCCTGATGTCTTCACTGAAGAAAATCTGGAAAGGTTATTCAGACTGTGATAGACCTTGGGGTCTATCGATTGATTCAAAGCACCGTTTGTGATTGCAAGAACGAAAAGAAAAATAGAGCGTGAGGCTAGGGTTTCGAGAAAAGATTTTATTTCTTAATTCTCGATGATTTTTTTGACTCTCTAATGAACTCTTTATATATAGAGTTCGGACCCTGCTTGATTCGACTTACGATTCGGGAAAGAATCAAGAAGAAAACCCGAAAAGATTTAATAACTAAAATACGTAAAGTTCAAAATAAATAAATAAAGCAAAAATACCAAAAATACTTTAATCAAAATAATCCTAATACTAATGGGACGTGAAGTCCCTGAACCTTGCGGGCCTTGATGCATTCCTCTTCGGCGGTCTCTCCTTCCGCGCCTGCTCCGGAGTCAATCGTGCCCTCCGTCTTCCTCTTGTCTTTGGTTCGTGTTCATCACCTTGCTGCTGGGCTGTCTTCTCTCCGTCCGTCGTATCATTGGACTTGGTGGTTGAGTCCCTATCAACTCCCCCTCCGTTAAAACCGACCTTGTCCTCAAGGCGGAGCGCCGGAAAATGGTGCAGCAGAACCTCCTTTGACTCCCAAGATGGCGTTGCCGGGTCAGATGACCAATGTGTAAGCCATTGTTCCTGAGGCAGCCCGTCGACCAATACAACCCTCTCCGCGGACGCCCGTACAGGAGTATCAACAGGTTGACTCTTGCTAAAGTTGGCCGGAAGCTGATGATGTATTGTGTCTGATAGGGGAGGCACGAACGGTTTGAGCAACGACACATGAAACACGTCATGGATGCGACTCTCCAGAGGTAGCTGTAAACGGTATGCCACTTTACCAATCCGCTCTGTAATGACAAACGGACCATAGTAACGCCTACTAAGCTTAGCCGAACCAGGCCGAGCTACAGAGATTTGCCGATATGGTTGAAGGCGTAGTAACACTCGATCCCCCACATTGAACTCTACATTCCTGCGGTGTTTGTTCGCGGACTCAGTCATACGAGATTGTGCTTGTGCCAAGTTCTGCTTCAGTTCCTGTAACAAGGCAGTCCGCTCCCCTAGATTTGCACGAACCGCCGCGTCTTCCGCTGGTCCCGCCGGCGTGGCGAAAATATTAGGAGGATCTCTTCCATAAAGGGCACGAAAAGGAGACATTCCTATACTCACATTAACACTGCAGTTTAGAGCCAATTCGGCCCATGGCAAGAATTCGAACCACTTCTTTGGCTGTTCATGGGTAAAAGCGCGAAGGTACTACTCAAGAGCACGGTTCGTCACCTCGGATTGACCATCGGTTTGCGGATGATAGGCCGTAGTGAATTGCAATTTTGTACCGCTCATCGTCAGGAGTTCCTTCCAAAAATCACTCATAAAAATTGTATCGCGATCTGACAGCAGCTTGTCGGGAAAACCATGTAATTTCACCACCGTATTGACGAAGAGCTTAGCGACCCTTGGCGCATCAAAACTGGTTGGCAAAGCCCCGAAGTGAGCGTATTTAGATAACCGATCAACTACTACCATAACTGCAGTATACCCATGAGACGGTGGAAGACCCACAATGAAATCCATTGAGGCGGCTGCCCAAACGGAATCCGGAATCGGAAGGGGCTGGATGAGGCCCGACGGACAGTCAATCACATATTTAGTTGCCTGGCACACTGCACAAGATGCCACATACTTCCGCACATCAGCCCGCATACCCGGCCAATAGAAAGCTGCTGCCACAAGCGCAAAAGTGCGCTTTTCGCCCGGATGACCGGCCGATTTGGCGTCGTGAGATTCTCCCAGAATATCCCAGCGAACCGACGAATCTCTACTAAGATACATGCGGCGCTTAAAAAATAATACCCCGTCGACGGCAGAGATGTGTGGCGGTGCACTACCTTCGGCCACTGCGTGATGAAGCTGTAGCAGATCGTTGAGCTTAGAGTTCTCTGCCTTGATGGTCTCCAAAATTGCTGGAAAAGGGCGGGCAAATAGAGTCAACAATTTAGAATCACCCGAAACCAGATCATGATCGTGCCGCGACAAAGCATCCGCCACGCGGTTCGAGGCTCCCGACTTATACTCGATCCTAAACTTGAACCCCATTAGTTTTCGAATGTAGAACTGTTGGTCAGGGGTTTGCACAATTTGTGATAACAAGTCCTTCAAACTTCGCTGGTCACTCCTAATAATAAATTCACGACCAAGCAGGTATTGACGCCATTTCTGGACCGCCTCGACGATCGCGTACAACTCTTTGTGATAGGTAGATGCTACGCGACGTTTTGGTCCCAATTTTTTGCTAAAAAATGCTAAGGGGTGACCCTTCTGCAGCAAGACTGCTCCGATGCCGGAGTCGGACGCGTCTGTCTCGATAGTGAATGGGGCATCGAAATCTGGTAGGTGTAGCACAGGGGCTGCTGTCATTGCCTCTTTAAGGGCCGAAAAACTCTCATCCGCTGCAGGCGTCCAAGTGAAAGCCTCCTTTTTCAACAAGTCAGTGAGGGGAGCGGCAATAATAGAATAGTTCTGAACAAAGCGACGATAATAGCCAGTAAGGCCCAAGAAACCCCTCAACTGTTTCACTGTCGTTGGTGTCGGCCAAGAAGTCATAGCCTCTATTTTTGCCGGGTCAGCTCGAAGCTCCCCCGCCGAGATTATGTCCCAAGATAATCAATGGTATCCACACCGAACGAGCACTTCGAGAGCTTGATGAAGAAGGAATTCTCGCTCAAAATTTTGAGGACATGCTCGAGGTGTGCTGTGTGATCCTCCATAGAAGCACTATACACCAAAATATCATCAAAAAAAACAATTACAAACTTGCGCAAAAACGGGCGGAAAATACAGTTCATAGCCGCCTGAAAAGTTGACGGTGCATTAGTTAAACCAAACGGCATCACCAGGAACTCAAAATGACCGTCGTGTGTGCGAAACGCTGTCTTGTGGATGTCCACACATGCATGCGGATTTGGTGGTAACCCGAACGTAGGTCGAGTTTGGAGAAAACTCGTGCCTTGTGAAGTTCGTCGAACAACTCGTCTGCCGTAGGGATCGGAAAATGATCTGGTGTGGTGGCCGCATTTAAAGCTCTATAATCAACACAAAAACGGAAGGTCCCATCCTTTTTGCGTACCAGTAGCACGGGCGACGAGAACGGACTATTGCTTTGCCGAATGACGCCCTGCAGTAACATCTCTTTAACCTGTCGTTCGATCTCGGCCTTTTGGAAGTAAGGATACCGATACGGTCGGACATTCACCGGGCGAGTTCCTTCGGGCAAATGAATCTTATGGTCCCATTCGCGCGGTGGAGGAAGCGTTGTTGGCACCTGAAAAACCGAGCCAAAGGACTCAATGATCGAGGCCACTCGCAGGTCTGTTGGGGGTTGGTCCACGGTGGTGATTGCGAAGTCGGTTTCCGGCAGAGTCGGGATCAATTCGAACAACTGGCACTCTTGTTCTTGCTCGATGAGAGAGAACAAATGGTTGTAAGAGATCTGTTTCGGAGGCGCCTCGTCCCCTTCCAATAAAATCACCCGATTACCCCACTTGAATTCCATCGTCAAGTCTCGAAAATCAATGGAGACCTTTCCAAGTTCCTGAAGCCACTGTACTCCCAAAATCACATCGGGACCCTCAACCTGCAGAATAAACAGATCTATGTCGAAAATGTGGTCGTGCAAGGAGATAGGTGTTTTCAGACAGGCAAATTTACAGCGTAAAGAGGCGCCATTGCCAACAAAAACACGAAAAGGAGTAATAGCATGAACCGGTAGACTTAGCTTTTCAGCGATGGTGGGCTTGATGAAGTTATGGGTACTGCCACCATCGATCAGTACGGACACTCGTGAGCCCTGGATCTGGCCTTGCAGACGTAATGAGCGAGGACGCAGCTTTGGGCCTATGGCGTGAATGCATGAGACGTCACCGGATATGGCCATATGCTCACCCTCCTCATCAATTTCGACATCCTGGAAGGGCTCAGGAACATCGTATTCGTCCTCTGCGCCTATTAAGGCATAAAACTTTTTGTTGCAGACGTGTTCCGGGGTATATTTCTCAGGGCACCACCAACAAAGCTTTAGGCGGGTCCGTTCAGCGCGCTCTGCTGCAGAAATCCTCACCACCGGAATGTTTGAGCGCGGCTGGGAAGCCTGGTTGTTCCATTGGGGCTGGGATACAGAGAGGGGCGGCTGCTGCTGGCGTGGGCGGGTCTCCCGACCTGTCCAAGATGGATTGCGCGCGGCTGGTGGTTGCGCAGATAGGCGGTGGCATGCTGCGGAACGCTGGGCCAGTACGAACGTCTCCTCAAGAGTTTCCGGCCGTTTCGTAAGGAGTTCATGTTTCATCGGCTCCTGTAGGCCTGTGATAAATAGTGAGATTAATGTCGTCTCGCCCACGTCCACCGTTTTCTGCATAATGTCCTCAAAAGCTGATTGATAGGCCTCTACTGTAGTTTGGCGTAACTCCGCAAGGCATCCCACATGATCAACGTACAAATCCGGGTCAAATCTGTGTTTGACGGCCAATAGGAATCGCTCCCATGTTTTGTGCTTACAATTATCTTCCCAATATGTCAACCAACTTGATGCCGGATGATCGAACAGATAAGCCGTGAGATAAAGACGATCCTTCAGTGGTGTATAGTGGTAATTGTAATACCGCTGAATTTTCCGGATCCACTCAGCCGCGTGATCACCGTTAAACCGTGGTGCTTCCGGTTTGACCCGCGGAATCTCCTCCGCTACGATGCCCGCTGGTGGTTGATCGAGGGAAGGCGGAAGTCGCCATCCCTTGCTGGTAGCGCGAGGGCCTGCTGCGTCGGGCGGTTTGTTTTGAAGGCTCGCGTCGAGCAGCAGAGCGAGGCTTTCCTCGATTTTCCTATTGGTTGCCTCTTGCCGTCGTGAGAAGGCCTCGAGGTCGAATTGGTTGGACGACAACTTCTTGTCCTGGTTAGCGTATCTGATTTTCATGTCGAACATCAGTTGAGTCAATTCCTCATTCGAATAGACAGTATGCGGCGACTCCTCGTCATTGTGTGGAGAAGAAACAGATGCCATTGCGAATGGTGGGAGAAGAGAACTCAATGTAAAGCACCAGATGATAGACCTTGGGGTCTATCGATTGATTCAAAGCACCGTTTGTGATTGCAAGAACGAAAAGAAAAATAGAGCGTGAGGCTAGGGTTTCGAGAAAAGATTTTATTTCTTAATTCTCGATGATTTTTTTGACTCTCTAATGAACTCTTTATATATAGAGTTCGGACCCTGCTTGATTCGACTTACGATTCGGGAAAGAATCAAGAAGAAAACCCGAAAAGATTTAATAACTAAAATACGTAAAGTTCAAAATAAATAAATAAAGCAAAAATACCAAAAATACTTTAATCAAAATAATCCTAATACTAATGGGACGTGAAGTCCCTGAACCTTGCGGGCCTTGATGCATTCCTCTTCGGCGGTCTCTCCTTCCGCGCCTGCTCCGGAGTCAATCGTGCCCTCCGTCTTCCTCTTGTCTTTGGTTCGTGTTCATCACCTTGCTGCTGGGCTGTCTTCTCTCCGTCCGTCGTATCATTGGACTTGGTGGTTGAGTCCCTATCAGACTGCCTCGAGTGCCAACGCGCCAAGTATAAACAGACAGAGTTAAGTTGGGCATAGATTTGCTCGCCGTGGCCTGAGAGGCTCTAAAATTGAGTATTTCACAAAACGGACATCTTTTTCTCCTTTGCTCTCTCTCATTAAAGGGAAACTCTTGAAGTCAGAGTTAAAGGTGCAGGTTTTTCAGAAATCGTTTGAGCATTTCTGAATCCACGCAGGTGAAGCAGGTGGGCGACGAAACAGCTAGACAGAGTGACAGCATGGTGGCGATGCTGGCCGGATAGGCAATCAGGACTCTGGTTGAGGTGGCCGAAAGCGAGTTGGGCTTGGATCGAGAGACAAAGAATTATGGCCCCACTTTGTTATTGTATCAACTATTTATGCTATGTAATTTGTAAATGGTACGTATATGTTTATTTAAATTGCTAAAGGCAGTATACATCTTTAAAAATGAGTAGAGATTTGTTTAATTTTTGAGGTTTCACAAATTATCGGAATGTTTATAGTGAATGGTTATCTGTAAAGTTGTATCTACATCAAATGCGAATTATTATCAATATTTTAAACTTCTTCTTCCTTCATTGCATTTCCGTCAAATTAAATTTTAATATAGTTATATGGTTTTACCAAGGAAAAAAATATTTTTTATATAGCTTTACAACATTAATGTTATTTCAAAATATTAAGAATTTAATTATGAAATTATATACTCCCTCCGTCCGCAATTAGGAGTCCCGGTCACTTTTGCGCACCCGTTTAATAAAAATAATAAAAAAATTTAAAGTGGAAAAATGGTAAAGTAAGAGAGAAAATAATGTTGACAAGAGTCTTCTCAACATTATTCTCTCTTTTACTTTACCATATTTCCATTTTAACTATTTTTTATCATTTTTATAAAATGAGTGTGCAAAAGTGATTGGGACTCCTAATCGCGGACGGAGGGAATAGTTTTAAAGCTTAAGAATTAAAAAAAATATATAAAAAAAGAATTAAAAAAAATATATAAAATTCTTATAATTAAAGTCAGTAACACAATCGTTATTTAAACATATAATGTCAAATTTTATTATATTCTTAAAACTACCTACTACTCCATCCGCATTGTGGCATATTTCTTTAATAAATAGTTAAGGTACATCATTCTCTTCCACCGTGCAAGGCACGGGTGCAAATAATCTGTTTCATTATTAATAGTGATAATGTTTATTAAAATGTGTGCATGCATGTTAAATTTTCCATAATTAATAATATTCGTATATTAGATGTTACAATCAACATATGCGGCCATGTTATTTTAATTTTTAATATAAATAAATTTATATTTTTTAGTTATTATTTGATAAGATGTTACATTTTACTTTTTAATAGTAATAGTTTTCTAGACTCTGATCCTTTGTTTCTAGGTTGTATTACAAAAGTTGTTAATTTTTTTTGGAAATTGGTTTCTTCCCCCTCCCCCCAATATTAATACTATAAAAAAAATTCTCCACTTAATACACAAAATACATTTTCTAAAATTTAATGTTATTATTCAAGTGTGACATCTTTTATGAGACAGAGAATTATATGCATATCTGATTTTTAAAACCCGCAAAATAATATTGTTTTTCATTTGCATGTGAAAACTATTTTGGCCCGTGCATAGCACGGGTGATAACACTAGTTATATTTAATACTATAGTAGGGATGTAATCAATTGCTAACTAATTACCAATCCCAAATTGAGACCAATTTTCAACCATTAGATTAGAAGATCTTGTGGTTAATATAATGCCAAGTGTAATATATTTTAAATTTAAATAATTATTAATTAAATTAAAAGGGTATTAATGTCAAATCCTATATGTAGTAATTATAACTAACTACAACTCTCTCCTCAAAATCATCTCAAATCTTTAAATTTACGTAACTCTCTCAATTTAAATTATTTTTTCGCAAAAAATATATCAAATTAAAGATAATTTAATAAGGATTCCAACGTGATATCAATTGCATATGTTCCGACGACGTTCGGATGATGAAATTTGATATTTTTTATTTTAGTTTTCGTAAATGTTGATACCCAGATTTTTATCAACAAATACATCAAAAAATCTCAATAAAACCATGTAAAAATCTCAATAAATATGTGTTGATATTTTCTTGTACTAATGTTGATATTCTTATATCATATTGTTGATATTTGTAATACATAATGTTGATATAAAAAAACACCCACGAAAATTATCATATGATAACATAATGACGATATTACCCCTTTGTTGATATTTTGTCTACTATTTATTGAGATTTGTGAGCTTTAATCTCATCCACTCATTTTAAAATCCAAGGGTGGAGATTTAGTCTTGATTTTGGATTAGGGTGCTATAAGCATTAGAATAAGACCCTATTCTTCTAATATACTTTTATATAATAAATATTATATATATTGTATTAATTTTATATTATATATATGGGATGTAATCAATTGCTAACTAATTACCAATCCCAAATTGAGACTAATTTTCAACCATTAGATTAGAAGATCTTGTGGTTAATATAATGCCAAGTGTAATATATTTTAAATTTAAATAATTATTAATTAAATTAAAAGGGTATTAATGTCAAATCCTATATGTAGTAATTATAACTAACTACTTTCTCTCTCCTTAAAATCATCTCAAATCTTTAAATTTACGTAACTCTCTCAATTTAAATTATTTTTTCGCAAAAATATATCAAATTAAAGATAATTTAATAAGGATTCCAACGAGATCTCAATTGCATATATTCCGACGATGTTCGGGTGATGAAATTTGATAAATTATATTTCAATTTTCGTACATGTTGATAAGCAGCTTTTTTCAATAAAAAATCTCAATATATTGTAGACAAAATCTCATATGCATGTCCAATCTCAATAAAAATGTGTTGATATTTTCTTGTCCTTGTATTGATATTCTAATGTCATATTGTTGATATTTGTAATACACAATGTTGATATAAAAAAACACCCACGAAAATTATCATATGATAACATAATGACGATATTACCCTTTTGTTGATATTTTGTCTACTATTTATTGAGATTTGTGAGCTTTAATCTCATCCACTCATTTTAAAATCCAAGGGTGGAGATTTAGTCTTGATTTTAGATTAGGGTGCTATAAGCATTAGAATAGGACCCTACTACAGTATATGGTTTTATTCAAACAAAATAATTTTATTTAATTATTTCTTACATAATATATAAAATAATTTTTATTTGATTCGGTTCGGGTTTTAGATTTTTGATATTTCAATTTTCATGGATCAATTTAGATCGGCATAAATCCAATCCAAAAGCCCAAAACCAAAAAGTTGAGCACATGAAGCCCATGCGATTATAAATTAATACAAAATGAAAAAACTTGGAATTGAATAATATTATTATTATCCAGATAAACCCTGATCTCAGTTTTGCAGGTATTGTGCTCATGATTCTTCCAAATTGGCGGCAAAATCTGTAAGTTCGATTGTATAACTTTTCAATTTCATTCTGGAACTCGCCCGAATCCTCCAATTAGACCATTTTCCGTCCCCAATTCCACGCATTCAATGCTATTCCGAAGGATCTGCTGCTCCATTTCCAAATCCTATCACAACCCATTTTCCCTCTCCCCGATACTGACAAACCCTTCTCGCAATCCAACCTCTTATTCAGTATATTCGCCCAATTTGAAAACCCTAAGATTAGCCTCGCGAAGAGCCATTTCCGCAACTCCGAACAGTCTCGTTTCAGAAAGCTCCACGAATTCGCATATGGATGACTCCAAAAGACCTCCAGTGGGCCCCATTCCGCACCCTGATTCTGCGGGCCGGGCCGAAGTTTTCCGGGCTCTAGAAGCCTCTTTGGGGTCATCATTCAGCTCTGAACCCCTAATCCCGGACCCTAACCCTCTGATAATCGTGATTAGTGGTCCTAGTGGTGTAGGAAAGGATGCTGTGATTAAGAGGTTGAGGGAAGTTAGGGAGGATTTGCATTTTGTGGTCACGGCAACTAGCCGGCCGAAACGGGAGGGAGAAGTTGATGGCAAAGATTACTATTTTATGAGTAAAGAGGAGTTTTTGTCGATGATTGAGAAAAATGAGCTGTTGGAGTATGCAATGGTGTATGGGGATTATAAGGGTGTTC
Source organism: Salvia hispanica (assembly GCF_029641045.1). Taxonomy (NCBI): domain Eukaryota; kingdom Viridiplantae; phylum Streptophyta; class Magnoliopsida; order Lamiales; family Lamiaceae; genus Salvia; species Salvia hispanica. Next base: position 4,006,161 of record NC_142692.1, on the reverse strand, counting down.
CGAAGCAGCAGATTAGGGATTACATGGAGAAAGGGTGTGATGTCGTGTTGAGGGTGGATATACAGGGCGCGGCTTATTTGAGGAAGATCTTGAGAGATAATGCTGTTTTCGTGTTTTTGGTGGCCGAGAGTGAGGAGGCGCTGGTGAAGAGGTTGATAGGTAGGAAGACTGAGACGGTGGAGGCTTTGCTGATGAGAGTTGCATCGGCTAAGGAGGAGCTGAAGCATGTGAAGGATTTTGATTATGTGGTTGTCAATAAGGAGGGTGAGCTGGAGGGTTCGGTTAAGTTGATGGAATCCATCATTGATGCGGAGAAGGCGAAGGTGCAGCAGCGTAGAGCAGTGGTTTAGATATGGAATTTTGGCGATTAGGTCGGTATTGTTCCTGCTTTGAACTTATTGGCCACAGTTATCCGTTATGGTGGTAATGTGGTATAATTTGTTGTTTATCTTGATTGGTTATTCATTATTGATATATTATGCTACTTTGTGAGGTTTTTGCTTGTGAAATTAATAACTATTGATATAGTATTATGCTAATTTGAGAGGTCTTTGCTTGTGATTTGTGAAACTATTGATTTGTCATTTCAAATCAAATATCTTGCTGCATAGTGCCAATATAGGTTGATTTAGTTGTTTCACCACTAAATAACTTGGTGACTGTTTCTTAGGATAATGGAGATTCTGAGTTTTTATCTTTCGATAAAAGTAATGTTGGGTTAGTGTCATGAAGTTATTAGCGGCAAATTTGTACAAGGTTCCTTGATTTTGGTTAGAAAGAACTATAATATTTTGGTTTTTGGACTAAAGACTGATTTTTGTAATATACTAGTGAGAGATTGATAGATTGCATAGAAAGTAAGGTTGCTTTCACTTCTTGGATTGAGTCTATTAAACTATGTGAATGATATCAGAATGCTTCTTGGCTCTTGCAATGCATTCTAGAGCTGATTTTAATTCTTTTATGTTGTTTCTTGAAGGTAATCAAGGTTGTGTCTTTTGATGGATCTTCCAGTTCTGATCAAGTGAAGGCCAATGTTGCAGTTCTCATCATGGAAAAGCACGGTTTCGAAAGGGGACTTATTCGAGCATAGGAAAAGGTGATATATCACTACCAAGCTCATCATAACATGGACTGTGAGCTTTCTGATGCCATAGATTACAAGTTCTTCAAGACTAGAGTAGTTATTGATCTCTTCTTCCTTGAGTATGGTTGAAATTGTGCTACATGAGTAATTTTTCAACTGTGCTACATGAATATATTTAATTTGTTAGAATAGCCTCATACTGCAACAGTTACTTTGTTATGAAAGTTTATATATTTGAGTTGGCTGGTGCTGACAAGGAAAGTGGATAGATTCTTGAATTGATTTTGTTTATCCAATATTGTAACTTGAATTTATATTCAGGAATCTGAATTTTGAATCACATTTCAGTGAAAAGCTTATATACTACACTAGTAGATAAGACCACAATGAATTGGGCTAGCCACAACTCTTTGCAAATTTGCTCTCCTAATTACATTACATTTGTGTGGCAATTGATTATATTATTACTCCACTTTTTAGAAAGATGAATTCGTTTCTAAGAACTTGCATATCTTTCCATAATTGTACTCACTGTTATTACCAACTAAATCGATACGGACAAGCAATAAACCTTAACACACCACATATATAATAATCTATTGGCCAAACAAACAAAATTCTAGAAACATCTTTTTTAGCAAACGTATTTTAAAAAAATTAGATAAAACAGGAATGCATTTGGGTGTGGAGGATTTCAAAAGATTTCACTTTTCTTGATTTTAGGTTTATTTGAATTGGTCCATTTTCCATAATATGATAGTGCATTGTGTTTTATTTAGCAAGCCAAATTATGATTAATTGACAGCCTTTAAAATTTATGTAAACCAAATATATGTCACCTAATTTTCTTGTACTCAAAGAAATAATAAGTAAATGATGAGACAAAGACCCATATCTATAGCAGCCTTTAGCTTGACACAAATAGACTTTGTGTTATTGAATCGTAGAAGCCATGGCCAACTCATGTACCATAAAATTACACAATTATTGTTATTCACAAATCCAAGAATTAGTCAATAATTGAATATAGTACTGTAGTAACTATAGCAATAATCAATAATCTATACAGCCTAATCTAAGATTATAAGATATAATAATATAATTTCAAGTTGACATGGCTTAAAGTACAAAATAAAGAAAATTTGGCTAACATTCTCGTAATCTTTAACTAACATCCACTCAAAATTAGTTGACTTATGCTGGAATCACTTTGGAATTTACAACTTGTATGTATGTATTTGAACGTTTATTTATAAAACCAAAAAAAATGTTTCAAAGTAGATTTAAAAAACTGTGTATTAGGGGTCAAATTACTGCTTAAGCGGTTAATTAATTGAACATAAACTTATTTAGGCATGGAATATGGTAACAGCGCTCCACTATAGGCACATTAATTAAGCAATTAACGATGCCTTATTATTTCATGATTTTTGGATTACTAAATATAGATTCACATATTGCATTTTAGGAAATTTTAGTCAATTACGAAAATTCATGACTAATTAGAGAAAATTATTTTTTGCAATCTTTTTTGTAGCAAATTTTATCTAACCTTTTCCCCCTTCAATCAATTTCAAGAGATATGCATGAATTATAGTGCTTTTTTTTTTTTTGGGTGAAAGTGTGTAGACGTCCCTTGTTACAAGAGATATGCATGAATTAATCGATCACAACGTCTCGTTTTACCAGGGTCAGGTGGTGTCCGAGGGTCAACCGATCCAACCAACGTCTCATGATGATCGAAAAATTCCATTAAATTCAGTCTTTGGAGTTGTCGTCGTCCCCACAGCACGACAACTTCGCTCTATCTTTCGAGTTGTGGTTCATTTCCGTTCTTTTTTTATTCAACGGCGACTGTCACACTGTATCTGCCTTTCAATACCCGACAACTACCTTTTTCAATGTATCTGACCCCAAAATCGAGTTCCGTTTAATGGATCCGTCAGTGTGCAAATGACTTGCAACGTGCATGTCTATCAAAAAGAAATCATGATTGCAAACAATGAAACACAAATAGAAATTTAAAATGAAAGCATAAAGAGACCCAGCTTAACAGTTATCTTTCCTCATTTGAAATGTATTTATTCAGAAAACGTGCACTCTAAGTTCAATCACATTTCTCCCTATCTATATATATACACTACTAGAAGAATTCAACCAAAAAATAAGAAGAAAAACATTCATATCTATCAACTTGAAATTCTTGATTGAAAACATTCTCATCTTCTCAAACTAAAACCCCCAAAACTCTCAAACAAACAAACAAAAAGCAGCATGAATCACAACTCTTCACCTAGTGAAAGCCAAGGCAGCGTCCATCTCCACATTTTTGAGCTCAGCAACACCCCAACCACCAGCCTCGACACGAAAGCCAGCAGCGCCACCGACGCCTCCTCCTCCCTTTCCTCAGCCCGGGCCCCGGAGAAGCAGCTGACCCTCTTCGCCCTCCGCCTGGCCGTGCTGGAAAAAACCGCCTCTGGTATCGGCACGCTCGGCTTCATCTGGGCCACCGTAGTCCTCCTTGGCGGCTTTGCCATTACCCTCGACAAGACCGACTTCTGGTTCATCACCATCATCCTCCTCATCGAGGGCACCCGCATCTTCAGCCGCAGCCACGAGCTCGAGCTTCAGCACCAAGCCACATGGTCCATCACCGAAGCCGGCATTTCCACCTTCCGAGCCATCAAGACCGCCTTCTCGTCATCAAGAACCGCCAAGCATCACGCAACAAGGCAGCTACGAACCAATTGGGGGGAGAAACGGCCCCCCACGCGGACGTGGACGAGCTCGGAGGTGCCGTTGCTCTCGTACGGGAAATGGATGTTTATATCAACAAATGTCAGCAGAGTCCTCCACTGGCTGCAGCTCGCTTCTGCTGTATCGTGCGTGGTTCTGTCGATGATCAAGCTCGTCCACCGTGATTTTGGAGACATGGAGAAGGACAATTCCGATAAAAGGAACCGGGAATCGGCCTTGATCATATTCTACTCTTTATCCCTTTCTGAAGCTCTGCTGTTTCTGCTCGAGAAAGCCTATTGGGAATGGAAGCTCACCTTCGATTCTTTGTTGGAAATTGTTAACAAAGAGTGTGAGTTGGGAGATTCCGGTCTGATTTCGATCCGGAGATTCTTTTACGACGCATATTCAAAATGTGTCAACGGGAGTGTCTTCGATGGATTGAAAATGGACATGGTCTCCTTCGCCATGGAGCTTCTAAGCTCTAACTCATCCGATGAGAATCTCATCGGGGCGAGGATCTTGAGGAGATTCGCGACCAGCTCGCGGTTCTCCCAAGATACCCTGCAGAAAATCGGGATCAATCTACCTGTGGTGGAGAGGCTGGTGGAGATGTTAAACTGGAAGGATGAAGAAGAGGAAGAGATCAGATACTCTGCTGCAGAGATCTTGTCTGAGCTAGCTAGCAAGAAGCATAACTCTCAGAGGATTGCCGGGATTGCAGGGGCGCTCGAGTCTATCTCTTGCTTGCTGCATCGTTCACGCGGCCATGGACGCGTAAGCGATCAGATATCCGAGAAGAAGAAAAAGAGAGGTCAGGGCCATGGCCGGCCTTGGTCGTTCAACAATGTAGGACTCGAGATCTTGAAGAAGCTAGCTCGTGATCACGACATATGTGGCAAGATCGGCAACACTAAAGGGCTGCTGCCAAAGATCATAGACTTCGCCCACGCGGACGAGAGCCTGCTGAGGGGGCCTTCGTCAGAGACTGCCACGGTGAAGCTGTCCATGCAGGTGCTGAAGATGCTGGCGAGCACGGCTGGGGCGGCCGGGAGGCAGCTGAGGAGGGAGATCTCCGAGATTGTTTTGACGATTGGTTACATCAGAGATGTGTTGAGGTATGGAGACAGGCATCCTGAGCTTCAGATTCTGGGGATTGAGATATTGACTAGCTTGGCGATTGAGGAGGAAGCGACGGAGAGGATCGGAGCCACCGGAGGGGTTGTGAAGGAGCTGTTTAGGATCTTTTTCAACGACAGCATACCAGAGGAGCAGCAGCATGTTCGTGCTGCTGCAGGCGAGGCTCTCGCGATGCTGGCATTGGAGAGTGACAGCACCTGCAGGGGTATACTGAAGCTCGACCTCAACGAGCGTCTCGTCACGGCAGTGGAGACGCCGCTACTTCGGGTTAATGCAGCCAGGATTCTCAGAAATCTCTTTGCTTTTAGTGGAGATGACTGCTTTCACCACCTCAAGAGCCTCACTGCTGCTGCACCAACTGTGAGTACATTAACATCATCCACCTTATTGCAACCTAAATTCCTCAATTTTCAAGAAATTGGAGAATACTAACTTAGTGTTGACAGATTCTTGAAGCCATCATGAGAGAGGAGGGGAAGCTTCTGGAGGTGATGATTGGAGCAGCATCATACATGTTCAAGTTCATGGATCATCAAGAATCAAGAAGCATGTTCAAGAGAGTTGGGATTAGAGAGATGGACCTTCCGAATCGGCTGTTCTTGATCCTGAGCAAGTATCAGCAGCCATGTATCAAGGTTCCCAGCATGAGAAGGTACACCATAGAGCTGGCCATCTGGCTGATGAAAGAGGAGAGAGAGAACGTGAGGGCCTTCCGAGGTCTGGGGATGGCTAGGGAGCTCGAGTCCGTCACAGAGACAACGTCGGAGCTCGAGAGCTTCAACATTTTCTCTGGAACAGTTGGGCTCTGCAGGCATAAAGTGACCATGCTTGCACTTGTTGAAGCTGCAATGAAGCTGTTAGAGGGGTGACTACAATACAAGAGCATTTTTTCATTCTTGATATTTATGTGTATGTATAATTATATATAATGTATAACAATTATTTCAAGATCAATTAGAAGTTAAACAAATTTGCATCATCTGTACAAAGACTTTGAAAGAATATTCAACCAATAGATACAACAAATGACACCATTTTTATCATCACATTTCAGAGTGGTAACTTTGTGCAGTTTTACTTCAAATGCTAAACTATGAATCATCTGTTTCTGAAGATATCCCAGCGACGCAACAAACCGTCTATGATATTCGCAGTCGGGTTTTTCTCGACCTCTACGGTGACTTTCGTCCGGTCAGCCATATCAACATCAGACGGCCTGCGATTATCCGACGGTGCATCAATCTGAGTCGTCGTTTCTTCTTGCTTGGGATGTGGGGCACCCGCATTGGTTACTGTACTTGTGTCAGCCTTTGGCGTGTCATCACTAGGAGAGCAAGTTTTAGAATGTTCCGCTTCGGAAGATGGCGGATTTTGAGAAGAAGTCTCTGGTTGTAAGATTGTGCCTTCTGCTTCGTCTTTTGGTGCCGGTTCTGGGTTAGGGAGAGAACTGCCACCAACACCCGATGACGGTTCCTTTGAGTCCTTCAACGACTCGAATATGGCCACCATCAACATCTAGCAGTTTGAGCAATATCAGCAAGGAACCTTTTAATATGTTAATAAAGGAGAACTCAAATCTATGGATATTGCTTGCAGTTACCCTTTCTTCTTCTTCAACATTGCTTGGAAATTCTGCCAACATATCAAGAGAGTACTCGACATATTCGTCGTCGTCTACTGATCCAGGCCCAAGCGAGCCATGAGGACTATCTCTCGAGAATTCAAGGCTTATCATGTTAGAAGTCGATGGCTGAGCATCGGAGCTCCGACTCTCCACCTGCAGAAGAAATGTGAACCGCATGATTCAGGTTGTACAACAGAACACTGCATTTTCGCCGCAGTTAGTTCATTAGGCCATGCTATACTTTACTGTGTGAAAATTACAACGCGGTCCCCGTACTATCTCTTTCCTTTTTTCCAAATCCACGAATTTTTCAACAAAAGAAAATTTAAAAAAAAAAAAAAAAAAAAGCCATTTGAGACGGACAATTTGTTTTTTTCACGGCTTGTAGTAATCCTAAGCCGTCTCCTCTTCGTAATGGGGAGAGCTCGTTTGAGTCCCTTCCCTCCTTGGAGGAGGTGGCTTTATATGGATGAATACCTCTCTACTCTATAGAAGAGTTCCATTTCACCACTCAGAAATGGAATACAAAGTTCAAACTATATTGGTACTTCCTTCAGCATTCAATTCAATAGAGCAAAATCATGTAGTAAAGCACAAACACGAACAACTCAACAGATACAATGTTAAGTGTAAGAAAACTTTTGAAAATGCAAGCTCTGGTTTTCAGACAGGTACCTCAGAGTCAGGTTGATTATCTTTGGACGAGATATCTGCCGGAACCTGGAATATAACAACATACTAGTCAGCCATCACCACCAGCTAACCTAAACTAGACTGCAAATACATGAAAATTCAGTAATCAACTCCTGAGATGGTTGGTATCACTTCTTCCTTGCCCGAGAAAGAATTTGATAGTGAAAGCTCTTTCAGTAGTGTAATGAAATGTAGGTTATAGTTTGTCAACAGAATTTTTCTGACACCTCAGAAACCGTAACTTACCACAGTTGCACTCATGGGCCTCCTGGAGCGAAGTTGCCTGATGGCATCCTCGGTGCTAGTAGCTGGCGGACCTGCATTAGATGAAACATGAACCAGTGCATGCTGCTAAAAAATGAGCTTATAACTGAAAAGCATCAACATGATACGTACCAGAAGGTGAACCCGATAATTCATCTGAAAGCTCCAAATCCTGGACTGTGCTCCATCTACCCTGAAGGTTTCAAAATTAACAAAAGAGGATGATCGACATCAATTCAAGTTTTAGTCAAAATGAAAGGAGAAAAGAGTTTGAAGAAAAGCAAGCAATATACCCTGGGATAATAGTCGTTACTCAAGTCGAAGTAGGTACTTCCTCCTTCATCCTCGGGTGGTTGTAATACATTGTTGAAAAAAATACTTATAGAATCAAAATAAAACTGAGGGCGGGGAGAGTTGTGATCCCCCTCGAACTTTATAATATTCTTGTCTCCCTGTGGATCAGTTTTTTGTAAATATACTGATATATAAATGCAATAAATAGAAAAGGAACTGAAGATATTCTGGACAATGTTACAACCACAATGAGCATGATACCATCAACAAGACTATATCTGAAGTAAAACATAGAAAAGGAAAAAGATTTCAAAGGTGGGATTATTACCACATAAGCATCGAAAACACGATCAGAGTGATGGGGTTGTATAAAATCATCTTCGATGGCATGGCCAAACAGAACTGGGACAAAGGAAGATTTTGCAACCTGAAGATGAGAAAGAGTTCCAGTTGGTAAGTCTAGAAAATACATGGTAAATGTTGTGCTTTGTTAGAACAACTGGTAACATTGTTGAATTTTCTATTTTCAACACAGCCTCATGTTCACACTGTTACAGAAACTATTCAATTTAAAGAGGTCAAGGAAAATACTATATTTAACTAAAACAACTCACTTGCCTAGAAATGTGGCTGTATCAGAATTACAATGGCATAAGACATTAGCAGTTGGAAATGAATGTTCAGATAAGATACCTTAATTGTGTTCAGCTCCATAATGTCAAATTTTGCCTTCTTTTGGATAGCTTTTCTCATATACTGGATGGCAAACTTAACCTACAATAAGAGAACAGACGAAGAGATCAGTGAAATGAAGAAGGAAAAATATTTAGGATTAGTCACCAATGTTCAGGTGGCATTGAATTCCTGACTGAATCTAAGCTTGCTATATAAACTGGTCAGCTTACAGTGAATTTGGGGAGCCGAACTTTGTATGTATCAACCAGTTCCATCATCAAATCAACCAAATCAGAAAAGGGGCTATCCAAAACCATTCCTGCAATTGAAGGATCCTCAGCTCCATACATCAAGCTGAAAGAAGAAAATATTTTTTTTGTTAACTAGTGGAAATCTAGACGATCATAGAGTTAGAGCAAAGAATGACGTATTGATATTTAGACTTTACAAATTTAGACGACCAAAATATGGAGTTTAACTAGATGGCCAGAAATGATATCTTTTTCTTTCTTATTCTGTATCAGTATTAAGAAAAGGTCACACCCCCCCTCCCCAAAAAAAAGGAGAGAAAGTGAGGAACAAGGAAGATTCTGCGGGAAATTGAGTATCCTCAAGACTGAACATTGTAAACAATATGCATCAGAAAGAGTTCTGTCCCACCGAAGTTCACTGTTAGTGGCCATCAAGGGATTATAAAGTAACAAAAGCATAGTTCAATACATAAGATACTCATATATAAGCATCACTAGAAAATGAAACAACATAATGACCTAGTAACAGCACCCATGGAGCGGCCCCACAATCCAATTAAAGAAACATTTCCATCTTCACGTAGATAATTAACCACAGCTTTGAGATCATCTTTCTGCAAAAACAAGACCAAATTAGGATGAAACTCAGAGATGCATTGTATGTAAACTTGACCAGCAGAACCATAGAACAAGAAAATAACCAGAAACGCTTCCTATCAAATCTCTGATGTGTCCAGAAACACTATGTTCTTTTAATATTGATCGTTATATGTTTGCCCAGAGATTTTCTATCGACTTACATATAGCATCCCCAAACACTATTCACCTTTAAAAAATCTCATTATTCTTGGATGCATTATCTCTCTTCCTCATAGATAAGGACAATCCACAATCTCTCACACCTTATAACACGAAACTCCAGATAGACAAGCCTGCTTAAAAATCACATCTTTTTCCAAAGAAATAAAATGGACTTAATAGTTATAAGGGTAAAGGGCTAATATGGCTGCTCAATTTCAGTGCCCCATGTAATCCACCCCAAATTAAACCACTAGAATGAGGTCGGAGAAAACTAGCAAAGATGAGATGACATTCAGACCACTTACCTCATTCCAACCCAAAGTAACATGCTCTCCGCCTGATAGTCCAGAACCAGAGAAGTCGAGAGTAAAAACCGTGATGTTCGATGGCAACAATATAACAGCAGCTTCACTGGCATCTGTACGGCATCCACTGAAGATAGTCCAAGACAAAGAGCTAATTCGTGAATAGAATTGGAATAAAGCAGGAAAATTATACGTGAAGCTTCCACCAGAAGACTTCTCCAGTTAGCAGAATAACTAACCTATTTCCATGACAGTAGATTACACAGGGCAGTGTCTTTCCTTCGGGAGGGACAACGGGCATGTAATGGCTACATAGCAGAACATCTCCTCGACTGTTTTTAACCTGCAAGACAAATGCATCATTTTGTCTCAATAAATGTTTCTGGATTGGGGAGAAAACATAGAAAGTCACACCCAATACCAACCTATCAACCACAACCTAAAATACCAGTTATATGATCCTTCAAGAATGAGATTATGAGGAAAGAATAAAAAAAAAATGGCAAATTGATAAATGAATAAGAAAAATGACGAGGAAGAAAAATATTCTACATAATCACAAATTAGTTCCCTCTAAGTGTTTCAAGGTCTATCTAAACCTCCCAACATGAGGAAAAATAACAAATCTAATTTTACAAGAAAATCCAGCAGGAATATAAATTTTATACCCAATATCAAGATGTTGGCATGACATCAAGAAAAGTAAGACACCCCAGTAGCAGCAGATATAGCATGTATAAACATAGGCAAGTAAGTCGGCGAGAGCCAATCTAAGGGAGTATATAAAAATCTAAAACTAGTGGTGATAGACACAATCTAAGGAAACTGATGTATTATGACTGGCTATGATAAGTACAGCTTACCTCCAAATCTTTCCTCTGGTACCACTTCCCCTTTAGCAAAAATTCTTCATCTAACAAATCATTTTTTGGATTGTATTCAGCTCTGCTATCCAGATAAAGGAAGAAAATTCAGTTGGTTAGTACATCACATGAACTAGATAAAACAGAATAAGTAGCTCAGTAATAAAGATACTGCAGTCATTACATTTAGAACCAGTTGCAATCTCAATTTCATACATGATACATAAATGTGTGATATATTATTCTTCAGACCCTCTTAAACAATGGTTACATAAAAAAGAAACACCTTTGATTGCTCCTTCATGCAAATCCAAATTAGGTATTACAGTTGACCGAGTAGTTAAACTGCAAAATTATGTTTGACTATGGAAAAAGGGCATGAACTCTGTCAAGGATTATTCTTTAATCAAGACTAATATGAAGATTTGAATCACAATTAAAGGTTTCAATCGAACCAGCAAACAGCCCCATGAAATCATTCTTACTCAGAGAAGTACAAGATCAAGACTTCAAACTTCAGCTGATAAAACACATTATCCTAATTCCTAACTAGCTAACTAATTTTATAAGAACACGAAAAACTAAAGCAACATATAAAGCTGCAACACAGAATTAAACAACCCCAATTCAGATACAGAAATTTCGCAAATACCTAACCATAAATTCACCAAATACAGTAATAAGATCAAAGCAAAATAAGGAAAATAAATCATATTAGTAAAATTACTTAAAAGGAAATAAAATTCACACAAAAGTGGGATATACAATTCCCACAAATAAAAATGCACACTAAATTCGGAAGTAAATCCAAGCTCACACAGTACATGAAAATAACCAAATTTCACACCAGACTTTGCAAATGATCCATTAAACAAACACATAAACTAGTGTAAATTTTCAAGATTTGATTTTTCTCACCTGGGCGGTCTTATAATGAAGTTGATGAGCTGTTCCATTAGAGATTCAAGCAATCAAGATCTTCCCTGACCACCCCTACTTCTCGAATTATACCAAATAAATCATGCAAATTGAACAGAAATCATGATATACATGTATATGTGCCTATATATATCGTCACATATTTAAATAAAAAAGGCTCAAAAAGCTGCACGGTTTCTTATATTTCTTCTCAAAAGAGAGAGAAAAAGACTGGATTTCTGTAAAAAATAAAGAAAAAGAAAAAGCATGAAAGTTTTAGGTTATTACAATTTGACCTCGCAAGTTTCCGCAATTTATGTTTGAGGAACTACAGTTTGTACACAAAATTATCTCTGACGAAACATTGACAATTTACACCTATTTGATGTGATTAAATAAATAATTCTGTTTTGTTATAATTATCTTTGTGTTTATAATTTTGAAGAGTATTTTACCATATAGTCCAAGCAATATCAAAATTATTCCCCTAAAAACATCTTGAATTAATTAGTTTATGTTTTTATCCAACCAAAATTATACACAAATACATTATGATTTATGAGTACAAGTTAACTAATTCGTAAAAGCAATAAAATTTAAAAGATGGAGAACTGTCCTTGGGCAGATTACTAAACGTCCAACCAATAACATAGTAAATTTTGGCATTTTCTATTGAGTTGTGAGTTTTGACAAATAAATTAGACAAAAATTGATAATCAATTCAATCAAAATTCATGTGATTCAGCGTGAGTAAAATCCTTTTTATGACATTATATACGTATATTTTAATTTATGAGTGGAACAATTCAAGATATTGAAAGGGCCCTTCTCAATAAAAAATGGATATTAAATTAAGAGAGCTTAGACTTTTTTATGAAAGGGCCCTTCTCAATTAAAAAATGGATATTAAATTAAGAGAGCTTAGACCTTTTTTATTTACTTGTATTTAAATTAGCATAGGACTGCAGCAGAAAATTTCGAAACCTCAAACAGATTGATCGCCGAATTATAATTCATAATATAAACGTATGATCTGATAATTAGTGTTACTTTCTTTGTTATGGTTAACGTTGGACAATCTATTAACTGTCATAAATATTTAAAATTTTGAAAATCCTCTCTTCCATTTGCTCTCATCTTTCTCTCTCGGTGAAAATATAATTGGTGAAAATATCATGATATAATAACATATTGGCCACCATATCTATACCTCTGTACAATGTATAAAAGTACGATATATAAAAGGGAAGTTTCAGGAGTATCTATACATCTATACAATATATAAAAGAGGAGTTTTGGGAGTATTTAAGAAAATAAGGGGAATTTTAGGGGTATTTAGGTAAATCACTTATAATTCAATTGTAATCATTTTTAAAGAATTGTTACTGTATTATTTTGTACGAAGCTAATTTAAACTAATACTCTACAAAATAAATTAATTTTTCCATAATTATAGGGATGGAATTTAACTAATTTATTTTGTTTTATTAATTATCACACTATTAATACAAAATAAATTAATTTTTCCATAATTATAGGGATGGAATTTAACTAATTTATTTTGTTTCATTAATTATCACACTATTAATGCAAGTGGTAATCATTTTTAGGGGGGTGTTGGAATAAAAATAATTAAACTTGATTTTTGTAGTAGAATTATCTAGATATGATAAATATCTAGATATTGTGAAGAATATCTAGATATTTGTAGGTTTTAAAATATCTAGATATTTTAGGAGAATTCTCTAGAATTAGTATGTATTAAAATATTAAGATATCTTAGTAGAATTTCCTAGAAGGTTAGGAAAAATATCTAGATTTTTATGGAGAAAAATCTAGATATAAAATACTAAAGAATCTAGTAGAGAATTCTAGAAATGAGATGCATGCCTATAAATATGGCATAGTTGTACCATTTTGTGAGGTTGAACAAGTTGAGAAGTTGTGAAGTTGAGAAAGTTTGAGAAATTGAGTGTTCCTTTCTTTCCATATCAAAACATCTCCTAAATCATTTTCCACATATTGCACTCATTCTCCTCTCAAATATTTCCTCCAAACTAAATTACTCCTCCAACATATATCTTATATTTTCCAACACATTTGAGGCGGCAAGCCGCAGCGCTTCTTCCGCCCACCAAACCTTTGTAGCAGATTCCATTGATCTTCTCCGTTTTGTAGTACATGCAGATGTAACTTCATTTGGTCCTCTAAAGTCCAAGGCGTCATGGATACTTTTAAAATAAAAACAAATAAAATAAATTTCAATATAACATACTATGAATTAATGTATGGTAAAGAAAATCAAGATAACTATAATCTTGAAACAAGAGAAAACCTGATATACTAATTAAGAGCGTGATAACTTGGAGGGAGGAGGTGCGCGGAGGGTGGACGGCAATGTAAAGGCGGAGATGGAGTTGGATGCCGTCGCTTGAAGTAGGTGGTGCGCGTTCGATACCACCGCTTGAACTAGGTGGTGCGTGGCGAGGCGGATACGGAGGTTGATGCGATCAGAAGTGGTGGGAAGCAGAGAATTGTGAATAACTGTTTCTTGAAAACGTAAAAGGCCCAATTATGTCCAATCGAAATACGAAAATTGAGTTATTTCATCCAAACTAGACCCAATTAAAACATTGTGGAAAAAGCCCATTTTTTTCAGTTTAAATTAATTAATTGCAATAATTCCTTTTTTGGGGATAGCATACAATCTTATTTTGAAAACATTTTCTCATACGTATTAGTTATCACTTACAAACAAATTATTGTTTATATATTTTGTGATTGTATTTCAATTATGACCAACACTAACAATTTCTTCATAAAAATCAACTCGAAAGAACAAAAATATATGCAATACCTATAATTTGATTAAAAAAACGACCAATCCTATCACTTATATAATTATAGTATTTTTTTTCCATAAAATTTGCTTAGAGCTTAAAATTGGCAAACAATGAGTAATAGTGTAGAAACAATCACATAAGTAATAGCAAAAAAATAAGTAAACCATAATCTTAATACGACGTCGTCAATTAACCATAGGTAAATTTAAAAGAAAATAAAATTTTGTAGAAATAACAAATAATAAAAAAGTAAAAAGACATTATCATTATCCTCCGGCGGTCTCCCACACCAAAACAACCTGTGTGTGGAATACATAATATTTGAGCAATAGAGTGTTTTACTTTGACTATAAAATATTTAAAAATGTATTGAAAGGTAAAAATAGATAAAGTTTCAGTCTAAGCAATTACGACAAAACCATTCAATTCTTGTTAGTCAATTCTTGTTTACGGAATTTATGGAACAGCTTATCAATTATCTTATACCCAATTATCATAGATATTGTACTTTTTTCAACTTGAGCTTATACTTTTCCATTTCTGGTTATGTTCATTGCA
This sequence comes from Salvia hispanica, assembly GCF_029641045.1. Taxonomy (NCBI): domain Eukaryota; kingdom Viridiplantae; phylum Streptophyta; class Magnoliopsida; order Lamiales; family Lamiaceae; genus Salvia; species Salvia hispanica. Next base: position 3,991,109 of record NC_142692.1, on the reverse strand, counting down.
TGAATTGACACACGTAGCAACTTCCATAGAATGAGAAATGTCAGAGAAAATTAGAAGCTCTAGCAAACTTGTCAAAACTCAACAAGAAGTCAGAAAGGTTTTTGACAACGAGGAATCATATATAGAAGAAGACAAGTTCCATGAGCTAAATTATCTCAAATTAATCATCAAAGAAACTCTGAGATTGCACCATGGTCCAACTTTTAATTCCCAAAGTGAACTATAAGTTAAAATGATAAATAATACATTCTCCGTCCAAAAAAAATAAGACACAGACACGGGTTTTAATGTAGAATTAGTAAGGTAAGAGAGAAGAAAAAAAAAGTAAGAGATAAATATTATTAGTGGAATATGAAGTCCATATTATTAGTAAGAGAGAAGGGAAAAAAGTAAAAGGAAAGTTGTTGAAAACTTTTAATTTTTAAATGTGTCCTATTTTTCGTGGATGGATAGAGTATTTATATTTTTCATTCGCTTAAAAGCTTAAGGGAATGTTTGATAGACTATATGTCTTAACATGTGATAACTCAAAGTGAGATTATTTATCTTAAATCTATATGATACTATATAAACCGAGATAATTTGTTTACATGTTTGGTAGTAAGATAATCTCACAGATAATATGTAAAAGACATAGATGCCCTTCATATATTTGTTTCTTTATTATTTTGTTACTCCTTTTTAATGGTTGATACTTTTAACATAAATAATGATTTTAGCATAATGCATAACAAAGTTTGATAATTCGTGTAAAATATTTAAAAAATTTAATTGCCAACAAATTTATTTCATAAATTATACAAATAAATTATTTTTGATAACTTGTGAAGCATAATTATATTTCATAAAAAAGTCAAAATGAATCAAGAATTTAAACTAAACAAGTTGATTTTTTAAGCAATGACCTCAAAAATTGTTTTAGTGTTAGTAGATCTATGATCTAGGGCTCGAGCATCCACAATGGCGGCGAGCGGGCCGGCTAGCCGATTCCCGGCGCTGGCCGGTCCGCTCGCCGAACCATTACAATCGGCGAGCGCCATTTCGGCGAAAAAATAGGCGAGCGCTGGCCGATGCGCTCGCCACCATTGTAGGCTGGCGATCGACGAGCGATCGACCAGTGGTAATTTTTTTTTTAATTTAATTTCCGAAACACTATATATACACGATTGAACGTCATTTTCATTTGCACCGCTTGTGTTAACGAGCTTTCTCTTTCTCTGAATTTCTGTACAAGAGCAGTAACGCGAAATGAGTAACGCGGGTGGTAGTGGTGGTAGTGGTGCGGATGCTGATGAGGAGTTCGAATGGCAAGTGTTGGAAGAGTTAGAGGCCTATACGACCCGCGAGGTAGAGTGGCTGTTAGATAGTGCCTTGCAGCTGCGGGTACCTCGACATCGACCCGTTGTCCACCGCCGAGTAGTGATTGATCGGGATCACGTAGCTGCACATCAGCGGCTATATGACGACTACTTCGCAGAACAGCCGCGGTTTGGGGCCAACTATTTCAGGCGGCGTTTTAGGATGAGTAGACCACTGTTTATGCGTATCGCTAACGCTTTAGAGCGTCGATATCTGTGTTTCCAGTTCAGGTACGACGCGGCTGGCAGACCCTGCCACACAACTATACAAAAGTGCACTGCGGCAATTAGGCAGTTGGCCTACGGAGGCGCGACAGACATGTGGGACGAGTACCTCCACATCGGTGAGACGACTGCCCTGCAGTGTCTGAAGTTTTTCTGTCAGGACGTCATTGAAATATTCCGTGATCAGTATCTTCGAAGCCCTACCCCCGAAGAATGTCAGGATCTGATGCAGATGCACGGGGAGAAGCATGGGTTCCCGGGGATGTTGGGCAGCATAGATTGTATGCATTGGGAGTGGAAGAACTGTCCCTCCACCTGGAAAGGGTTATACACGACCGACTACAAGGGAAAGAATCTCACAATGATCCTCGAGGCCGTAGCTGATTACCGGCTGTGGATTTGGCATGCATATTTTGGGATAGCCGGGTCGAACAACGACCTCAACGTCCTCAACCCGTCGCCCCTTTTCAACGAGCAGTGCCAGGGCGTTGGTCCGACCATCAGTTTTGTCGCCAACCGCAACCAGCATGATATGAGCTACTACTTGGCGGATGGGATATACCTAGGTGGCCCGTCTTTGTGAAGATGATCAGATGCGCAAATGAGGACAAGAAGGCCTACTTTGCGGAACGGCATTTGGTGTGCTCCAGGCTCGATGGGCGGCAATTAAGGGTCCAACGCGTTTGTGGCATGTCGACTGCATTGCTGATATAATGTACGCATGTATTATCCTGCACAACATGATTGTCGAAGATGAAGGTGTACAACTGACTAATTGGGACAACGACGATAATGAAGCCGGTCCAAGCCACGGCGTGGCCACCGCCAACGTACAACGAGAGGTACCTCACGATGAAACCGGCCGCCTCCAGGCACATGCCAACATGCGCCAAGTGGATGCTCATATTCAACTCCAAAAGGATTTAATTGAAGAGTTGTGGGCGCGGAAGACTGCACGGTGATAGTTTTTTTTTTGTTTTATTTATTTATTTTTAATTATATAATTTTTTTTATGACGCACTTTTTTTTAGTTTAAATAAAATTATTGCATTTTCCTGTATATGTGTCATAAATTAATTCCGTATTTTGTGCTTAATTCTATAAATTTAGTTATTTTTTAATTTTGATTATTGTGGCTAGCCTATTGCTTGTCCAGTTGCTTGTCCTAATGATGTGATAGGAGGATTTTGTGGTTGGCCTATAACTGACCTATTGCCATTATGGATGCTGAAAATTATAAAGGAGACTTTGTTGTAAATTCAAAGTTGTTAAACAAATTTAACAAATGGTCCGAAAAAGTGCCTAAGAATGTCAGCATCTTCAACAGCAATCTTGATTGGATAATTAGATGCTTGGCTGTTAATCTCACACCTGCCAACACCATTACTGTGCCACCTAATTGTTTTTATTGCTTAATTCTTTTTTTACTTTTTGATGGGTTTTTTTATAACCAAGTTTTTGATTGTTTAGATATATCTTCACTCTCCGGTCTCCATCTTTTCTTTGGTACAGTAGGTGCAGATAATCGAAATGAGTTTATCTCTCATATTGCAGTAAAAAAGATTGAAACTTTATTGAGTTATGAGTATAGTACAATATCCTTATTGGGTTTTCTTGTTTCTGTGTTTGTCCCTAACATAATTGGAACTTTCCCAAACTATGAACAATTCAAGATTTTGAAGGGTTCTCTTGTTTTTCTTGTTTTTAGTTTTGATATTTGTCCTCACTCTCTATTAACTATGTCGTCAGTAGGTACTGACAGTACATGAAAAAAGATTTGAACTTTGATAAATTCATGAGTTGAATAGTTCGTAATTATCAAGGGTTTTTCTGGGTTTTTTCTTTGGGGTTGGGGGGGTTGTTGGGAGCAATGAAGGAGTCAGTGACTTTTAGTGTATAGCTTTAATCAGACCAGCATTAAACAAATGGGTTTGAAATTAAGGAAAGCTTAGTTTTGCAATCATCAATAAAATACAATTAGTAGTCAATGACCCAAAGCTATTATATATATTCAACTTGTGTTTGTATCTGATTGAAGCACATGCCATGGAGAGAAGCCTTATCTTAATTCTTTATATTATTTAGGTAACTTTCTTGGTGACCTCAAGGCTCCAAGATATACCCAAAAACAAATTTCCTCCACTCAATGCATACCCCTATCTCCTAAGCAAAAGCCAAGGAATCTCTTACCTTAACCTCCATCCATTTTTATAAACTAGTTGGTCTCATCTCTCTCTCTCTCTCTTGGTACTAAATTCTACTTTTTGCAGTTGAGTTTCATATCCATTTCTTTATGTGCATGTAATGTAGGTACACTTATCTCTTGTTGCTGAATTAGTGAGCTTACTACTGATTTGCTGTGTTGAACTTTCAGTTTTCTTGAAAAATGGCACAAATCTTGGCTCCTTCAGCACAATGGCAGATGAGAACTGCCAAGAACTCAACTGATGTTACTCCATTGTCTTCAAAAATGTGGAGCTCTCTTGTTCTCAAAAAGAACAAGAAAGCTTCCATCAAAACCTCTGCTAAATTCAGAGTTTTTGCTTCTAGCTCCGAGAGCGGCACCATTAACCGTGTGGAGCAGTTACTGAACTTGGATGTCACTCCATACACTGATAAGATAATTGCTGAATACATTTGGTATATAAATGTCTCTCTTGATTTTGAAATTTTTGTTGCAGTTTAGTTCAAATCTTTATGTTGTTTACTATCCTTTCTGTGGCAGGATTGGAGGGTCAGGAATCGATGTTCGTAGCAAATCAAGGGTACACAATGCAGTGATCTAGTTTTTGTTCCTTATTTTTACTCAAATGCTGTAGATGGATAACCATATATATGTTTACATTGTATGCTGTTGTTGCTATTTTGTGTTTAGACCTTATCGAAGCCCGTTGAGCATCCATCCGAGCTTCCTAAATGGAACTACGATGGATCGAGTACAGGCCAGGCCCCTGGAGAGGATAGTGAAGTTATTCTATAGTAAAAATCAAAACCATTTAGTACTTCCATATATCTTGTGTCTGTTTGAATCTAGATTGTAATTCGTTTTGTCCGTTCGCAGCCCTCAAGCCATTTTCAAGGACCCTTTCCGCGGTGGAAATAACATTTTGGTGAGTGTAATGGTCTAATGCTGATGTTGTATGGTATGCTGTGTTTGTGAAAATCTACGCGTTTTTCTTGAATGTGTGCGGCTTGGAACAGGTCATATGCGATACTTACACGCCCCAAGGTGAGCCCATTCCTACAAACAAGCGCGCCAAAGCTGCTGAGGTCTTCAGTAACCCCAAGGTTATAGCTGAGGTTCCATGGTAAATTTCTATCTCTGTATTAGTAATAAGAGTTCATATCATATAGGCATTAGAGGCATTGGTGGTTTCATATTTGGATTGTAATATTAGGTTTGGAATTGAGCAAGAATACACCTTACTCCAAACTAATGTGAACTGGCCTCTTGGATGGCCTGTTGGAGGCTACCCTGGTCCTCAGGTGATTATCTTTATCATAATCTTCCGCACTGTGTTTGTATCGATAAGCTCTGTTTCTTAGTTGAAAGAAGGAAATTGTGTTTTTTCATTTATATAATGCTGATGAAATAGCATGGTTAATGCTTCTGTGAACAATCTAGGGGCCTTACTACTGCGCCGCTGGAGCAGATAAGTCGTTCGGACGCGACATATCCGATGCTCATTACAAAGCTTGCTTGTATGCTGGAATCAACATCAGTGGTACTAATGGGGAGGTTATGCCAGGACAGGTATCTTTCCTCAGTTCATCTTGCTTCATAAAACATACACACACATATATTGCCTTTACTAGAGATAATAATGTTGCTTGATTCTTGCAGTGGGAATTTCAAGTTGGTCCGAGTGTTGGGATTGAAGCCGGGGATCACATCTGGTGTGCGAGATACCTGCTTGAGGTACGCCATTGTTCACCGTACATTTCTTGAGATCATTAAACAAGATTGTGTTATATCTTATCTGTTGTGTTGCATTTCTTGACAGAGAATTACAGAACAAGCTGGAGTTGTGCTCACTCTAGATCCAAAACCAATTGAAGTACTGTCAATTTCTTCGATATATATATATAACTCAATTGGTATGATTATTTAGATGGGACCTAGCTAATCTATTCTTGATCGTTTGACGGTTCAGGGCGACTGGAATGGAGCAGGATGTCACACCAATTACAGGTATTGTTGGGCTAATGCTAGAGTTAAATTTCTAGTTAATTACTTATGCATGAGTTTGTTTGTTTTTTTCGGACTTAAGCACCCTGAGCATGAGAGAGGAAGGTGGTTTCGAAGTGATCAAGAAGGCGATTTTGAACCTCTCCCTTCGCCACAAGGATCACATCAGTGCATACGGAGAAGGGAACGAGCGAAGGCTGACAGGAAAGCACGAGACTGCCAGCATCGACTCCTTCTCATGGGTACGTTTGCTGCTAAATACATGAATTTATGTTATACTTGTCTAGTTTCGTGCATCACAATTTGCAATGATCCGCAGGGTGTTGCTAACCGTGGCTGCTCTATTCGTGTGGGACGAGACACTGAGAAGAATGGCAAAGGTAGAAACAAAATCTAAAGAGAAAAATTATCTGCTGCATAAAGGCTGAGGCTTGATGGAATGTTGGTTTGTGTTGTAGGTTATTTGGAAGACAGACGCCCGGCCTCAAACATGGACCCGTACGTGGTGACTGCGCTTCTTGCTGAGACTACCCTGTTGTGGGAGCCGACCCTTGAGGCCGAAGCTCTTGCAGCGCAGAAACTGTCGTTGAAGGTGTGAATGAACGCGTAAGACGGCCTTACACAAGACATCATCATCTGGATGAGGTTGGGATGCAAAAAATCTTGTTGTCTTTTATGTTTAGATCCCTTTTATGAGAGAGGTTCTTGTAAATAAAGGGACTAGAAGAGTTCCTACCATTCTTGAATGTTGTTGGCCAGTTTCAGACCTATTTCTGCTTTCATTATGCATTTTCTGTCATGAAACTAAAATTCAGACATTGCTTTGGTAAGAAGATTTTCCTCACTCTTTAGTTTTTTAATTTCTCTTCAAAAATATTTTAGTTATTTTGTGTTAAAAATAGGAGTATTTAATTAATTAAATTTGATAATCAGAAAAGTTCCTTCCCTCCACATGAGGCAAACATGAAGCTTCACCAAGGAACAACTCCAGTTTCTTTAAACACAAAGATACTTTACTTGTTTCAACCAAAAGCAAAAGAATATTTAATTTATTCACAAAGAATGGAACATTTGCTTCTTGTAACATACATATATATGTTTCTGTCACAAATCAAGAAAATGGGAGTTGTTATATTTTAGGAAAAGTCTTTCTTCACAAATTAAATCATGGCTTCTGGAGCAGCCAAATCAGCGGCATTCATCCTCCTAGTACTCAACGTCTTCCTCTACTTCGTCGTCCTCTCCATTGCATCATGGGCGGTCAACCACGGGATCGAGAGATCCCATGAGATGGGTATCGTTTCGCGCCATTCTATATTTGCACATATTTTTTTTAAAAATTGTGAAAATTATTAAAAATTATCTTAGCTATTGCCGAATTGAGGCCTAAAAAGTAGCCGAGCGCCTACTAATATTTTTTTCTGCGTCCGTGTCCAGCATCTGTGTTGTCTCCTCCAGCTAAGATATTTCCAATATACTATCCAATTGGGAATTTGGCTACTGGATTTGTGGTGATTTTCTCTCTCATAGCTGGGGTTGTGGGATTCACAACCTCAATTCTTGGAATCAACAATGTGGTGAAAAAGGATGCTTCAAATCTACATGCAGCTGCAGCTTCCTCTCTTATTTCTTTGCTCCTTACTTTGCTAGCAATGGGGTATTTTCCTCCTCACTTCTTCTCTTCTTTCATTTTTTCTTGATTGATAAGATAGATGATCGACTAATTTTATTTCTAGTATCATATTTTTAGGGGGGTGATCAATTGCTAACTTTCTTAAGTTGCTAACTTGCTAACTCATCAATGCAGTGTATTAAAAATGTCAACACGATGACATTAAAATGTCAACACATAATATTGTTGAATTTCAATATAATGTGTTGATATTATGTGTTGACATTTTAATGTCACTGTATTAACATTTTTAATGCACAATATTGATGAGTTAGCAGAGTTGGCAATTTAAATAGTTAACAGTATAACGCACTCTCATATTTTTATAGGATAAAATCAAAGCAAAATTAGCTCAAATGATAGGAGTTGTCACACGTGGGATAATTTTAAACTCCAATCATCTAAAATAAACAAGGAATTTATCTTTTTATTTAACCTATTCATATTATTTTATTTTTTATATTTTCAATAATAATGTAAGTGAAGGAGAGTAACATTTGTGTTGCAGGTTTGCATGCAAAGAGATTGACATAAGCTGGACAGGGTCAAACCTAGTAAGTACAAAACCCATTTCATTAATTTTACTTTTTATTTTAGTATTTTATTTTATTTTTGTGAATGGTATTGATTGTTGATTGGAATTTTTCACAGAGAACTTTGGAGATATTACTGATAATACTTAGTGGAACACAGCTATTTTGCACTACAGCAATCCACATTGAAGTTGGGAATGCTAAGAAAGAGAGCAATTGAAATTTTATTTTCTCAAATGATATGTTACAACCTTGTTTAGTTAATGCCTTTCAATTTTATTTTATTTTGTTTTGAAGGTTTTACTATGGGAATGTGATTTGGTTTCATTTATTTGTTAAAACTACATGAATATTTTGGCTTTGGTTATTCGACCTTGATTTGGTGAAATGAGTTTTGAAGATTGTTGATTCAATTGACCGACAAGTTGAGATTGATAAAACTGATTTATTATTAGAATTTTGATTAAATGTATTAAATGAGTATAACAATGACAAAAACTTATATTGTGCATCCACTCTATTTAAATCCAATTACAGTTCACTAACTTTTAGTTATAACTATAAATCTCCAATTGGTATTTTTTTATGCAAATTATCTAATTAAATGGAGTATAATATATATTGATGAAAGTAATAATTATTGAGTTAATTATCGTTAATAATAATATAGATGAAGTTTTATCCTTAAGGGTGAAATATAGAGGAATAAACTTAGATACAAGTGCAACCCAACAAGATTGAAATTCTAAAACACATAACTAATTGGAGGAAATATACCAAAACAGACGGAAAAAAAAGAAAAATCTTACTAACATAAATAACTGAAATAACTGTATTTCCCTTTCCAAAAAGGTAAAATCAAACTATCCATCTAGAACATGAACATCCGCTAGATTCTTGTTTACAAATTTTCTTTTATTTCTTCAATTCCAAGAATTTCTCAATGGCCAACCACACGAGAGCAGACAAAGTAAGATACATACATACATACACATTATGTGTGCACATGTGATTAAGAAATTTTGGATGTATGGTTCTGTAATAAGAATAACAAAATGATTTCTGGGACAATTCGAATTAACAGGTTGTAAAGGCAGAGTATATGATTACTATGGATTGTAATGCCTGTGCAAGAAGAGTTGCCAAAGCCATTTCCAAACTCAAAGGTTTCATCATTTTCCTTTATCTCTAGGCTGCACATTATACATTTATATCAAAAGCACAACGTGTTTCGGAAGAAACAAACGTATGTTACATACATCTTGAATCAACAAGATGTGAGCAATACATAGATGGTTCTGAAGAGTGGCTGGGATGGTGGAACAGGTGTGGAGAAGTTCATGACTGGCATGACGGATGACAGGGTGGTGGTGATAGGAAGGATCAATCCAGAGAAAGTATTGAAGAAACTGAAGAAGAAAATGGGGAAGAAAGTAGAGCTTGTGGTGAATGAGGATCAAGATGATGAAGATGGGGACGAAAAAGAGAATAATTGCAGCGGGGAAGAAGGTATGGGTTCTTGGCTGGATCACTATTATGGTGACGGTGAAATCCACATGATGTTCAGTGATGAAAATGCAAATTCTTGTACAATGATGTAAAACATATGCACATATCATCATCGTGTGGAGAAAATGTTTAAGTAGGGATAATGAACTCTGCAAGCTTGATAGACTCAAAAAGAGAATTGGAGCCAAGATTTTCTGCTCTGATATATTTTACAGATAACGAGAACGATTCTAATTAACTACATAGCTGAAACTGAACAAAGAGACATTTCTAACCTGTGGTTTGAGATATGTTTCTAGTTTTGCCAACAGAAGTTTCTTCTACCCTCCTGCATGATCTCAAACGCAAGCTTGTACCTTTCAAAGGATGCTGTTCCTGCTTCAATATAGTTACAAGCTTCCTCCCTTAAACTCCACAACATCAAGGCTTTAAAGTTATGGGAACCACCTAATGAATCAGAGTCCCGAATTATGCCATATTTTGCATTTGTAGTCCACCGGTGTAAGATATAGCGAGATGGAAGCTCCCTTATGTTCATCATTTGGAAGATCTTCAACGTGTGCCGACAAAGCACGCCTTCAAACTCAAACATTTTACAACTACAACTGATATTCAAGTTCGATGCGTTAAAGGCAACTGTATTCCTCTCATCCCCATTTCCACAGTTTTGCACCAGATATCTACTGATTGCACCTTCGACATTAATCTTGGTCCCAACATAATTGTAGCAATCCAAAAGCTCCTTTTGGAACACTTTGAACATTGAAATTGTGTATAGCCTCCTACATTGATCTTCAATGGGATCTTTCGTGTGCAAGACTGCTTGCACATTAAATGAGTTATAATCCTCCTTCCTTTCCTCTTCATAGCGCTTTTCCAAAGCTTTCTCATACCGCTCTATAAATTCATTGAGAGGTGACTGGGCAGTAAAATATGTACTGAAGTACGATTTTAAGCTCCCATCCACAGGGATTCCTGCAAAGAATGTTCCTTTTATGTGCAAAGGAACCCAACTTTTACGCATCTGATACATCTCCTTAAGCCATGCATTATCGGACAGATTATATTTGTCCATAAGCATGTTCCAAGCGAAATCAAATTCACTCGCTGTTTGACTCTGAACAATGCAAGCTTCATACTGATATTTGAACTCAGCATCCATGGAAAGTAATGCACCCAAATTCTCTTGTTCCTTCGCAACAATTTGCCATGCTGAAAATCGATGATGAGTCCCGGGGAAAACTTGTGCAATTGAATGTTGAATGGCTCTGTCCTGATCAGCTATTATAGATACAGGACGACAACCTGACATTGCCCTGGCCCAAGCCTGAAATATCCAAGTAAATGACTCCTCAGATTCATCAGCAATCAGAGCACAACCAAGCAGTACTGGTTGCCTATGATGATTGATACCAACAAATGAAGCAAATGGCACAGAATGATTATCTCTCCTGTAAGTTGTATCAAACACAATTGCATCGCCAAACTGAGCACATGAAAATCTAGATCGCGCATCAGCCCAGAAAAGGTTCATGCCTTTACCCGCCCGCATTTCCACCGCATAAAAAAACCCTGTTTCTTCAGCTTGCTGAGACTGAAAATACTCAAACAGCACACCGTACCAATCATTATCAATCCTACTCTCTCTGTCTCGTTTGACTAGGCTGAGGCCTCCATCTGTTTCAACCAAATCCAAATTCTCCAGCACGCTACTATCTTCCTCTCTGCACCCTTTCGGTGCAACATCCACTGTTCTATTAGGATCCAATGGGATGCCAAGTGCATGGTTGTGTTCCACCTGAAGACGATCAACCACCCAACCTCCTGCTTCATGTCTTTGTATTCTCATGTATGCTCCGCAACCAACTCTGGAAGGGTGCTGACGTCCTTCCTTGGAACACACAAATCTTCGAGATGTAATCGAGCCATCATGTTTAGAGCGGAATAATTGACCTATCCTGATTCTGAACCCCGTGTTAGTTGCATATGCGTAGTAAAATTTGTATGCATCATTGGCAGAATTAAACTCAAGACCCGTAGAAGGTTCACCCGAGGGTCCATTAACTGTGTTCATCTCTTCCTTTTTGAAACGCTTAGTATCTACTGCAGCAGATGGACTATCATCTTCGTGTGATCTAATTCCCGTCCGACTAGCCCCACCTATTGATGATGTTGGAGTCGGAAAAACTTTCCTCGGTATCCGAGAAGTATATATTTCTTCTGAGGCTTCAATTTCATGGTTATGTTCCTTCTTTACATTGGCAACAACCCACTTACCAGAGTCCACTTTTTGCACTCTTATGAAAGCAGGACAACCAGTTCTCATGGGTGTCTGAAATCCCTCCTTTGCGCACACAAATCTTCGGGAAATTACAGAACCATCTACTCGTGATCTATACAGCTGCCCTATCCTTGTTTTAAAACCCGCCTGACTTGCATACATACTGTAAAACTCCTGTGCCTCTTCAGCTGTATTGAATTCCAATCCCACATATGGTTCCATATCAGATTCTTCTTCATTTTCCTGGCGACCATTGCTTTTGCCAACCATTTAAGCTGATGGTTTTGTCCTCACTTTCCCAATTCTTCCCTATTTATATCACTAACTGCATTCATCAACATGAGTAAAATATAAGAACAACATCCTCCCAAAGTTAATTATTAGAATAATCATGAAAAATAGGCACAACCATAATGTGTTGGCAGAAGATGAATTAGCTAGCTGTTATCTAACTAGAGCTTAAAGACAGCAAAGATAAAGCAAAAAGTATACACTGGCGTAGCAAATTTACAAACAAAGGACCTGTTAAACTATCCCAACCTTCACATGGATAGGTATTGGCATTTCAAGTCCCATTTCAGAAAATTAACCGCACACAAAAGAGGCAAAACTCGTATCACAAGCAAAATGTGCATGAAACACACCCAAAACAAAGATAGAACTACTCATGAAGAAGTCACGAGGGGGAAAACTAGGGTTTTACCTTTTGCATATCCGGATCAAAATCTCAAACAATTGACTCAGCGCCACCACACAAAAAAAACCGCGGTTGAATTCCAGTAGCTCAATGGAGACTAGTTGATATTTTACAGCAAAATCGACTGGTTTCCGATGAACATAAATCACGCCCAAAATCGGCGTAAAATTGCAAAATGCAGAATCATTTGGTGAATAAAATCAAAAGAAGAATCGAACTGATTACGTGATTTTGAGATAATTTAAGATATTTTGTCTCGGTCGATTTGGAGGGAGATTCTGACGTGTCGTATGATGATTGGTCCTCTCCATATGATTTTATAATTAAATTTGGATTTGTATCAAATCTCCAACTTTCATTAATTTTTTCCCAATTTTCATATTTTCAACAATTAATACCCACTATTGATCGTCCAAGGAAGACACTTTCGAAATACGCTAAAAATTTAAAATAATTTTATAAAATATGCTATGAATTGCGTTCTAAAATTTATAATAATAAGAGTAAAGGTCAAATATGGTTCCTCACATATGGTTGTTTTATCAATTTGATCCTTAACATTATCATTTTGATTATTTGATCCCTCACAAATAAACTCGGATCCGAATCGGTCCTTACTTAAAAGAATTATAATTAAGTATAATTAATTATCATTAGTAATTTAATATAATCAAATTGCGGTCATCGTCTATTTTTTGACGGTTCTATTGAGTGAGGACCGATTCGGGTCCGAGTTTATTTGTGGGAGACCAAATAATCAAAAAAATAATGTTAAGGACCAAATTGATAAAACGGTCATATGTTAGGGACCATATTTGGCCTTTATTCTACTAATAATAATTAAACATTTTCATAAAGCTACTTATTTTTTTCTAAAACAATGCCGTTTTATATGTTGTGGTGGAAAATTCCCCCATAAACTACGTTTTTTATGTTTGTGAAATAAGGTTGAAAGCTGATCAATTACATGAAAAAACGGATTTGGGGGAAGTTGAAAATTATCATTAACACTTTTGAAAAATGCTATAATTAGAGTGACATAATATCATGGTGATCTTTATTTGTGTGTTTTTTAAAAATGAAAATGTAATCTTTTATATTCGTGTTTAAGAAAAAATACTGTATCAAATTCCAGGGATTCCAAATTCACTTCATCTACTGCAAATTATCCAATCTGTTCGTCATAACTGTAAGTATCCCTTGAATCAATTTAACTTTTTCTTTCCATTGATGTAGCCTATAGAGATCTCAATAGCTCTCTTCACGTTTTCTAGATTTTTTTTTCCTAGCTGAATCCTTGTTTTTGTATACTAAATTATTGTTCGTTTCAATCCGGAATTCTCTTTGCATATTCTGATCATCCAGTTGTTAGCAGATTAAATGTAGGATTGTCATGGCTAGAATTTCATCATTGTTTTCATATTTAGGCCGCCGCCAAAACCCTACTTCATCTCACACCATCACACCCCAAATCCGAAATCGAAACCTCTGCACTGACAAATCTACATCAAATTCTGAAGATGTGTTGCATAATCATAGAAACTCAATTGAGGATCGAATACTTGGAATTAGTGGGGCAAATGCAATTTCTGAGGAATTAATGGGAAAGCCTCCAAATCTAGGTCAAAAGCTTGCTGAAAATCGAGTAACGAATGTTAGTGAGATTGCAAAGGAGGTTTGGAATGTTATCCGGACGCGTCCTAAATGGAAGACCACGATTTTAAGTGATTTTCCAATGGTCAGTTTTACGGATCCTAGTGTTTGCAGTGAGATTTTGAGACAGCAGAGTGATTTGTTTCTGTCACTGCAGTTTTATTTATGGCTTAGGTCACTAGATGGTTTCTCATTTGACCCCATTTTGTGTAATGAGATGTTTGGTAAGCTCGTCGAGGCTAAAGATGTTGCGAAAAATTTTCTTGATGATGGGGAGTTTGAGGTAGAGCCTTGGTTTCTAGAGTTGTATGCAAGGTCCCTCTGTGAAAATGAGTCGATTGATCAATTGCTTAATGTTTTTGAGCGGTTGAAGAAGATTGGTTACTGTGTGTCTTTGGAAACATGGAATTGGGCTTTGTCTTGCTCGGTGAGAATGGGAAGAGCTGATGCTGTTTGGAAGTTGCACGATGATATGGTGAAATATGGTGTTGCCTCAGATGTGAATACCATGGGATTCTTGATTCAGGCGTTTTGTTTGGAAAATAATGTTTTGAAAGGGTATGAACTTCTTCACCAGGTGTTGAAGGCTGGGCATGTTCCGGTTAAAGTTGTTTTCGATAACCTGATATCTGCTCTTGGGAAGAATCGTAAGTATAGTGAAGTATCAGCTGTTATGCGCAAGATGATTGTAAACAATTGTTACCCCGATATTTACACTTATCATGAGGTTATAAGATTTTGCAGAGGGGAAATGACTAATGAAGGGGTACATATCTTTAATGAGTTGAAGAAAAGGGGTTATTTTCCTAATAGAGCCATGTACACGACTTTGATTGACAATCTTTGTCAAAACAAGGATGTACAAGGTGCATGGCGACTGTGGTTTGAGATGATTCAAGGTGGGATTATTCCTAAAGAGTTTACATACAATGTTTTTGTTAATGGTTTGTTCCGGAATGGTTATGTTGATGAAGCTGAGAAGCTTCATAATGAGATGCTTGGCAAAGGTTTACCGGAGACCACAATAAGTTTTAACACCAGGATACATGGTCTATGCATTAACAGTAGAGCGGAAGAAGCTCGAGTACTGTTTGAGGAGATGAATAAGAAGGATATTATTAGGGATTCCATGACATTTAATTCCATGATTCGAGGCTATGCTAAGCAAGGGAATACATCAGAGGCTATGTACTTTTTAGACGAACTTCTGAAGCAGGGTTTTGAGGCTTCATCTGCCTCATTAGTCTCATTGATAGAAACCCTCTGTGATGATGGATATGTAAAGGAAGCCAAAAGAATATGGTTAGACATGTCCGAGAAGGGCTTTAATCCTGGGAGTGACGCTCTGAGTCCAATCGTATATGGGCTGAGCAAACAAGGACAAATTGCTGAAATGAACAAGTGGTTACAGTATATGATTAAAAGTCGAGTCAAACCAAAGATGCCAACTTTTGAGAAACTCATTGAATGTCTCTGCGGAGCTTATAAACTAGATGATGCTTTATTTGTTTTTCACTATATGGTGGAGATGGGTTATCTGCTCAGGGAAAATATTTGCTATTCTCTGGTGCATGCACTTTGCAGAGTCAATTCTCACCATGTGCAAACATTGTTATTGAAAATTGTAGAAGGAACCGATCAACAGTCTCTGCTCAACGAGCCAGTCTCACAATCAGATGGGCTTATACCATGCGCAGACGAACATATACATGGATCTCCCGTATCATCTCTTATCGGCCAGTCAGCCCTTTCATGAGAACATAGATCTATCTATGTTCAACCAGACGGTCTCGCAGTCAAGTCAAGCTTATACTTAAGCTCCTGAGCTATAATCTTAGCTCAAGATGTGAAGATTGTATATTCTGGACTAAAATCCAGGTGATACTGACGAAAAGATGACAAATGTATGCTTTCTGGCTATGCATTTTCTTTTGGAATATTTCTGTGTTGCGAACAAGAACATGGGAGACCAACAACTGGCAAGTTGATGAACCAATTTTCTGCATCCTGGCCTGGATAAATCCCTTTTATCTCTACATGTAAGTTTTCAACATGTCCATCTTTGTTCTGAGTTTTGCAATTATGTAGTATTGTACATTTTCACATTATTCAGCCTACCCTCTCATAGTTTATGTGGTTAATTTTTGGATATTTTGCTTCAGGGTTACATGTTTCTACTAGAAACCATCTCAATTCTCAGAGATATGATTGCAGCACCATTTTCTCTACAGTGCAGTAGTTCACTTGCCTCGGATGTTATATTGTTTTTGTACAATCTACCCGGTTGATTTATTTTCTCGACATTTTGATAGGTGACAAATGCAGATTGGCATTGTTTTATAGACAAAATGTCTCAGAAATACGTTTTATATTGGATGTAAACGAGTCGAGTTTGAATGGATGTAGGCATTTTGGTGCTGCACTAGCTCATTAGCCCTCTTCCTTCATCTTGACTGTGTCTTGATGTTGGAACAGCAATATCTTGATGTTTAGTTTGAAAGTGATAATTATGTAACGAAGATAAAAGAGAAACAAGTGGAGTTTATTGTGGAACTTGCCTCATTCTTGTAGTCTGTGTATGACTGGTTACTTGATATCTATGTGTACAGTTATTAATTTCAATTTGCTTTATAATAATACTTTATCCGACCCAGATTAAGAGTCACTTTTTGTCATAAAAGTCCGTCCCAGTTTTAGAGTTACTTTTAGAATTTTTCATATTTGGTCTTACAATTTTACCCCATTCTTCATCAAAATTACATAAAAATGCCATTATCTACATTAAAATAAATCAAAATAAAAATCTAAAGTCAAAAGAGATTCACCTTCAACCAACACCACCACCTTACTTCATTTATTACACACTCTACCATCTCACTTTATTTATTACACATTCCACCATCTCACTTTATTTATTACACATTTCAACTCTTTTTTAAAATCCGAGCCATAACAATAAGTGACTCCAAATGTGAGACGGAGAGAGTAATGATAATGATAATGATAGTGATAATGATAATGATTAGCAATGAAAAATAGAGAGAAGAAATTTGAATTTTTTTATAGCAAATCACTTTTAGATTCACACGAACTTTGATTTGTTAATATATTAGTAGTAATTTAATCTTGTAAATATTGACATTAATTTTTAATGATTTTCGCTAAAAAGATACACATGCGAAGAGAAGATAATTTTGTATATTTAAGTAATTTAACCACATTTAACGCGTCAACGTCAACAAACCGACGACCGAGATAATATAAATAGGCGCATCGCATCCCATTTGCAACCACGAGATATTTCTAGAGAGAGAAAAAGACGGAGGAGAATTATCCAACCGTCGTCCCCACCCACCACCGCCGCCCCCAGATCTGAAAGATGCACGCCTACGCCAGCGTCAGCACCGCCGATGACGTCAAGGTCGGAGACATCGACATCGAGTCCGGGGAACGCCTCTACCCTGGAATCGGCCACGGCGAGAATCAGCTGCGATGGGGATTCATACGCAAGGTCTACGGCATACTGGCGGCGCAGATCCTCGTCACAACCGCAGTCACCGCCGCCACGGTTCTCTACGTGCCGATCAACGACCTCCTTCGCGAGAATTCTGGCTTCCTGCTTTTCCTCGTCTTCACGCCCTTCATCTGTGAGTGCGGTCGATTTTAATTACGCAACTACTGATTCGTTCCGTGGCGATTGATTATTTTTGTGCGGTGTTTGTGAATTGATTATATTTGTGATTTCAATTTTAAACTCTTATGATTACACCTTGTATTCAACAAACTTTTGCGCCAATCGAATCGAATTGAATTAATAGCTAGGTATAAATTTCCAGATCTGCAGCTGATTTATTGGTGCATATGTAGATATCATCTGAATTTTGTCATTCCTTTAGGTCTGTCTGATCAATTGGGTATATATGATGTATATGATGTGGTTTGCATTAAAATTTTCGATTATTATCCTATTTAGAGAATTTATATTATAAATACACAGTAACAAGTAATGGTTTGTCCTGCACCTGTGGGAAAAATCATGATATTCTGTACCAATGTCAATTTGCTGGATTTTTGAAGTTTGGTAGAATGAGTAAGGAGTTAACATAAGGTTTAGTTGAGAATTCGGATTAGCTCAACTAAATTTTAGGTTGCACTTGAGAGTATCTTGATACATCTACATTACAAAGTGTTAGCTACGCATATTTTGTTGCTAACAGACATTTAATCTGTATGGCAGTGTTGTGGCCACTCCACATCTATAGGCAGAAGCATCCTTTGAACATGGTGTTCCTCGGGCTCTTCACTGCTTCCATGAGTCTAACTGTTGGAGTGAGCTGTGCTAACACTGAAGGTTAGTGACTTACCATTAAATCCGAGTTTGACATAGGGTGTTTTGTTTGTCTAATTGTTTTCCCTCTTCGCCATTGTATACAGGAAGATTAGTGCTCGAAGCCTTGATATTGACCTCGGCTGTAGTTTCAGCATTGACGGGCTACACCTTCTGGGCTGCTAAGAAAGGAAAAGACTTCAGCTTTCTGGGACCAATCTTGTTTACTAGCCTTTTCATCTTGGTCTTGACTGGTTTTATCCAGGTACTCTTTCTCTCTCCGTCTCTCTCTCCATTCACATCTTGGATTAGCTGTTTTAACTCTATTCTACTGTGGTAAATGCAGATGGTATACCCACTGGGATCTACATCTATGGCTGTCTACAGCGCCATCAGTGCCATAATCTTCTCGGGATACATTGTCTATGACACCGATAACCTGATCAAGCGCTTCACATACGACGAGTACATCTGGGCGTCAGTCACCCTTTACCTCGACGTTCTCAACTTGTTCCTTACCATTCTGCGGATGCTGAAACAAGACAACTGAGGCCACGGTCTAATTCCTACTGCGTAAACCGAGTTGATGTGTTTTAGATAAAAGTGTTTTGCTTTTGTTGAATTGGAAAACTATGAAAAATGGTAACGTTGCTGCACTTGTGTATATGTGGCTGATATTACAGATTGGTTGTCTACTCGAACAAAATATTGCCCCAACTTGAATGTGTGAATAAGGTTTTCACAATTTCTCTGCCCCTCTATTTTATATTCCTCAGAAATTTATGAAGCAAATAATTTACTCCATCAGAATACGCTTATAATGGAGTACTATCACTGAATAAATTGTACAATCATGAGCAATTTTAGCTTCTACGAATACTATTAGTACAAAGGGTTGAATTGGTTAATGATTGAATTTGATCTTTAATAATCATTAATTAGGCTATCTATTTTATTCCATTTTTCTGTACAATGCTCACAATCTTTACAAATTATATTGTTAATCAATTGTTTTTAGATAGTTTTTTTTAAATAATAAAAATAAAAGATTATTATTATTGAATAATCCATATTAGTCCTCCTTCTACGGGAAAAAGCATATAGGAGTATTAATGGACAATGATATGCGAATCCACAATTACTGAATATTTTGTTCATTGGATCAAAATCTGCACTCAAGAATCCTCTTTCTTCTTCCACTTATCTGAGAATATTATTTTCCTACACATAATTTATTTTAACAAATATACCATAAGTTTCCGACGCGTCTTGCCACGATTGCTGGAGTAAAAGTTTCAACAATCAGTTAAGGTAGATTAACTGTCTCCTTTAGAAAATAAGCAGCCATCAATAAATTAAATCTAGAATTTATGTACTATTAATATTCCATAAAATATTGTCCACATTTGAATTTTGGATTGTCCACATTCACCCTTACTCAACTACTGCTCTTTCGGTCCCATTGAAGAGATCCACTTTCCTATTTAGTTTGTCTCAATCAAGATGACTCATTACTAAAAATGAAAATAATTTTTTTTCTACTTCATTTCCTCTCTCTTACTTTACTCTCTCCACTTTACACACAAAATAAAGTTGCATAAATTCTCGTGCCGCCCAAGAAAAGGGTCATCTTCCTTAGGACGGGAGGAGTACTACTTTATTACACTTATATTCTAAAACTAATACTCCCTCCGTCCACAAGAATATGCACTCTTTCCTTTTTAGTCTGGCTCACAAAATATGCACTTTCTAATTTTGGAAAGTCTTTTATCTCTAATGAGGTGAGACTCATTCTCCACTAACAATACTTTAATTACGTTTTATTTCTCTTTCTTATTTTACCAATTTTATATTAAAACTCGTGCCAAACTTAAAGTGCATATTCTTTGGGGATGGAAGGAGTACATATAAAAGTGGGACCTACACTAAACTAACTTTTTCCATCTAATTTCCTTTACGTTTCTTAAAACTTGTGTCGGTCAAATATGAACATTATTTCATGAAATGTGGAAGTATTAGTTATAGAGGATTCTAGAAAATATGTTGCTTCATCGACCAATTATAAATAGAACATGTTTTAAGTGAACTTGAAATAAACTATAAGTGCATAATTCATATACTATCTTTGTTCTAATATCTAATCTTTGTTAAATAAAATTGGATGTCTGAAAAATTATGCTAGACTATGCAAATTAGTACTAATAAATTGAAGGAACTTATTCAAATAAATGTGCATGTGAAACTAATCAATACTTGTTGTGTTTTGTGATTTTGAGTTTTGGATGGGGTTTGTTCTGTTGGTTAGTTAGAAACATATTTGGGGATTTGTTTCAAATAGACTAAGGTGCTGTTTGGTTCAGTGTTTTAAAAATCGGTTTGGACCGGTCGGTCGGATCAGTTCGGTTACGAATCGGTGCCTAGTCCGGTCCGGTTTGTGCATTTAAACCAGTAGACTTTCAAGCCATTTGGAACCGCTTGAGCTGACCGGTTCGGCTGGAAACCGACGACTGGTCGAACCGGTTTTGCATTATACCTTCAAAAATGTTAAAGTAACTTAACCCAGCAGCATTCAAACATGAGTTTGGTTCATCATATACAATTTCTTAAGAAATGGTGTTGTCCAAGAAACTGTAAATCATTTCTCTAGTTACAAAAATTGATGTCCTTGTTTGGTTTCCCATTTGATTTCCCATTTAGCAAAACCGACATAGGGAAAAAACATTTTTGCCCATAAAATTTTTTGTGTTTACAATTTTATCATCCAAAACCTTATTCATCATAATTAATTGTTCACTCCATTTATAATTGAATGAAAAAACATATGCTTAATTTAATGAAAAAACGTCAATTATATAAAATAATTAACAATGCAAGTAATAAAAAAGAGGATAACATATATTTGAAATGATAATTTTATTTCTGTAATGATGACTCTAAGTTGTAACTGATACTTGCATTATATAATATTTTTTTTATTTATAATATAAAATAATGAAAATAAGAATGAAATATAAAAAAAAGAGAGTAAAAGGAATGAGTGTCAAATGTGGTCTTGTTCCTTAAATTCTGCGTTTTGAGCACAACAAATTCTAATATGGCCGCCCTTGTCTTCTCCGACGCGAATAAGGAAGAGACTTGCGTTGGTTTCGTATGGTGAATTGAAGAGGAAATAGGGAAGCCGCCCTTGTCTTCTCCGTTGCGAAGAAGGAAGACACTCAATTTGGTTTCGTATTGTGAATTGAAGGGGAAATAGGGAAGCGCCGCCCTTGTCTTCTCCTTCGCGAAGAATGAAGACAGCTCAATTAGGATTGAAGGGGAAATAGGGAAGGTTGGGGTTATTTGAGATATTTCATCTCCAGATGCGCGTAATTCAGGGATGCAGAAATGGTAAATGAGGTGAACCCCCAAGTTTAGGTAACTCAAGAAACAAGCTCTTTTCGCCGGGCCTTGGTTCAAAACTTGGGCCATAGAGTTACCGAAACAAACGAACCAAACATTGGATAGCTTAAAAAATGGGTCAGTTAGCAGCACTAACTGACCAACCAAACGAGCTCTTGGAGTACTGAAATAGCCCTAAAAAATATACTGACAACTGTTTGATATTTTTAATTATAGCTAGTATATCTAGAAAATCCAAGTTAATGAAGAAAATATTATCTCTATATAGAAAAATCTAAGTGGATTTATAAAAATGTACGATAAATTTACATATAATAATTATGGTGGACTAAGATGGGGTAGAGCCCACACATGCCGTTGAGCCCGTGCGTTGGGTATCATGTGCCATGGTCGTGGTCGTCGATCAACCTAGTCAATCCATGCATTCTACACGCCAATAGCAATTATTTTTTGACAGTCTCCTTCTGTTGAAGCTCTATCGGGATGAAAAGCAATCATTATATCTAGTTTACACTAAAACAAACCTAAAATACTTTTTCAAATTTTATGAGTAAAAATAGTCTGTGGATAGAGAATATTATTTTAAGTTTAAGTTTAGTGTAAATGATTGGTGATGCTCTTGATAGAAGAGAAATTTATACTTCTTCCTTCCACGAAAAAAAGGCTATTCCATTTTTATACCTCGTTTTAGAAAAATAATAATATATAGTTAAAGTGGATAGAAAGAAAAATAAGAACTCATTATTATTTTCTCTCTTACTTTTCTTTCTGTCCATAAGTGAGATGATGGAAAATTGGATCCATAAGTTTTACATTAACTCCTCTATTATAGCCAAATGAGCTTTTTAATTAATGTCATCACTTAACATATTACTAAATAATGTCATCACTTAATATATTGAGGCCATTTTTGGCTCATATTCATACTTATAAAACTTTAATTTATCTAAATAAAAGTCTTTAGTCATAATTTAATTCCACTAGTAAGTAGTAGTAATAACTAAAATCAAATCATTACAATTAATTAGTTTTCTCAAAACTAACTTAATTTCAAAAAAATTTAAATTTATTGTGACGAATATTCAAATATAAAATTGATAAATAATTGCTCGTAAAAATCAGTTTCCATCTAACATTTCATAATAATAGTAAATATATTTTATAGTATAAATTTTTTAATAATAATAAGTATTATTATTGTTTACACTTGAGTAACAGTTTATTTAAACTTTTGGTTCCGTTCCTGCTCCTTACTATTTAGTTAAGATTGAATGAGTCCTATGCTACTTGATCATGGCCATTGGGTTTCATTTCAAGCCATTTTAATTAGGGTTGATAATTTTTTGCACGACACAATAACTCAACACGAATCCGCATGAAATTAATGGGTTTGAGTCAAAGCTTATTAAGTTTGTTTTCTTATCGGATCGACCTGTTAAGACCACGACAATTTCGTGTCGGGTTCAGGTTACCTGTTATTATAATATTATTAATTTTATACAGTATTATTTTAAAATTTGAGTTCTGATAGCAACGCGAGTGAAATGTGAATTTTGATTTTTGAAGTCTGAATTTGTTAAATACTTAAATTGACTCTCATCTAATCACTTTTCAATTTTAGGTTTTTAATTAGATACTTAATTACCAGATTCAAGGTTTTTAACTTTTGTTAATCATGAACAGTTATTAGGTTCTTACCGTGTTACCAGATTCTAACCGTGTTCATGTCGTGTTGACGAAATGTGGTTCGTGTTGTTAACGGGTTCGTGTCAGCTTCGTGTTTAAATTTGGAGTTTTCTTAACAAGTCGTGTTCGTGATTGTCCTTATTGGCTTAGGTCGTTAACGGATCAGATTCGTGTTTAAATTTGGAGTTTTCTTAACAAGTCGTGTTCGTGATTATCCTTATTGACTTAGGCCGTTAATAGATTGACCGGATAACGACCCAACACGCACAATTTACCACTTTGATTTTAATTTACATCATAAGTCGGGAAACTCTCACCATATTTAACAAATACCTACTATATCGGCTCATCGCATTTCCATATTATGGGAATCTTTGCACCACTTTTTCTCATTCTCTTATCTACTTTTGCTCTTTTTTCATTCTCTCACTTACTTTACCAAAATTAAGCATTAAAACTTATATAGTCTACAAATGAAATTATTTTTATAGAGGACTGTAGATGTATTGAAAATGAGTTACGATATTTAAATCTATTGCGGCAGTTAAAAATAAGTTAGTTATTGACGTGATAAAAATATGTGGACGAGTGATGAGTGATGACCAAAGTGGAAGAATATTTGAGGTTGTGACAGAAAATAAGCTTTATATTAATTGTCACTGAAATAAGCCTCTAGAGAAGTTGCTCACACATTTCTTCAATAACTTAGCAACTTTTAACTCGTTGCTTGTATTACAAAACAAACAAAGAAAAGAGTAGTTAAAAAAAAAGAATATGCAAAATATGGACAAACATCAGTAGAGCAAGTCCCACTCGCAATGGTTGTGATAACTGATACAACAAACTTACATGTCACTGACCTCGATTCCGACAGCCAAAAGAAAAAATAAATGTAAGGTTATAAAACATTGCTCTTCGTACAGCCACGCAGCATCTGACGCCTCTTTGGTTTCTACACGAAGAGCGCTCTAATAGATATTAGGGTTCTCAGTTTCATCGCTTCTCACTTTGTTCGTAAATCCTCTACTGCATTGTGATTCACTTTACATATGGTTTAAGAGATGCTAGCTTCTAAAACAAGGAGACCATGATCCCAAGTTAAAGAAACTCAGAGCACGGAGATGGTTAGAGCGTGAAGCTGTACCTATGATCAGATTTCTGCAAGCCGATGCACTCTATCGATTTCCTTGATTATTAGCTCCTTTTCCTCTTCAAACTGATCATCTTCAGCACCTGCAATGACCCAAACATATTCGATGAATTGAGGAACACACGCCTTAACCAAGACCAAATGCTTGATTTTAGCCTTGGGCTGAGGATAGTCGAGAGAAGTTGGAAACGAAATAAAACCTTTGCCAGGAGACAGACTTTGAAGCAGTGCTAAAAGCTTTTCGTGGTTTTTTGCCAGGATAAGTTTTATGTCTCGGGGTTTGTTTGGGTTAGCCACAAATACCTGCAGATGAAATCAGAAATTGAAAGGAATCTTCTATTAGCCAAAATGAACAACCCCACGCAAGAACTGAGAATGAGCAGAATAAACTCACTCCAGCCCACCAAGAGAGCAGAAGTGGTTAATACCAGAGCAACAAGCTCTGATTGTTTTATGATAAGAAATCACTTTAAAATTGACCGAGTGAGCATCAAAGAGCTTTATATTCTTCCATTAGATACTCGGGATGTTAGGCAAACAAATTTCCCTTCCACTCACATAAAAAAAAAAAGAAACAATTGAACTTATAAGAGTATTGTGGGACCAAAACGTCTCAGGGATTTGGTGGGTTCATATTTACCACTAATTATATGTCAAACCCCAAAAATGTATTAAATCCATCTTAAATAAGAAAAACTAGAAGGAACCTATCTCATACTTCTATCTGCTTCTCAAGATAAAAAATGTACTTTTCGAACAGAGTAAACTATATTTATGTGAGAGTATAACTTTTAATTACCTTGAAAATATGAAATGCAGATAGTTGGATATTTTTGCTGGAATCCTGCAAAAGAAAGATCTCATTAGAAAAAAATGCAGATCATATTTCTATTTAATTTTTTCCAACATATTATTGTCTTCTAATCCGACAAAGCAAAAAAATTACAGATATATTTTTATTTTAATTTTCTCCAACATGTTATTGTCTTCTTATCCAACTTAAGAAACATGTACTGCATAAAAAAAAGGATTGTAATAAAGAATGAGGTAGCAATCTATCCACATAAGTATTGGTACTTGATAAGACTCACTGGACATGTGGACAGTTGAACTTGCATAGATTGCACAATGAGATAAATATACAATATCAACCCAAAATGGAATCAAAGTCTGTGTGAGTAATACCTCGTTGGTTCATAGCATATTCCACAAAACAGAATCAAGAACACATATTTCAAAATGTTATACTCATGCTGGAAGATATAGGCTCCCTTTATTTTTGAAAATCATAGGCAATGGTGAAAAAAATTCAGATCACATTCTTTCATGCCACAATAAGTCCAACCCATTGATATATAAACAAAAATTTCAAAAACAGCCTCAGATTAAGAAGATAAGGAATTGAATGATACCTTCAGCAGTGTCATCATGATTTTTAAGTGACGAACCTCACCAATGTAGCGTTTCATTATATGAGTACTTGGAGATTCCAGAAGAAAATCGGACAGGAGCTGAAGTTCGTTAAATGTAAAATGTAAATGCAAAGCTAGTAATAGCAGAAAGAAGCCAGGTCAACATATGAAAAAACTGACCTTCAAAGATTGCCTTCTGGTAACGTAGTTAGCAGATGTCAGTAGCTTTTCATATTGCTCAAAGAACTGAAAATAAAAAATCATGTAGAATGATGAATTAGACGTTGGAAATGGATACCAGAGTAGAAGTATACAATTTTCATATTCTCAAGGGTAGAAAGGTTTCACTTCAGTCCCAGCTTTTAGTTTCTACAATTTCCAGTGACCTTTACAAAGTTTAGGTTCTTTGTGGAAACAAAAAACAAGTTTGAATAAACTTTCTTTTTTTTTTCTTTGTAAATTTTTACAAGTTTCAAAATAAGAATATGTTTGGTTGGTTTATTTCCTATGAAGTTAATCACACTTTTCATATTATATGTAGGAGTCAGAGTCTACTTTAAACTGTGGTTGGATAAGCAGATTATAATTTGATGTGTCCCACAAAGATACCAAATTGAGAAATGATAAGTAGTGTTGAAATTTTTTTCGAGCATGGTGCCACCTAAAAACATAAAATTGGTATTTTGAGTGAAAAGTAAGACGAAACAATGATTTCAGTTTTTACTAGTTAGTATAAGTGTATCACAGAAGCTCCTAAAGAAGTTTGAAAATATTTTGTGCATAAAATGGAACCAAGCAACCTTACACTTCTTATTGGATCGAAATGGTGTAAGTCCAATAAGTGTGGATAGTAATGAGAAAGGACAAGATGTGTTTATCAGGTGTAACAAAGACAGAGAGTCAGAGATTGAGCAACACCTCGTTGTAGTGGGTAGTCAGGTATTCAGAAACTGCAGTTGGATGTTTAGTCATCAGATCCTGGCAATGTTTATATCTAACTGTAAGTAACAGCTCAAAAGTACTTTAGATCCCAAATGACATAAGAATCAATAAACAAAATATCTACCTTAAATGTGGAGAATGCATCAGAGGCAACATCAAAAGTAGGTAGCTCTATGAATTTGAAGAACAACTCAAAGCAGGGAGATTCCAGTATGTATCTGAAACAAGGGTGCCATAGAATTCTCTCAAAGAGATGCAACATGATAAAAGATCTTCTAGAAATCTTATTCCAACACATTCTCTATAAGAGTTCCTTGTCATGCTAGAGGAAGGTCTTCTATAAGAATAGAAAAGCTTGGAATGGCAAGCGTCTCTTACTTCGAAAGAGTAGGGAATTTGATGCACTCTCTCAGCATATGTCCACAAGTCAGAGCAATTTCCTTGTTATCATAGCTGTCAGAGTGCATATTGTCAAACAACACCTTGACATAACAAGACATGGCTAAAATGTACATACAGGAAAACAATTATTGTATAATAGCTAAAAACGGGAGAAAGGAATACAAACCCAAGGTGTGAACATATGCACTTACCAAACAACAAGGAAGTCAAGCAACTCTAGATGTTTCTCCATGTATTGTTCACAGAAATTTACAGAATCTACCTTTTGCTTTAGCAATATAGACCAACAATGCACTAAATTTTTCCTAGCCTGCGTGGAGATTTACATATTTGTCAAGCTTTGGAATGAACAGATCTGCATGCATTTCAACATTGCTTTGTTGAATGGTACATAATGACTTACTTCCCATCCCAAAATGGGTAACTTGTGAAAAAGAAGAGAAATAGCATCTTCATTACAGATTTCAAGAGCCAACTGAGTAATTTGATCAGCACTTGGTTCTACTTCACCATCCCCAGATACCATAGTCCTCATTGTCATTATATTCTTCTCAACTTCTTCCATGCCCTGTGACGTGTCAGATATTAATAACATGACATACCAGCAACACAATGCCATGAAAACAAGACAGATAAAGCCCTTGATAAAATAATTAAACACAACATCAGCCTCCATAGCTTCACTTATATCAAGATTAGAACTTCCATATGAACAATTTTCACTGGCATCCTCACAACATAACCAGAGCATGATTGTTGAGATATGTCTTATTTAATAGAAACACATATGAGCGCAACAAACTAAGATAGGATGGCACAGGTTGTTCACTTTCTTCTACAACAGTATAATAGTAGAAAATTAGAAATCTTCTTATTCTGAAAAATACTGGTATACACATTCTTGCAAAATTAAAATGAAATCTGAATTCTTATCCTAAAACTAATAAAATGAAGATCAAATGCTCCCTTTTGTTCAATGACACGATCACAAATTCCTCACGAATGCCTAAACAGTAAATCAGAAAAGGAAAAAAAAGAAGTAGAAGAAGAAGAAGTTCATGCTGGTCCAAAATTGACTAAATTGACTTTCAATACTGCATTATCAGTCAAATTACCATCAATGAAGACAAAAATTATAACAAACCAATCACAAACAAAAATATAGAGCTAAGAAATCACAAATTATCAAATGTTGTGGAGCTTCAAGCACAGTTGTAACATGATTCTACCTTTTCTAGGGATTTGACTTCAGCTGCAGTAATGTTATCGATCGCCATGAGACTATCCTTTAACGCCTTCGCCAATTCCTGTGGTGTTTTAGGCCTCGATTGCTTGAAGAACGAGAACGACATGATTCAGTGGAAATCACGAAATAATACTCCGATATCAACGAATTCTGATTGAATTTGGTGCGATCCCACAATTCGAATGATTTTGTTTCAAGGATTTTGTTTGTGGATTTGTTTGATGATTGGGCAACTGAAACTGGAAAAAATCCAAATGAAATCGCGTTTTCGTTATCAACAAAAGCGCATTAATTAAACTGACGATCTTGCCGCATCTGATGTCAGTCGCTTTATTATTTTTCTTCGATTTTATAAAAGGCAGTCAAACAATTACTCAATATTAAAAATATGCAGGAAATTATTTACTCCCTCCATCCCAGATTTGTAGTAACATTTTGCCATAAAAGTCCGTCCCACATTTGGAGTAACATTTAGAATTTACCATATTTGCACATAAAATTTTACCCCACTATTCAATAAAATTACACTCAAATGCCATTATATACACAAAAATAAACCAAAAACTAAAACCAAAAATTAAAACCCCCAACCCCACCAAACCCCCCCCCCCCATTTGACTTTGATATCTCTCTCACTCCACTTTTCGTCTCTATCTCTTCCTAATCGAAAACCCTAATCGGCTCCTATTGTAATCGCCGATCTAAATCCGACGATTACTCCACCACCGTTCGCTTCTCATGGCCGATGAATGGGATGCTTTCCCGGAGTTTGAATCGTTGCCATCTTTCGATACACCTCTCGGAACCCTAATCGTCCCTGATACACCACCAGAAGTCATTGCACGGTGGGAAATCGAACGAGCGGTCGATTGCTACCACCGATCGGGAAATCCACGACGGTTTGGGAGCGTTGACGAGGCTGAGGTCGTCGAAGAAACTGAGCTCCCCCCACCGGCCGCATACTTCGACGGATCTGAAACCCAGCCACCGTCTGAGGGTTTTGACGGGTTTAAACGTCAACCACCGTTCCAGCTCTATGACGACTCTGAAACCCAGCCATCGTCTGAGGGCTTTGCCGGATCTGAACGTCTACCACCGTTCCAGCCCTATGAAGACTCTGAAACGCAAGCACCACAGTCTTCATCAAAGGTGGAGTACACCGAGAATGAAAAAGCAATGTTGTTGATCTTGTTGCCGGACATGAAAGATCTCCTCTAATCTGTGAGTATTTTTTCAATTCTGAGCCATCCCCTGTGTAGGGTTTGGAGGCTGTTTCAGTTGAATTGATTGAGGGTTATTGTTGTCTTGGCTGTGTTGGTTGGGTTTTTGTGAACTTAGCCACCCCTATGTGGGTTTGGAGGCTCTGATTTGCAACTTTGCTCCTCTGTGATGAAATTTTTCTAAGAGTTATGCATGCTCAGCTTTGATTCTTCTGTGTTTGATGGTTTTTTGTGAACTTAGACACTCCTTTGATGGTTTGGATGCTCTGAATTGCAACTTTGCTCCTCTTTGATGAATTTTTTGTGAGAGTTATGCATGCTCAACTATGATTCCTCTGTGTTTGATGGTTTTTTGTGAACTTAGCCACCCCTTGATGGTTTGGAGGCTCTGATTTGCAACTTTGCTCCTCTGTGATGATATTTTTCTGAGAGTTATGCATGCTCAGCTTTGATTCTTCTGTGTTGGATGGTTTTTTGTGAACTTGGTCACTCCATTGATGGTTTGGATGCTCTGAATTGCAACTTTGCTCTCTGTGATGAATTTTTTGTGAGAGTTATGCATGCTCAACTATGATTCCTCTGTATTTGATGGTTTTTTGTGAACTTAGCCACCCCTTGATGGTTTGGAGGCTCTGATTTGCAACTTTGCTCCTCTGTGATGATATTTTTCTGAGAGTTATGCATGCTCAGCTTTGATTCTTCTATGTTGGATGGTTTTTTGTGAACTTGGTCACTCCATTGATGGTTTGGATGCTCTGAATTGCAACTTTGCTCACTGTGATGAATTTTTTGTGAGAGTTATGCATGCTCAACTATGATTCCTCTGTGTTTGATGGTTTTTTGTGAACTTAGCCACCCCTTGATGGTTTGGAGGCTCTGGTTTGCAACTTTGCTCCTCTGTGATGATATTTTTCTGAGAGTTATGCATGCTCAGCTTTGATTCTTCTGTGTTGGATGGTTTTTTGTGAACTTAGCCACCCCTTGATGGTTTGGAGGCTCTGATTTGCAACTTTTCTAAAAAAAACACACATCAACCATGTCTTACACTTGGAGTTCATACAAAATGCAGCTTTTAGAGCTGTAACCAAGCCTATGTACCATATACTAGGATGCAGCCTGATAATCCTAGCCCAAAATGAAGCCAAAAAACCCAAAAAACAAGTTTACATCCTAAACACCAACCTATTTTGATGCTTATACTGTAAACCCCTTGATCCAAGTGGCATAGCTAGAAATCTAAAACATTGATTAGATGTCCTATGTTATATAAGACACCCACATCATTCTCAGGGAGTAGTAGATACTTCAAGCTTTCCCTTACCAGATTTTCTTCAACTTCAAGTGATGTAGGCAGCCCCACTGTCCTTCTCAGCCTTTCTTTGTTTAAGTGGGGTATTTTGTAGTTGTTGCCTCCATGCACTTCTAGGATCTTGCTGAAACAACTTTGCAATGTTAAGAAAACATTGTTCAGAGTTTGTGGTGTGAGTTCCTCAAAAGAACTCCAAACATTACCCAATAATTCATCAATATTGGTGGCTAGTTTATCATCTTGTAATGATTGTATGGCCCTAAAAAAGCCAAGGTCCAATACATTTGTGTCTGGGGAGTTTGCTGGTTGGCTAATTAGATGAAATTTAAATCCATCTGAACTTGCAAGAGCCTCAAATTGTGAGTCAGAGGAGTTTAGGTGAGGTTTGGCATTGTCTTGTTGGATATATATATCCTTGCTTGCATTGGCTGGCCACTTAGCCTTGATAGCTGGAATAATCTGTGCATTATGTGTGAATAAATGAATGAATGGCTAAGTGATGACATTTCAAATGTCTGATAGGAATGTGAGTTGAAAAATATTCATACCTGATTCAAGAGACATTCTCTCATTGCTTCCTTGTTAACTGATGGGATAGGCTTTGTCTCCAGTGTCCCTCTTGGCCTATTCTTTGACTTCCTCTTGGCTGGAACTTGTTCTGTGAATGGGAAAATGCCTATTTTACCATCAAAGATGGTCTGCCCATCTGTCCCAAACTGTGGCCTACCTACAGCACACATGAACATCACTTTTGTGATGAATCTTTTTGATTTGCAAGACCTGTAAGGCTCATCCTCATCCGGCAACAGGTAGTATCTGTCTGAAGCCTTTGTCATGTAAAACCATTTCTCATCAATATGAACTATGTTGTGCATTGCATGATAAAGAAGCTTCCCTTCATCTATAGCTGGATGAATATGACTAAGACACCATCTCATTCTACTGATTTTATTTGCTTCAGTGAGTGCTGGCTTTATGGCATTTGTATGTGGCCTTATCAGGTTATTCTTTGCCCATCTACCAACTGTGGTCTTGCTCACTTCCATCTTGCTAGCAACTTTTCTATAGCAAGATCTCTCAAGAACAGTCAATTGTCTAAACTTATCTTCATCAAAATGTAGTTTACCTGTTTTCTTAGTATATCCTCTGACTCTGCTCATCATGATAACAGGTTTCCCATCTTCAATGTGCTGCTTGGCTATCCCCCATAAGCGGCTTACTGTAGTTCTGTGTACTTTGAATCTCTTGGCTGCCAGTTCAAATGAACCATGTGGCAGTGATCCAGCTTTGCATTGCTGTTGAAGGAACTGCACAATATGGTTCTTATCTTGGCTGCTCAAAGTCCGGGTGGCCCTAGGCCCCTGCTCTGGTTCTGCCTCTTGAAACTGCTCCTGCTCCATAGGTTGCTCCATCTGGAGCATATGCTCCTGCTCTGTCTGTTGCTCCATCTCTTGCTCCATCTCCTCGGCCCTATGATGAGAATTCTCTGAGGGTAATTTATCTATAAATACCTTTTGGTTTGTTTGTTGGTAGGTGGAGTTCAAGTGGTTGGATTAATGGTGGAGTGAATGTATTTATAGGTATAGTTTAGCTTAGATTTTGGTTTTGGATTTTTCCCTCCATGGGATTTGGTTTTGGATTTTTCCCTCCATATGAATGTAATGAATTTTTCCCTCCATGATAAGGAGTTTGAGTTAGTGAAAATTGAATTTGATTTCCTCTTTAAATTTGTTGACATGTTTAGGCCGAAAATGTGTAAAACATTTTTTTTAATTTTGACTTTGGCAAAGCTAAAATTGTTGTAAGGAACAAAAATTAAACAAAGTTGGAAAATTAAAAATCATAAGTTTAAATAATTTTAACAACCAAACTTATAAGTCAAAAAGAAACAATTTTAAAATCTAAAAGTCAACCCATCTCACTTTCCACTAACTAACTTCATTTATTACATACTTCGCCTCTCACTTCATTAATTACATACTCCACCAATTCCTTAAAATCCGTGCCGTAACTAATTGTCACTACAAATGTGGGACGGAGGGAGTATTTTGTTAATAAATTGAGAAAATTTATGGCTTAAATTTTTAATATTTTCTTATTTATTACTCGTGTCTTTTATTTAGGCGGAAAACTGTCATCCCTTTTCACGAAACGAAGCTCAGAATGGAAGAGAAAATGAAGATCGAAATCAAAAGATGAAGGATTCAACGCTACGGATGGAAGGTAACCAATCTCTAGCTATAGATTTGATTTCGAAAGCGATCAAATTGGGGGGTTATTGCACTCACAGCTCAATTTCCGAGCTACATCGATTGTTTTACCAGATGAGGTGATTGAATCCGAAACCCTAGCTTGATTATTTGTTTATCGGAGGAGAATGTGCAACTAGTTCAAAAATTGCGATCTCTGATTGATGACATTGTTAGGTGATTCGACTTTGAAACCGAAGCTTGTTTGCTTCCAACTGAAATAGGGCCAGATGATACTTTTTTCGTTAGAGTTCGAGCTAGGAAATGAGTCAGCTCAATATCAGAATGTTTGAATGTGTGTTTGATGTTGTGATGTTGCTTACCACTAGATTTTGAATAATTTTGGAGTCATGTGTTCAATGATTGTGGAAGTTAAAGGATGTGATACATTTAAGTCGTTTTGTTACAAGAGCAGCAGTGTGATGTGATTGTAGGAAACTAGATAAGTTGAAGCTAATACTATATGGTGTTTTTTGTACAGCTCTTAGATCTACGACATAATCTCCAGAGCCTCCCTAGCTTTCCCTAGAATATTGAAGACAGTCGCTGCAATGTGAGCAGGTGTGAGCCCTGCTTCCATCTGTTGATCCACCGGGGCTCCGTGATCAATGTATCGATCGGGAAGAACCAATGGTCTCCACTGCAGGAAGGTTTTAGTGATCAAAAGTGTTAGTAAATCTTGTAAGTAGCTGTTTACATTACTGGAATCTATCGTTCAAGACTTGTACCTTTAAGTTTCCGTCAAGGAGCCCATCCAGAGCCATGAACTGAGCTACATGAGATCCAAAACCACCAATAGACCCTTCTTCCACTGTGATCAAGACCTCGTGTGATTTGGCCAAGCTTCGTATAAGAGCGTGATCTAATGGCTTACAGAAACGAGCATCGGCCACTGTCAACTGTAAACCACGGGTTTCTACCAAGGCAGCTGCAGCAATACAGCTCTGAACTGCTGATCCATAACCCAAGAGAGCCACCCTCTCTCCTTCAATTAGTATGCGGCCCTTTCCGATCTGAAGGATAAACACAAACTTGCCTCAGTTGGGTTTATTCATAAAGTGTTAATACTTTGGGACTAAAAGAGGAGGAATAGAGAAGTACCTCAAGGGGTTTGCCCTTGTTTCCAGGCGGCAGCTCGACACCTAAACCATTACCTCTTGGATAACGGAAGCAACTTGGTCTGTCATCTATTGCTGCAGCAGTTGCAACCATGTGAAACAATTCGGCCTCATCGGAAGGAGCCATCACCACCATGTTGGGAAGGCATGCCATGAAAGTAACATCAAAAGCCCCACAATGTGTCGGGCCATCTGCCCCCACTAAGCCAGCTCTATCCATAGCAAACCTAACAGGCAGCTTCTGCAAATCGACGTCGTGAACTACCTGGTCGTAGGCTCGTTGCAAGAAGGATGAGTAGATTGCACAAAAGGGTTTGATCCCTTCACAGGCCAAACCCGCAGCAAAAGTTACAGCATGTTGTTCTGCTATCCCAACATCGAAACACCTTGTTGGGAAACGGCGTTGGAAGAGGTTCAAACCCGTCCCGCCACCCATGGCTGCATGGATTGCTACGATATCCTTGTCTGCTTCAGCTTCTGCAATCAGAGCCTCAGCGAAGTAGGTTGTGTACGACTGAGTTGGAGCACTTGATTTAAACTGCTTCCCGGTTGCTGGATCGAACTTGGTCACTCCTGCAAAAGGTGAGCTCAGGAATTCCAGCTGAGAGTTATTATTTGGGACAGATATCATTATATATTGAACAATTCATGTATACACTGCGACTTAAATTAGGTTTACCATGGTATTTATCTGCAGCTTTCTCTGCATAAGGATATCCCCTTCCTTTCTCAGTCACAACATGGATCAACACTGGACCTGTCGTTTTTGTACTCTTGACCTCTTTAAGAATTGCCGTCAGGTCATCAAGATTGTGACCATCAACTGGACCGATGTAGTAAAGCCCGAGCTCTTCAAAGAGTGTTGATCCAGAACCACTGATCATCCCACGAGCGTACTCATCAACTTTTGCAGCAATCTCGTGCATAGGCCCTCCGATCTGCTTTGTAACTCCCTGAAACAACCTCAACAAATGTCAACACCATTTGTTGGGATGATCCTAACAACATTCTGATTCGTGATACTAACCTTAGCAACTTCCCTTAGCTCTCTGAGTGGCCGGTTAGACTGCAACCTACTCAAAGCACTGCTCAAGGCTCCCACAGGAGCTGTTGGTCCGTCCAGATTAGCAGTGGGTAAAGAAACTTGCTTGTTGTCATTGAGAATAACGATCATGTCCGAGTCCAGGTACCCAGCGTTGTTCATTGCTTCATAGGCCTGACCAGCTGTCATGGCCCCATCACCTATCACAGCCACCACGTTGTTTTTCCTTCCTTTCAGATCCCTCCCCACAGCCATTCCTGGTAAGCCAATCCTAAATCAGTTATCTATTTCAGTGTATCATAAGCTTTACATTACTTTTCTTCTTATCCTATATAAACAGGTCAATTTGGAAGGATCATATTCATACCTAATCCCGCAGAGATAGTTGTGGAACTGTGACCGGCGCCAAAACAGTCGTAGTCACTCTCAGACCGCTTCGTGAAACCAGAGAGACCACCAGTCTGCCTTAAACTTGGCATCTTATCTCTTCTTCCAGTCAGAATCTTGTGTGGATAAGCCTACATCACGCAGAATCAGATCCCATCAGAACAAGAAACATGTTACACAAGCTAGGCTGCGATTAAGAAGAGAATCATCACCTGGTGGCCAACATCCCACAGAATTCGATCTTGAGGTGCATTGAACACATAATGAAGAGCCACGGTTAACTCAATCACACCTAGGCTTGATCCCAGATGACCCCCAGTCTTGGACACGTTGAAGATCACGTCGGACCGGAGTTCATCAGCCAGTTGTTGGAGTTCCTGAGCTCAAGATTGAATCTTTTTAGAAAGAGGGAGTCACTCAAATTTTATAAAAAAATCATTATTTTGGAAAATATGTTATATGTATGTACAGTAAGTACCTTAGTGGAGAGGTTTTTCATGTGAATTGGATAGTTGATGGTGTCTAAAAGGGGAGTTGGAGGCTTTTGTGAGAAGTATTCCCCTCTTTCAGACAGTGTTGCACAAATTCCTGTTGTGTTTTTCCTAACCTTCAATATTAAACCAGTAGAAAACAAATATTTCAATCAATTGTTGCAATCCTAAACTTCCAGCTGAAGATAAATGCAGCCTATTCCTAGTATACACCCAAACAATAATCTCAATAATGTAAACAATAATAGCAAACAATCTCTCTCCCCATTTCCCAATCAAGAAATCTTGAATTCTAGTACTACTATACTTTAACAGCCGATCATGATGACATTGGTTACTTTGCTGTCAATATAATGCTTTATATTTCAAGTGTAGCATCTATCTGTCTTGAAAGTTGAAACCACTAGGGATTTAATTATACATTATTGAAGAATGGCAAGAAAAAAAAATGAAGGACCTGGTGGTTGTTCTTGCAGAAGGGGTGAAAGGGTAGATCTGCTCCATGTATCCACTGAGAAGAGAAATTAGTGTGCTTTTGAGCATCTGCAGCAACTACTCCTTTGCTCAGATTCCCAGAAAATGCAAATGGGCATAAAGCCATATTCTTTAATGTTTATAGAGAGCTCAAAGTTTCACTACAGATAATCAAAGATTGTAGATTTCCCAGAAAAAAGATATCTACTTTACTCTCTGTTCATGAAAATTCTTGAGGTGGGCTCTGTTTTTTAACTTCTTTCAAGACAGAAATGATGGGAATGATAAGAGGTTGGATTAAAAATGCAAGGATTGTTGAGGAAAGGAAATGGTGGTGGGATTGGTTTGTGTATGTTGCTTTTTGGGTGGAGCATTTACAGAGGATATCAGTGGTACCACCTCTGTTTGAGTTTATATATGTATATGTATTTGGAGAGAGAGGATTTTGGAGATGTAATAAGAGAGATATAGTGAGACCTAGCTCCCATTGGTCCACGTCACGAGAAATCACGAATGGATAGAGAGATGATAATATATCTATCTTCCAATTGGGTTGGGTGTGTTTCTATCTTCTTGATGCTCTGTTTCTAAATGAGAAAAGAAGTAATTATATGCTGAATTTCATATATATTTTAATTTAGTTTTATAGATGTACATTGCATAATGCATCTATTCAATGCATCAACTATATACTATCATACGTGGGTTGTTTTAAACCATGTATAGAAATGGTGATATTACTCGTTGGTTTAAAGGTCTCATGGATTAAGTGGTGTTGATGATTTATAAGAAAAAAGTGTGTTCTCTCATCGTTTTCCATTAGATGCCTTTTAAAAGTAACTAAAATGCACAGGTTCTGTTGTGCAAGCATTCCTTGCTAGAGTCTTGTTGACACGCAAGGAACGCATTGTGGGGCGTTTAAGGAACGGGCGGCTTATTCTGGGGTGTTTAAAGAACGAGCCGCTTAGTTAATTTTTCTATCGTAGATATATAAAAGTGTTTGTTTAATACTCCATCTGTCTAATAAAAATATAAACAATTTTCATTTTAGCTCGTCCTATAAAAATAGATCAATATATTTTTGTTAACCTCTTTCTCTCTGATGAGGTGAGCCTCATTATTCACTAACAATATTCTAATTACTTTCTCTTTTTAGCTCTCTTACTTTATAAAGTGTGGATTAAAACTCATGTTGTCCCAAATGTTTTAATGAGACAGGTGGAGTAAAAAGTAGGTTTAACTGTTTATTGGTGTGGGAGGGGCGCAAGGTTCCAACATTATTTTTAAAATCATATTTTTTGCTTTGTCGTTTTTCATTTTTTTCTTTTATTTATTTTCTTTCTTAATGTTATATTTAATTTTTTATTAGCTCATGTATAGAAGGTGATTAATTTTTTTAATAGATGAAAATGAAAAAAATAGGATTATTCGTTGTGGACGCAAGGAGTGTAAGATAATAAGAATGGAATGAAAATAAGTAAAAGATAGATTCATGAATAGTGTAAAACGAGAGATGAAGGGTTTTAAATAAGTGATCGTATTTAGAAATGGTGGATCGATAATGCCTTTATCATTTGTAGATATGGTATATCATACTCATATTACCATATTTTGTTGGATTAATTATTATTGTTGATGTTTTCAATAGGGCATTCGTCATATGGACTTGATTCTGTCATATAAATGGCTAATAATAGTAGTACTACTATGTTTTACTTTTTTCGTTTTACTTTTTGCCCTTTAATTTAGTTAAAATTTTACTGAAATATAGGGCAATATCATTTAAATCTTGTTATCTAAATTTCTAATTCATACTATCTAGATCTCTCCAATTTATCCATTATAATTCATCAAATGTTGTAATGATCCGAATTTCCAAATATTTTGAAAATACTACAAAGTCCAAACCTTGACTTCTTGGTCAAGATCTCAAAAACAAAAATTTGAAATTTTGGTCACAAAATATCTTGGGAGAGAGTTTTAATTGCAAATGATCGTGTTTTTCATGATAATATTCCAAAATACAATCGTTATTTTGTCCAGCAAGATTAGGTGCAAAAGGTATAAAATAACACAACGATTGACGACATTTTTTACAAACCATTATGATTGGACCAACATCTGCAAATTCGACCAATAGTGACTGATCCAATAAGTATTTCAAAACGCAACCTGTCACAAATTTTGTGGTGATTAAGCATTAGCATTGGAAATTCATGATATCCCACTAATTAAGTGCTAGTCCCAAATAATGAACCAATTGTGCTTGGATAACATATCCTCCAAATTTAACGCGTGTTTATCAAATTCATAACCAATGTTAATAGATCACTAAGTTTATCTGTTTATCATGGGTGCTAATTACTTTTTGTCTATTGCTTTATTTATCATATCGAGCTACAATTCAAATGAAATTTTGAAATATATGCTTGGAACACCTCTAGCAAATAATGTAATATTTCTTGGGATGACAAATTTAGGTTAGCTAATATATTTAGTTTGGTGTGATCACCTAATCAAATTTACAAAACTTAAATCAAGATAAATAATTTCAGCTATACTAGGGAATATTTGTCATGTTTTTCAATTAACATTACTCAGATTTAGATATGATTAA
The DNA here is from genome assembly GCF_029641045.1 of Salvia hispanica. Taxonomy (NCBI): domain Eukaryota; kingdom Viridiplantae; phylum Streptophyta; class Magnoliopsida; order Lamiales; family Lamiaceae; genus Salvia; species Salvia hispanica. Next base: position 3,951,521 of record NC_142692.1, on the reverse strand, counting down.
ATGTGTGCTCTGATACATGTAAGTCATTGTATTATGACTACTATTAATGAATAAAAGTGAAATCAGACAGGGTCGGGTCTGGTCAGTCCCCGGCCGGACAATGTCCAAGTCGGGTCTGACCGCACAAACACGATGCACGTCAGCACCTCATCAAGAAACGGCCTTTATAATCTATGTGCATGTGCATCATGAAATTTTATTTACAAAGTCATGGTAGAGGAAAATGAAGGATGATGGCATATGTCATAGCATTCAGTTAGTGTAAGATTCAAGATTGCACATAACTAGCTATATTATTGACTATGAAAATGTAAATAACAAAATCATGAGAACTAATCCAAGAACTTTGGTTGATAGAGACAGCCCTATCAACCAAGCTATATAAAAATGTTAAGCAGAACTAATCTCACACTAATTGAACAAAAATTTCACATGAAGCATGGTACCATCAATCAAAACTGAAAAACAGTGTAATAAAGGCTTCCATTTGGCATATTAACTGGCAAAGACCAAGTGTTTCCTTTTATGCCTATTTTCACATGGCAGAGCAAGAAAAGTTAAGCTAGATGATGTAAAGGCATGGCTCTCACCCAGCATGATCAAGACAAAATATGACCAATCAACACAGCCTCTATTGCGTTGGCGAAAGAGTTTATTTGGATTACCATGTTTACAAAGCATAAAAGTGGAAACAAACAAAAGGGAAGTACCTATAGATTGGATTTATAGTTGGTTTTAACTTCTAACACAAGTGCTTTTGAAGCAAGCTTCTTGGTTGATCGGGTAGGTTCTCCTAAAGCAACTAGGAACCAACTTATTGAGTCAAATGAAATATTTTCATGAGATTGAGATTATCAATAACCTACATTTACAAACTACTAATGTGACAGTTCAAAATCTTCCGCAAGGCTATAATCTCACTGAGAGTCTGATTTGGGTACAAAATCAGATTAGGGCCGACATCATTACGAATAAAAGGGCAAGACCAAGGCATAAACAGCCACGAAATCCCATACTGCTCTCAAGATCAAGAAATTAACTACAGCAATCACTAAACGCCAGCAAAAAACTTTAAAGGCAATCAACAAAGCTAACAGTTGCGACATTATAATGCAAATGCATAAAACTCTAGATAGTAATCCAAATGATAAGCAGAATCAACATAACACATTCAAATTTAAACTTCAAACGGCATATAATATGTGATTTCAAGAGTTTCAGTCCAAACATACGGATATATTGGACCAATGAAATATTATTTAAACCTAACAGCATTGGCAACCTACAAATAGAAGTTATACTCACTTCATCTTTGCCTCCGTAAACAAAACATGGTGATTGACACGAGGATCGTACTTTCGGAACTCCAGCTTGATATTGTTGGTGTGGAGCCTCTTTGTCTTCTTCACGACATAGAAGAATCCAGTTCCAGCAGCCGATACAAGCCGGACTAACATAGCACCTGCCTTCTTCTTCTCACCCATTTTACAACTCAAAACTAGGCTGTTCAAGTTTTAGCGCAACCAGAAATTAGAAGTTAATTAACTTCCGCAGCCAAAATTTGCAGTATCTCAGAAGGACCAAAACATGGATACAATAAAGATCAAGTCTTTCCAGCAAATTCTTGTATCCTTTCATACATATTTCCCTTCCAATTTCTCTATAGTCACCAATACTTCTCAAAGGAAACTCTATGGATCGTAGTATATACTTCTTCGAATTTATCATTTACACTTAAAAATAAAAATAAAAAAATCCACAGCTTTATTGAGTAACAAACAACTTATGTGGAGCCTAATGAAATTCTAGAATTAGGACTAGTTTTAGCTTCGATGTTCATATCATCGGATCATCCAATAAGAAAACTAGCCGACAAAAATTATTGAATGCATAGAAGTTATTCTTTACAATTTTAACTGAACTTGGGGAAAAACTGAACAAAAAGTACACATACTAGTTATCACTAAACTACAGTTTAATCTGCAATCCCCTATAGTTGACGACACCGATCGGTTATACAATTACTCGATTAGCATCTGCTCGTTCAATCGAATAACCAAAATATGAAAAAAAAAAAAAAAAACTGAACAAGCATTTCATCGAACACATTGTGTGCAGTGAGCTTCATATCAATCATTGCCATACATCAATGCAGTGATAAAACAGCCATTAACCTCACCAATCCATTTCAACATCACTCACACCGCCACATTAACGCAAACAGCAACAAAACAGAGAGAAATTCGAGCCATACATACATTACACAATAAATTGAGGCATCAATTCTAAATTTGAGGCAAACAATAACCTGAACTGAAGCGGATTCAGTTAACACGACTGATGCGCTGAGGCGGAGGCGGCGGAGGCAATGGCGACTGGCCGACTGCAGTGTGGTTCAGATGAATCAATTCAAACAAATATTTTCAGCCCATTATTAGCTTGATTAATTTTACTCTTTACATAATTTTATTTTAAGGCCCACTAATGAAAGCCCAATTCGTCACAGTTTCAAGGCCCACAAAAGAATCATTAATTTGGTAAATGAAATCCAAGAAGTTAAATTAATTAATCCAATAGTGTATCATGTGGAACTCGTGAAGTTGTGATTATTAAAAATTCTGTATATTCTCAACTTTGTGTGGAGCAAACAAAAAGTAAATGAAATTGATACGGCCATAGATCGTGGATGTCCCTACAATTAAAACAAAATACTAGTACTATGTTTTCTTTTATGAAATGGAGCATGTGACAGTCACATTATGTGGCTATCAATGTTCGTTTTATATTTTTCTTGCTTATATTGCTATTTTTGAATTATTCATGTAGTAGTTGAATTAGAGTTGAATATTACTCAATGAAATATAAGAAGAATTTCAAATAGTAGTTCATTTTCAAGTGTAATTTTCTAAAAGCGATTATTCGATATTATTTTTGCTAATATTGTGTTCGCCCATGAATATAAAACCAAAAATCTCCTGATACATTTGTCTTGAAAACATTTCATTGAGTGTAATAATTGAGATAAATCAAGAATGGTTCAACTGATAAACACAATTAAAATTAGGTTTTGTTTATAAAATTAGGTTATATATCCCTGTCAACACTCAAATCAAGATCCTCATTTACAGCTCTGCATTTGGATCGTAAATAATTGCACTAGTAGAACATTGATAAAAGTAAATAATTTAAAAGTGACTTTTAAATTGAGACGGATTTTTATGACAAAAAATTGACTCTTAATCTAGAATAGAGGGCGTATGATTTTTCTATGTATTTTTACTTATTTAAGTTTTACTCCCTCCGTCCCTCATTAGGAGTCACACTTTGACCGGACACGAGTTTTAAGAAAGGTAAAGAAAAGTTGGTGGAATGTGGAACCCATTTATTTATATTGGTTTTATAATAAAATGTGAGTGAATTGAGTTAGTGGAATGTGGGACCTACTTACTATTTATGGTAAAAATGAAGTTTGACTTTTAATTGGGGACGAACCGAAATAGAAAAATGTGACTTTTAATTGGGGACGGAGGTAGTATTTTTTATAGGATTGATACTTCCATTCAGAACAACAGTAGTAATCTTTTTTGAATGATAACTAATGAAAATACTAATCTTTATCAAACAAATTAACATTATTTTGAATGGAACCATTTTGTATTACTCTAATTACTAGATTAGTGATGTTCCTATATGAATTCAGTCACATGAATTTCTCAGACAACAAAGTCTCACTCCCTCCAATCAAAGTCCACTTTTAAATCATAGAAAAACCATCAAGATCAAGTTTTTATCGCAATCCCTCTTCAAGCTCCGCCAAATTGCCACATTCTAAAATGGAGCACAGCTCACCGCCGCCAATTCCTAGCTCATTCAGCCCCGCCGATCCGACCCAATCGGCCCTCTTCGACTGGTCCGATTTCCTGGATTTCGACGTCGACGCAGCCCTCAGCACCCCTTTCGCCTTCTCCGACCACAGCCAGCAGCCGGAGAGCCTGGGCCGGGTCAGGAAGCGGGACCCGAGACTGCTGTGCCCCAATTTCGTGGCGGGCGCGGTCCCGTGCGCGTGCCCTGAGCTGGACAAGAAATTGGAGGAGGAGGAGGAGTCCGCTCTCCCCGGGAAGAAGCGGACTCGCGCGGCCCGGCCCGGCCCGATCCTCTGCCAGGTGCCGGGCTGCGAGGCCGACATCGGCGAGCTCAAAGGGTATCACAAGCGCCACCGCGTCTGCCTCAAGTGCGCTCACGCCGCCGTCGTGGAGCTCGGTGGGGAGAGCAAGAGGTACTGCCAGCAGTGTGGAAAGTAAGTTTTTGTATTTTGATTATTGGTCAATGGAAATTTTATTGTTTTTTTTTTGCTTGAGGTCATGATTTCATCAGTTGTCAAGCGTGGGATGCTAGGAAAAGTAAATGGATGTGGTTTTGATGATGGTTATTTAAAAAATTGGTTCCTTTTTTTCAGTGCATTTAATAGGATCATTTAGTTTTTATAATTGAATGAATTAATGGGTATTTATTGCTTGTGTAGCTTCCTTTGCCAACTAGATGTTTCTTCCTTGTCGCTTTGGACTTGATAATGTTTTTTTTTTAGGAATAAATTAGGTGTGGTACATGAATAAATGATTGTAGTTTATGTTAATGCTCCTTTCATTGCTAGGATACAGGTGCAGATAGATATCTTTCTATGTTAGTTCCATATGAGAGTTGAATTGAGACTGCCTGAGTAAGAGTGGTGAGGAAGGGAATTGTTTTTTTGTTGATCATATGGCTTGACATTTTCTCTATTTGGTTTGAAGTAAAAGTGCTAATTCATTAGTCAAGTTATATAAAGAAATCTTATGCTTTGGTATACATGAGCAATTTTGATATTTTTCAACAAGTTAATAGCCTGAAGCAAATCACAATCTAACTTCAGTTTGTAATGGAGTTAGCAGACGTTTTCTCTTTATTTTCTCGCGGAAGTTACTCTGAGCACTATTTTTTTTTACTTACACGTCAATATGTCATGATTCTGCAGGTTTCATCCCCTGTCTAATTTTGATGAGGGTAAACGTAGTTGCCGTAGAAAATTAGAAAAACACAATGACAGACGCCGAAGAAAATCTAATGAGTCTAAAGGAGACACAGATAAGGAGTCTCAACAGGTTGTCTTGGTTGATGATGCCAAGGAAGATGATGATGGAGGAAAAGGTATGACAGTTTCATATAGTGTAGATGATAATTTTCAATTTTACCTGCTTTGAACCAGCTCATTTTTGCCTTCTGTAAATTTCAGGAATACCCATAAGTTTTTAGATACTTAATTCTGAGAAGGAACCTAAGATCATATGTTGCTAGTCTTGAACAATTATGAGGATATATTGCTTCACTTTATAAGTTTGCTTTTTCTTAAACGGTTGTGGGCACATTAGCTAGCATTTTGTATGGTCTCGACCACCCTAAATGAATTGTTGATGCTCCAGATGGCACGAGTGTGAGCAGTCAGATTGAAGAAAAGGAAATATTGTTAAAATCAGATGGACATGTCTCGGCAGTATCTTCACCTCCAGATTCCCAAGGTTTTCTGGGCAAGAAGGTTTCACCGTTTCCTGTCCCCAGCGAAATTCATATTGATGGGCATAAACGTAGTCCAAACTCTAAACGCGCTGCATCTTACTGTGACAAATTTTCCTCTGTGGTAACCGCTTATCTTATGCATCTGTCTTTTATTTCTTTTTTGCTCTAGCTGAGTTAATCCCTTTTGCTTCTAAACTCCTCTCAGTGTCCCACTGGTCGAATCTCCTTCAAGCTGTATGACTGGAACCCTGCTGAGTTTCCTCGACGGTTGCGACTGCAAGTATTCAACAGATTCTTATTGCAGTTTAGTATACAAGGGAGATAAATCTATATTATCTCTATCAAAGATGTGACGGGTTTAACATTTTGCTGACTTTTTTTTGTTAGATATTTGAATGGTTGGCTAACATGCCTGTCGAGTTGGAGGGGTATATCCGTCCCGGTTGTACAATATTGACAGCTTTCATAGCAATGCCGAAGACAATGTGGCTTAAGGTAATCCCGATTTCACATTCTTTATATCTTTGGTGATAGAGTAAATATGGATACTCGTACTGTCGTACAATTGAAGTCATCAATTCATCATCCATCTAGCATAAGTTGAGCTTAAGATAAACCATAGATATATGGAGGCTGTGCTCTAAATGTAATGGCAGACAAAAGTCTAATGATAGTTAAATACTTTTCTGTTGTTGCTTGCAGATATGTTGATTATATCGATTGGATATAACCCAATTAAATAATCAGGATTCATACACGTCTTCTTACATGATAGACAGTTCATTAAATAGTCATCATTCATGCACACCTTCTTGAATGATGTATCTATGCATGATATGGACATTTTATCGGTAAGTAGTAAGTACAGGCCTTACGGATATCTCATGTATAGCTATTCTGCATCCTTGCCTCGAGCAGTTATTGGATAAACCAGCTTCATGCATAAAAGACCTCATTGGCTTGCCTGGTAGCATGTTATCTGGAAAAGGGACAATGCTCGTTTATGTCAATGACATGATTTTCCGTGTCACAAAAGGTTGGTTGATATTCTGCTGCATGATTAATGGTCTTAATTGTTGATCCCATCAATTTATTTGTTCCTTCACAGTCTGCCATGGTTTAGATCTGTTTATTCACAAACATTCCCTTCACAGAATTTGTAACCTGTTAGGGATCGATGCTCTGTTCTACATTGAGCTTGAAGTTCTTAAAGTTGTATGAGGACATGTTTTGAGAATTCATTTTGTTGGAGAAGTTGTCTTATCATGTAGGGAAACTGTGTTTTACGATTCCACACAAAATTGGAAACTTTTTTATATCCTGAAATTGTGTCTCCATTTTTGTTAAACAAAGCATACCAACAGCTTAGGGTTAAGATTCTTTAAAAATATTTATCAAAATTTTAGCCTAAGATTGTGACTTTCCAAATGGATTGGAATAATTGAAACAGTTTTGTTGCCCAGAGCTATGGGCTATTTGATTGATATGCGGTGAAGAAAATTTCATCAATCCAATTAGCTTTTAACATGCTTCCGATTCTTGTAAAAACAGATGCACAGTCAGTAGTACCAGTCAGCATAAAGGATAAATCTCCTAAGCTTCATTATATCTACCCGACTTGCTTTGAGGCTGGCAGGCCGATGGAGTTTGTAGCTTGTGGAAGTGACCTACTCCAACCTAAGTTCCGGTATACATGGATTCTACTCTTGATAAGTTATTGCGTTCTTTCTTTCTTAAGATTTCTTCCTTTTTAAGAATGCCTATATTTTCATATAGCTTCATTGTTTCTGATCTTCTGTAATGTGGGTTTCTTTGATTGCCTTTGGCAGGTTTCTAGTTTCTTGTAATGGACGGTACTTGGCTTACAAAATTTGTGTCTCGTCTCTGTACTGTAAGAAAGGTGAGAGCAGCTATTTTAACCATCAACTGGTGAAGATATCTGTTCCTCAAACAGACATGACTCTCTCAGGGCCAGCGTTCATTGAGGTGAGAACTGTGGTTGACTCACTTTTTCCTTTTGTTGTGATGTTTCTCATTATGCATCTAGAAAAATATGAATAGGAATGATGAAACGCTGGCATGGTTGCATTTCCTTGTTTTTTGATTGGGCTGCTTGCACAGGTTGAAAACCAATCTGGTTTATCAAACTTTGTTCCGATTCTTTTTAGCGATAAAGAAACTTGCAAAGAAATGGAAACCTTGCAACGTACCCTTGATTCCTCAACATCCTCTCAAGAACAACCTGCCTGCGGAGTCCTGGCCTCAAGACAAAGACGTTTCTCAGGGCTTCTCTTAGATTTAGGATGGTCGTTGAAGAAACCAGTGTCGCGGAAATTGTTGACATCTTCGGACGTGCAAAGATTCAACCATTTATTGGACTTTCTGATACAGAGAGGGCATTCTGCCATTTTGGAGAGAGTATTTTGCTCATTGGAATCTTCAATTGATAATAATGATGCTGGTGGTGTATCTGATTCGGGTATGAGGTCATTACAGGCCAAAATGGGGATTGTACGACGTTTGCTTGATCACAGACCACAGGATCGAGGTTCTGCATCTGATGGACATGTTTGCCATCAAAGCAAAGATGGTCCTTTCGTCGTTCAAGCTACTAAAACGGTACAACCACCAATTCTTGTTGTGCTTCCTGGGGGTAGCATCTGATGTTGTGTTGCCAATTTAAATTTTGCAGGCTGTTCGAGAAACACTAGACGACGTTCCATGGGGCAGAGAGGCGTCATCACTAGATTCCGTTGCTGCAACAGCTCCTCTTGTCAACAAAGAGGTGATCATGAATGTCGACATTCATGCTCGGCCTCAAAAATCACCAGGCCTCATGTCTGCACGGAGACTTCTAACTTCACGAACCCGCATCATGGCTGTTGCAGCAGTTTGCATCTGTTTGGGAGTCTGTGTTGCCCTCTTCCACCCTCGAAGGGTTGACCAGGTCGCCACCACCATCCGGAGGTGCCTGTTCGACAGCCCTGAATAGTTGCGCTCGTCTCTCCTCTTTAGTCGAATGTGCAGCACGTTGCACGTGGATCTCGATTGTGCATTTCTTACCATAGCCTTGAAGAAAGTTGGGGAGATAGTTGTAATGTAATTCTAGGCTTTTTTTTAACACGCAAGTGATGATCATGGTGTATATATGTGAACTTTCTCCTGGAAAGTGTTGTGTTATGGGGTTTCTGCAAATCTAATTCAAATTCCTTTTGGCGTATGATTATTAAGTTGAAAAAAAATAACATAAATGGTTATCGTCGTCGTTCTCCTTGTTGTAGGAGCGGCCGAGATATCGGGTACAGATCTTGATTTGACTGAACCGCCAACCGACCGGAGAAGCGAATTACTAACTGAGCTGCGCTTTATTGTCATTTAATAAATGTTGTGAGATCAATATTTAATTTTTGGCCTCGCTACTATGATGGGCCGGGGTTTGGGGGCCTAGGGCAAGGAAATATAAGAAATAGAGATGTTGGATCAAGATTAAGTAATAGTAGGATCCCAATATACTCCATCCGTTTCATAGTAATTGAGTCATTTTGCTATTTTGGTACGTTCCATAGTAATAGAGTCATTTCCATTTTTAGTAAAGATAACACATTTTTCCACACCTACTTTACTCTCTTACTTTTTTCTCTCTTCATCACTCTATCTTTTCTATTTTCCACTATATTCTCTCTTTACTTAATTCACCTAACACAATTTTTCTTAATCTCAGTGCCGAAAAAAAACGCATCCATTACTATGGAATGGAGGGAGTACTAAACTATAGAGAAAAAATATTTGGTTATAGTTCTATATAGTATTTTCTGTTCCATAAAAGATGTCTTACTTTCCTTTTTAGTTTGTCCGGCTAAAAATGTTACATTTCTAATTAAAAAATTTTCTCTCATAATAAATAATATTATATTTTCTCTTTCTATCTAACACATAATACAAAACCTCCTAAAATTTCGTAACATCCTACGAATGTGACATCTTTCTGGACGGAGGGAGTATAATAATATTAAAACATATTCCAAAAAAATATCTCAACATTTAAAATGTCAACTTATTATCTATTTAATGCCCATTATATCTATAATCAGCACACACTCATATTTGGACAGGATTTCGCCACGCGATCACACGAGTGTGGGCACACGCGACTTCGAAGCCGCTATTGAAAGCCCAACCGCCTTCTTGATTTTCTCATCACTCACATAAGAAATTCTCAAAATCAACCTAACAAAAAATCGGATTCCCCTTTCTTAGTCGCACAAATTTTACTCAGGTAGTATAATGTTGTAGCTGGAATTTTCATCTCACCAAAATTCTCAATGCTCCGCCGTTTGTGCTGTGACATCACTGCTTACGATTGCCGACCGTTTCGCTCTAACTCTCTTCCTATCCTTGTTATAAGTGAGGAATTTTAGTGGTAGCAGTGATTGAAGCTGGAATCGCTGGTGAGAGCTCATTGTTGTTTTTTAGAATTACTTTTTTTTAATTGAGTTATTTGATTCTTCGTGATTGATGAAGTTGTGATGATTCTCTTAATCTTATATATGTGTTTCCGATTTCGATAGTGATAATTTTTTATGAATAATCTCTCGGCAAGCTCGTGTATGAAATTGAGGTCTTCATTGGAATCTTTCTATTTAATTTTCGTTTATGTCTTTTAAGCTTTTGTTGTCTATCTCTGATTAAGTGCATTTGTATATTTAATTAAGAATTAATGAGTTTCTTTTTTTTTGAGGTTTGAGGCCATTATGAACTTGTCTATTTGATCTTTGTTTATAGCCTCCTAGTTTTTATTCTCTCTCTGCAAATAGGTGCATTTATATGTTTGTTATAGTTTTGATGTTTGAACTTTTTTTTATTCTAGCAGTTAATTCCTTCTCTTGGTGAGTAGGAGAAAAAATTGGAAAATGAGTAGGGTGAGAGGATACATTAATCCTGGAGTTGGCTTCGACGAGTATGCAGAATCGTGTGGCTATGTCCGAATAGGCTGTGCCGATGATGAATTTGCGCAGGTGACAAAGTTAAGGTCCGCGCCACACAAGCATCTGAGGCATGTGTTGCCTGGAGAGAGTACTGCACCGCTCGTTTCGCCAGTGCAAATGATGATGGGTAGAGAGTGCAACTACAGTGGGAAAGGGAGGTTTTCTACATCAGATTCTTGTCATGTTTTGAGCCGGTATTTGCCTGTCCGTAGTACCCCCTCTGTGGTTGATAAGATGACGAGTTGTGCATATGTGTCGCAATTTTCTGATGATGGTTCTCTTTTCGTTGCTGGATTTCAGGTATCGCTGATGATTTGAAATATTGGTTATAAATTTGGAAGTTGTGCATGCAGAAATTTCGGTTATTGATGAGCATTTTCCTTGTTTCTTCGACAGGAAAGTCATATCAAAATATATGACGTTGATCATGGATGGAAAGTTCATAAAGATATTTATGCTAGGAGCTTGAGGTGGACTATCACTGATACTTCTCTGTCACCAGATCGTCGATTTCTTGTAAGATCACTCTCTTCTCGCATAAGATTTCGCCTACTACTGTATTCCATTTTTCCTTACTGCTGATGGTATTCCATTTTTATCTCGGGATTTATGTAATCTCACAGGTATATTCAAGCATCTCTCCAGTTGTCCATATTGTAGATGTTGGATCTGGTACAAAGCAGTCTCTTGCAAACGTGACGGTTTGTGTTTCCAGTTCCCTTAACATTTTCTTCTTAAATGCATTACAAAAGACTTTATTATTTGTCTGACAGTAAGTTACAAATCGTGAACCTTCATGGGTTATTTGCTGATGAAATGTTTCACTGGTGGCATTTATTGCAACTAAACATGTAATTGTGTGTTATAGGAAAATTATAGGTCACAGTTTATCAATGCAATTCTGTAACAATTGGTTTCTTTTTCAGGAGATTCATGAAGGTCTTGAATTTTCGTCCAACGTTGATGATTATGAGAACTATTCTTTTGGCATCTTCTCCGTAAAGTTTTCTACTGATGGGCGAGAAATTGTTGCTGCTAGCAGTGATGATGCGATATATGTTTATGATCTTGAAGCCAGAAAGCTAAGCCTCCGAATTCCAGCTCATCGGGTATTTATGTGTAGTATAGTTTTCAAATCACAGCTCTTATAATTGTTTTCAGAAATGCTTCTGGTGAGACCTTTTATAGTAATATGAGTTTTGGAGATTTTGTGGATATTTATTTCTTCTCAAAATTTGATATGCAAAAGAGTTTGTTGTACAAATCACTTTTTGTGCAGGCTGATGTCAATTCTGTATGCTTTGCGGATGAAAGTGGCAACATCATATATTCGGGAAGCGATGATCGCCTGTGCAAAGTAATGTTTCTTCGTCATTTTAGGATTAGTCAACTTGAAGTTTTATCCTGCCCTTTTCTGCCACAAGATGGTGTTTTTTTTCTTTTGTTCTTTTTTTAAGAAAAGATAAATTATATGCTCAACAATGTTATTTCTCTTGCAAAATTATCTTGTCTCAAAAAAGCATGTTGGTAGTTGTTTAGCTTATGCCATGGATAGTGTGTCATATCCATCCGTAATGTAAATACCTTTTCGACCGGTTGCCGTACTAGACCTTGAATAGCTAAATTGTTCAATATGCACACCAAATATGTCAGCGGAATCTGAGAACGGTACTGTAACACCTGATGTTTTCTGCATTTAGATATTCTATGCTTTGAGCATAACAATGCAATGTCTTCCGTTTTCATGACCATACACTAAATTTCAAATATTTCAACATTGTTTGGTTCCTATCAGGTTTGGGACAGGCGTTGCCTTGCAACCAAGGGGCAAGCTGCTGGAGTCCTGATGGGACATTTAGAAGGCATCACATTCATTGATACCCGTGGAGATGGACGTTACTTTATCTCAAATGGAAAAGATCAATCCATTAAACTTTGGGACATAAGGAAGATGTCATCTAATGTCAATTAGTATGTTTCTGTTTTTGGCTGCATTTTTTACATGCTTTATGAGAATACTTTCCCTCTGGTTGATTTGTGCACTCAAATGATACTTTGCACATACCTCTTTTGAGTTTTAATTTTGTTACCAAACTGGGTTAGGCTGTAGCCTTTTTTAATATAGTGACGAGCATTTATGTTTTTTTGCTTCAGCGTGCCAAGACGCCGATATTCTGAATGGGACTATAGATGGATGGAATATCCTGAACAGGCTAGAAATCTGAAGCTTCGCGATGATCTGTCAATAGCTACGTATAAGGGACATACTGTCTTACGCACTCTGATACGCTGTTATTTCTCGCCAGCATTTAGGTAAACTATGATTCAGTGGTTCTGTTCTGTCTTAATGTTTCAGTTGGTAAGGTCAACGGAGCATATAAACTTTTACACGGCATACTGGCTTTTGAATGTGATGATTGAACTGTTATACTAATGACTTGACTCTTAAATATATCGTTTTACATTGATGTTTATGTTTCTTCTGATCATAATCACTGCTAGTCTGTTGCATGTCTGTATCTTGTCAAAATTTGGACTTATATGGCCCATATTCTCACCTTCTATTTATTATTGTTGTTTTGTTTTCATATCTGCAGCACCGGGCAAAGGTATATATATACGGGATCAACTGATTCTTGCGTTTATGTTTATGATGTGGTACGTGTTATATCCTTTTTATACAATGTTTTCCTGTGTGTTGCAATATTGAGCACCATTTTTACTTTATACTTAGTTTCCAATAAAAGGCATTGAACTATGCCTGGTTTAATAACAATGGCCAATGAAAAATGTGTATGAAGTTAGATATACTAATGAGTTAGATGGATCATTACTAGTTAGATGGCTCATGTAAGTTTTGGGTCTCGATCTTATATTTGATTTATGTTCCACAGTTGAGTGGCGATCTAGTTGCAAAACTCGATTACCATGAGGATCCGGTGCGGGACTGCAACTGGCACCCGTTCTACCCTATGCTGGTGAGCTCATCCTGGGATGGTATGGTTGCGCGTTGGGAGTTCCCGGATAACGGGAAAACCACGTCGCCGGCTGTACCAGTCAGAAGAAGGAGACGGTTTTTCTACTAGTTTTGGCATTCAAGAAGAATGTGCAGAATACATCTAGCCATCACATTTGTATGATTTCTGTTTTCAACATAATTATAAGGATTTAGTTGCAAACTACATAACATGTTACCAGGTACATACGGATCCTCTGTTCTCAACTTTTCATGTATATAAATGTTGTGACAGACAGGGCAATTGTGAATCGAGAAACAAAAGGGCAATTGTGAATCGAGAAACAAAAGAACGTAAATAGACACAGAATTTACGTGGTTCACCAACGTTGTGTTGGCTACGTCCACGGGCAAGAATGGAGAACAAATTATATTATGACTGCGGTTTTCAGATTATGGCTACATATTGGATTTGTCAAATCACAGAATTATGTGTCCTACTCCCATATAAATAGGCACACATAAAATCATATCCTAATTCGGAAACATAATCCTATTCCAATTAGGAAACACAATCCTCTACAGATTCAAAGCATACTAACAAATCTCCACCTTGACTTGAATTCTCCCTTGCAGACGTATCATTACAATGCCAGATGAACATACTTCTCCTTCCTTGCCTCAGATTTGCCATAAACCGAATTCACCTTGGAAACGCATAATTACAATGCCAGACGAACAAACTTCTCTCAGTGAATTTGTCGACCTCCACGTTCAGAGCAGACATCTTGATCGATTAACACAGAAACCCAGAAACCCTAACAGATGCGGAATTCAGAAACCCTAGGTTCGAAAACCAGGCTCTGTTACCAGTTTGTTGTGACAGAATAGAGCAATTGTGTAATCGAGACAAACAAAAACTTAAAGAAGACACATATTTACGTGGTTCACCAATGTTGTTGGCTACGTCCACGGGCAGGAATGAAGAACAAATTTACAAATTTTATTCAGAGTGTTTTCGGATTATGGCTACAGATTGGATCTAATTGGATTTAGGCACACATAAAATCATACCCTAATTCAGAAACATAATCCTATTCCAATTAGGAAACACAATCCTATACAGATTCAAGGCATACTAACAATAAATATTTAGATTCGATTTTAATAAGTTTTAAAAATAGTATGGAATTTGCATATCTGACTAACAAGTAACAATGTATGGTATTTGTACATCTGACTAGTCAAGATCCATTAGAGTCCAAATATTCATTGGTATTTAAGCTCATGCGGCTGAAGATGTGATTGAATTGAATCCTATATAAACGGCACCATTCAGCTTTCTGCAGCAGCAACTGCAGCAACTGATGATGGTGATGATGTACAAATCAGTTGCATCAACTTCTATGAAGATCTGCAACATGTGATAGAAGAAATGGATTTAATGAAGAAAGAGATGATTGTGATAACGAGGGAGCAGCGGAGAAATGTGGATTCTGATGATGGCGGCTTAAGATCCAGTGCACTAATATGCTTCTTGAACTCATGTATAGGCTTAAAACACCAATAACTAAATCATTCTTGTTGTAGGGATGGGTGGGATCGGCAAAACCACACTTGCAAGCTTATTAAGGATCGTTTTGATATTGTGCGTGGGCTGTCATTTTTCAAGATTTTAATATAGTTGAAAGTTGAAACTACTAGGCCAAACAGGAGAGGGCTTGAGCAATGAGAGTGAAAACAGGAGATATCTCAGTATAATGTAGAGGTGCGGGATAAGATGGGACTTTTTCTTTCCTAAATACAATAATGGAAGTCAAATAAGATTGACAACTAGGCACCAAGTCATCAACTATACTTCTCATCTAAAAATAAGGAAAATGAATTGTTGCGCTAGCTTTAGAGTCAGTCAAAGAGAATGAAAATATAGGAAATTTACCATAAATATTTAAGTGAAGTTGGGCCAGATTCGTGCCAACCATTCATACTAATTGTGCCAATATATTAGAATCTGCCTGTCACGCCCAGTTATTATGCATTTCATATATATAAATAATCATAAGGGGAATATTTTATCAGAGTTGAGGCAAAAACTAAAAGTTGACTTTTGTTAATACATTCCCCACAACCAACTGCAACAAGTAATAGGAGTATTGTGGAGTATCAAATTAGACAGGTCAAAGAATTACTTATATGCTAGTGCTTATAAAAATTGTATTGCCAATTTCACATTCTACTTCATAATATATATCCTTTCTTTCTTTGTTATATTTTTGTCTCATCATTCAATTCATATTGTGTTTAATTTGTGCATTATTATTCATAGAATTAAGATGGCTGCTTATGCAGCTCTTGTTTCTCTCATGCGTATTATAGATGATATTGAAACTCATCCTTCCCCTCCGATTTCTCTTGACAAGCAACAAGTGAAATCTCTCAGCGAAATAGTTACCTTCTTGCAGGAATTTCTCGAAGGCTACAAGTCACCATACGAGTATAGCGACGAAGCAGATCCATTGGAGATTCTTATTATGGGTGAGTAGATTTTTTAAATATTAACGCAAGATCTATTGTTTGTTAGAACATTGATAGAAAGATGTTCACAATATAATATGGATCTGCTGTTGTCATCTATTCATATCTATAACTTGTTCCCATTGCAGATGCAACTCATGCAGTTGAAGATGTGATCGAGTCCTATATTATTGACACAATCCAGCTTTCTGCAGCAGCAACTGACGATGGTGGTGATGAACAAATCAGTTGCATCCATTTCTATCAAGATCTGCAAAATGTGATAGAGAAAATCGATTTGATCAAGAAAGAGGTGACAATGGAAAAGGAAGAGCACAAGAGAAAGGTGGCATCTGATGATGATGCTGGTTTAAGACTCATTTCCACTGAGAAGAAGCATCTCATGATAGGGTTTGATGATGTGCTTCTTCAACTCCTGGATAGGCTTACTGATGGAAACACCAGTCGCCAAATCATCCCTATCGTAGGGATGGGTGGCATCGGCAAAACCACTCTTGCAAAAGGTGCGTTTCAACACAAGCTAATTAAGGATCGTTTTGATATTTGCGTGTGGACTACCATTTCCCAAGATTATAATATAGTAGAAACTCTTAGGGAAGTTCTCACTCGAGCAGGAGGATCCTCGAGCACTATGGATGAGGAAGAATTGAAAGTTAGATTACACAAGTGCTTATGGGGTTGGAGGTATCTCATTATATTGGATGATATGTGGAGTATAGATGTGTGGGATAGGTTGAAATTTTCCTTTCCTGATTGTGGTGGGGGTAGTCGAATAGTAGTGACCACGAGGATGTCAAACTTGGCTGCCCACTTGACTAATTCCTATAGCCTTGCTAAGATTGGATTTTTAGACGTGGTTAGTAGTTGGACCTTGTTCTCCAAAATTGTATTTGGAGAACAAAGCTTTCCTACTCAACTAGAGAGTATTGGGAAGAGAATTGTGAAAAAGTGTAATGGACTTCCTTTGTCTATTGTTGTGATAGGGGGTCTAATGGCTAAATCCGAAGTTATACTAGAATATTGGGAGCAAATAGAGGAAAACTTGAGCTCAATAGTGAATTCAGAGGCGGATGATTATTGTTTGAGAACATTGAAACTGAGCTATAACCACTTGCCCGCCTATCTAAAGCCTTGTTTTTTGTATATGGGAGTGTTTGAGGAAGATAGTGAAATTGATCCTTCAGAAATCGTCCAACTATGGGTTTCTGAAGGATTTCTTAAATCAATAGACAACAAAAGCTTGACAACAATTGCCGAACAATACTTGAAAGAACTAGTTGATAGAAATCTCATTCTAGTTCATAAATTGGGGATACTTGGGAATGTAATATCCTACAAAATTCATGATTTACTAAGAGATCTATCTATGAAAGAAGCTGAAAAACAGAGGTTTTTTTATGTCTTGAGGGATAGAAGTCCTCAAGGACTAATTAGCCAACAACGTATTGTTATTCCTGAAAGCACTTCAAAGAAAAAAATCCAGGATGCCTTGAAATATATGCCCCACGCTCGTTCTTATCTAGTATTTGGTAATAGAAAAGTTGTTCAGTTCCCAAATTCTAGATTTCTGAGGATATTGCATACGTGTGGTACGCTATATGAAAAGGAGTTTGCACAACTAAATTTGTTTAGGTTGATGAATTCACGATACCATACTCTTACAACTTTATGGAGTTTTGTAATTCCTTCTTCCATCAATTATCTGTTTTGGAATCTAGATACACTGATTATTAGATGTGATGAAACATTTACTGCACCAACTGAAATCTGGAAAATGTATAAACTTAGGCATCTCGAGTTTGATGCTTGGAAATTGCATCTCCCGGATCCTCCGAGTGAGGAGGACGATGATATTATGATGATGGAGAATCTAGAAGTGCTTGTAGGACTGAAAAATTTCAATGTAAGTGCAGATGTTGTTAAAAGAATTTCCAATATAAAGACATTGAATGTGTTATATGAGGGCAGGAATTGAATATGAGATATTCGGCTGATGGAGTGAACTATCTGAGATGTCTTGAATGTCTTAGTAAACTGGAATCCTTGGAGTTGTGGGTTCACTCCACTGATATTGGAAATCATCTGCAGAAGGCCAACTTGCCACCCTCCCTTAAAATGTTGATTCTCCAGCTACATAATCGTTTTGAGTTGGAGCACATACTGGTAAAGATAGGTTCCTTACCACTTCTTGAGAAGCTCGAATTATATGAAGGTCGCTTCGAAACGCGTGAGTGGGAAACAATGGAAGGCCAATTCCAGAGTCTCAAGTCACTAACATTGCATAATTGTGGTGATCTAGAAAAGTGGACAGTGTCAGAGAGCTCCCACTTTCCACTTCTTGTAGAGCTTTGTCTTTCTTGGTTACATGAATTGAAGGAGATTCCTGCGGAAATTGGAGAAATACCAACACTCAGGTCAATTGCATTGGAATGGTGCAATAAATCTTTGGTGTTGGCAGCTAAAAAGATATTAGAGGAACAAGAGGATTTATATGGAGACCAACTTGACCTTTTTTTTCACGCTAAAGTTGATAAGATTGATGAAGCATTGAAGAAGTTGGCAACTTCCAGCTTTAAATTTACTGAGTCACCTTACTTTTAGACTAACTAATATTATTACTCTTCCTGTATGTATGTTTTCCCCCCTAATTCTAGTGAAGTTTTCTCTCTCGTTCGCTTTTCGTACTGCAATTCTTCGTTTAAGTCGGACAACTAATTACCTTCTGCATTATTGACCACAAGTTAGACTCGTCAATTTTGGAGTGTTAGATGAAATATTCACTATCCAATTCCGAAACGCTAAACATTCAATTATAAAACTGCTAATAAATAAAATAAGACCTTTATAAATACAATAAAGATTCTCTTATTGTTGGTTAAAAATGGAGACTTTAGAGATGACACAGAGTTTTGATGCAAATTTGTTAAGTAGAAAAAAATAATAGTAATTGAAATGGTGATAGTGGTCAGTGACACTAGTATAAATGAATTATTTTAGGCATTAGATCCAATGAATTCTTAAAATACCTTTACTAGCTACGTGTATTTTGGACTCGAATTGGTGATATGGAAGGGTATATATCTTGGATAGATATTAACTAATTCTCAATTCAGAACCCAAAACTTCAACATTATGTATAACTTTCTCCACATAACATGTAAATTTAAATCTCAACACAAAGATATAATTTTATCAACACAAATCTATTGAGAAAGTTTTGTCTTTGTGTTGATAATTTTAGTACATAATATTGAGATAGTTCTGGCTTTTGGATTAGAAGATTGATTTTATTTTAACGCGACCCTATAAATCATTATTCTAACGATGCTATATATCTTTATGATCTTGAAGCCTGAAAGACAAGCCTCCGAGTTCCAGCTCATCGGGTATTTATGTAGAATATATTTAGCCATCACATTTATATAATTCCTGTTTTCAGCATTATTATTAGTTGCAAACTACATGCAAATCTCACTCATGTATATGCTTAAAACACCAATCGCTAAATCATTCCTATCGTAGGTATGGTGGAATCAGCCAAATCACTCTTGCAAGAAGTGCGTTCGAACACAAGCTTATGAAGGATCGTTTTGATATTTATGTGTGTGCCTGGGCCACCATTTCTCAAGATTTTAATAGAGTTGAAAGTTGAAACTCTTACTAAAGTTCTCTCTCAAACAAGAGAGGGCTTAAGCAATGAGAGTGAAAATGACTTAAGCAGGTACAAGATATCTCAAGTATAATGGATGATATGTGGAATGTAGAGGTGAGGATATGATGGGACTTTTTCTATCCTAAATACTACAAATTACAAATAACGGAAGTCTAATAATAATGACAACTAGATTTTTTAATAGTGGATTAGTTGCGGAAATGGTCCAAAGTCCGAACTCCAAACTGTGTTGGCACCAAGTCAACATGACATCAACTATACTTCTCATCTAAAACTTAAGGAAAATGTATTGTTGCGCTAGCTTTAGAATTAGTTAAAGGGAATAAAAATATAGGAAATTTACCATAAATATTAAGTGAAGTTGGGCCAGATTCGCCACAATTATTCATGCTAATTGTGCCAATATATTATCAAAGATGAACCTGCCTGTCACGCCCAGTTATTTATGCATTTCATATATAAATAATCATAAGGGGAATATTTTATCAGAGTTAAGGCAAACCTGAAAGTTGACTTTTGTTAATACATTCCGAACAACCAACTGCAACAAGTAATATTATACATCAAATTAGATAGGTCAAAGAATTATGCTAGTGCTTATAAAAATTGTCTTGTTAATTTCACATTCTACTTCATACAGTATATATCCTTTCTTTCTTTGCTATATTTGTCTCATCATTTCAATTCATATTGTGTTTAATTTGAGCATTATTATTCATAGAATTAAGATGGCTGCTTATGCAGCTCTAGTTTCTCTTATGCGTATTATAGATGATATTGAAACTCATCCTTCCCCTCCGATTTCTCTCGACAACCAACAAGTGAAATCTCTCACCGAAATGGTTACCTTCTTGCAGGAATTTCTCGAAAGCTACAAGTCACCATACGAGTATAGAGACGAAGCAGATCCATTGGAGATTCTTATTAAGGGTGAGTAGATTTTTTTTAAATATAATATGGATCTGCTCATATCTAAAACTTGTTCCCATTGCAGATGCAACTCATGCGGTTGAAGATGTGATCGAGTCCTATATTATTGACACAATCCAGCTTTCTGCCGCAGCAACTGATGAACAAATCAATTGCATCCATTTCTATCAAGATCTGCAAAATGTGATAGAAAAAATGGATTTGATCAAGAAAGAGGTGACTGTAATAACAACGGTGAAGGAAGAGCACAAGAGAAAGGTGGCATCTGATGATGTTGGTTTGAGATTCAGTTCCACTGATGAGAAGAAGCATTTAATGGTAGGGTTTGATGATGTGCTTCTTCAACTCCTGGATAGGCTTACCGATGGAAACACCAGCCGCCAAATCATCCCTATCGTAGGGATGGGTGGCATCGGCAAAACCACTCTTGCAAAAGGTGCGTTTGAACACAAGTTTATTAAGGAGCATTTTGATATCTGTGTTTGGGTTACCATTTCTCAAGATTATAATGTAGTAGAAACCCTTAGGGAAGTTCTCACTCGAGTGGGAGGATCCTCGAGCAGTATGGATGAGAAAGAATTGGAAGTTAGATTACACCAGTGCTTATGGGGTAGGAGGTATCTCATTATATTGGATGATATGTGGAGTATAGATGTGTGGGATAGGTTGAAATTTTCGTTCCCTGATTGTAGTGAGGGTAGTCGAATAGTAGTAACAACGAGGATGTCGAACTTAGCTGCCCACTTGACTGATTCGTATAGCGTCTTTAAGATGAGATTTCTAGACGAAGTTAGTATAGAATATTGGGAGCAAATAGAGGAAAACTTAACGTCAATAGTGAATTCGGAGGAGGATGATTATTGTTTGAGAACATTGAAACTGAGCTATAACCACTTGCCCGCCTATCTAATGCCTTGTTTTTTGTATATGGGAGTGTTTGAGGAAGACAGTGAAATTGATCATGCAAAAATCATCCAATTATGGGTTTCTGAAGGATTCCTTAAATCAATAGACAACAACAGCTTGACAACAATTGCCGAACAATACTTGAAAGAACTAGTGGATAGAAATCTCATTCTAGTTCATGAGTTGGAGATACTTGGTAACGTAAAATCCTACAAAATTCATGATTTACTTAGAGATCTATCCGTGAAAGAAGCTGAAAAACAGAGGTTTTTTCATATCTTGAGTGATCAAAGTCCTCAGGGACTAATTAGCCAACAACGTATTGTTATTCATGGAAGCACTTCAAAGGAAAAAATCCTGAATGCCTTGGAATATATGCCCCATGCTCGTTGTTACCTAGTATTTGGTAGTAGAAAAGTTGTTCAGTTCCCAAATTCAAGATTATTGAGGATCTCGCATGCGCATGGTAGTCTAAGTGAAGAGGAGTATTCACAACTAAATGTGTTTCGGTTGATGAACTCACGATATCATCGTCTTGATACTTATAAGAAGTTTGTAATTCCTTCTTCTATAGATCTGCTTTGGAATCTAGATACACTGATTATTAGTTGTACGGGAAATTTTACTGCACCAATTGAAATCTGGAAAATGTATAAACTTAAGCATCTCGAGGTTGCATATGGGACATTGCATCTCCCAGATCCCCCAAGCGCGGACGATGATGGTATTATTATGATGGAGAATCTAGAAGTGCTTAAAGTTGTGAAAAATTTCAATGTAATTGAAGATGTTGTTAAAAGAATTCCCAATATCAAGGAATTGAGTATGAGATATGAGGGGCAGCTAATTGATAAAATGAACTATATAAGTTGTCTTGAATGTTTTAGTAAACTGGAATCCTTGATGTTGTATACCAACTCTACTGATATTGGAAAGTATCTGCTGAAGATAAACTTCCCACCCTCTCTTAAAAAGTTGATTCTCGGGCTACCAAGTGATTTTGAGTGGGACGACATACTGCCAACGATAGGTTCCTTACCACTTATTGAGGAGCTCGAAGTATGCGGAGGCCGCTTCAGAACACGCGAGTGGGAAACAACGGATGGCCAATTCCAGAGTCTCAAGTCACTAAAATTGTATCAATGTGGTGATCTAGAAAATTGGACAGTGTCAGAGAGCTCCCACTTTCCACGTCTTATAAAGCTTCATCTTATTTTTATAAATGACTTGAAGGAGATTCCTCCTGAAATCGGAGAAATACTAACACTCAGGTCAAGTGAATTGAACTTTTGCAATGAATCAGTGGTGTTGTCAGCTAAAAGGATATTAGAGGAACAAGAGGATTTACATGACGACCAAGTACTAGACCTTCAAGTTGACAGTAAGCGCTACAGCTATGGAGAAAGATGAAGATAATTAAAGCGCTGCACAAGTTGGCAACTTCAAACTTTGAAGTTATAATGTTTCCTTTATTATCACTCTTCTTTTATTCTAGCACTCAACAATGTGTAGAATACATTTAAGTTTTAACCATCACATTTGTATGATTCCTGTTTTCAACATAATTATTAGGATTTAGTTGCAGACTGCATATCATGTAACCAACTGCATACATGCATATCCCCTGTCTCAACTTTTCTATGTATAGAATTATTAGAATCGTCAGCTTCAGCTTCGTGTTTAACAAATATTCATTAGACGGTCCAAATGTGATCGAGTCCTGAGATGATATTGAGAGAGATCAAGAATTCTCACCATTTCTTAGAATCATGAATCCAATTCAATTTAGTGAGGTCTTCTGATGATGGCGGTTTAAAAAATGCATACAAGATTTGTAACAATGAATCCTCAACAGGGCATGTATACAGAAATTGTCAATGACTCGTTTAATACTTTCATACTCCCTCCGATCCCCAATAGATGTACCATATTTGACATTGAAATCACCTACTACATTTGGTGCTATCTCTCCTACTATAAAATGACTAGTAGGAGATGTAGCACCAAATATAGTAGGAGATCTTCGCTGATATTTGACGGACGCAAATTTTATAAAATTGTTTGACTTTGTGAAGTAACGTGGATGAAAAAAGTTACTCCCTCCGTCCCGGCTAAGATGACACATTGCTTAGCCGGCACGGGGTTTTAGGAATTATTGGTTAAAGTGTTTAATTGAAGAGAGAGAAGGTGAGTGTAAGTATTAAAGTAGAGAGATAAAGAAAGATGAATATTTTAATAGGAGTGAGAAAAAGTGGTTGAGTGTATTAATTGGAGAGAGAAAGTTACCAAAAAAGGAAATGTGTCATCTTAGTTAGGACAAACTAAAAAGGAAAACGTGTCATCTTAAGCGGGACGGAGGGAGTAATAAAATATGGATCCTAATTAATACTTATTAGTTGTCTCTAAGTTGCATTTTTGGACGCTTTTTAAAAGCGTCTTTAAGTTGAATTTTGCAAGCGTCGATAAATAATTTAGAAACAGAAAGTAGCATCTACGATTGAATAAAAAAGTTAACCTTAGCCATTGTTTGTACTGCAATTTGCAAATATCATACCATACACATTCGCATAAACAAAGTCTGAGCTAACTTCCAGTCTGCCGTGGTAAATATTTAAGCTTTTCTAACAACCAATTGCAACAATTATTTAAGCATATCTAACAACCACTTGCAACAATGATTTAACCATTTCCAGTTTGAAAATATATTGTTTCGCTAGCATTAGAATTAGTAAAAAATAGTGATAATATAGGAAAATTACCATAAATATTTAAGTGAAGTTTTTGGCCGGCCAGATTCGTACGTGCTAATTATTTATAATAATTGATTAATGGATGCCAATAATTAATCAAAGATAAACCAGCCTGACACACCCAATT
This sequence comes from Salvia hispanica, assembly GCF_029641045.1. Lineage (NCBI taxonomy): Eukaryota > Viridiplantae > Streptophyta > Magnoliopsida > Lamiales > Lamiaceae > Salvia > Salvia hispanica. Next base: position 3,927,109 of record NC_142692.1, on the reverse strand, counting down.
ATTTATGCATTTCATATATAATATCTATAATGGGTATATATTTTATCAGAGTTAAGACAATACCTCAGTTAAAGGAAAGTTGACTATTGTTTAAACATTTTCAGCAACCAACTGCAACAAGATGTATTATACCATCAAAACAGCTAGGCCAAAGGAAAGGATTATACAAATGGTTTTGCTAATTTCACATTCTACTTCATAATATCCTTTCTTTCTTTCTTTCTTTCTTTTTATCTCAAAAAAAAAAAAAAAAAGCTTCATGTCTCAATTGTGGTGTCAAAATACCATATTCATCTTTGATATATTTGTCTAATCATTTCAATTCACTCTGTGGTTTTGCATTAGTTTTCAAAGAATTAAGATGGCGGCTTATGCAGCTCTAGTTTCCCTTAAGCGTATCATAGATGATATCGAAACTCATCCTTCCCCTCCGATTTCTCTTGACAAGCAACAAGTGAAATCTCTCACAGAAATAGTTACCTTCTTGCAGGAATTTCTCGAAGGATACAAGTCACCATACGAGTACAGCGACGAAGCAGATCCACTTGAAATTCGCATTATGGGTCAGTAGATTTTTTCAAAATGCTTAAGCAAGCTCTATCGTTTGTTGGAACTTCAAAAGATGCTAACTATTTTATTTTAATATTTCTATCATGTTGGCAATAAATAATTTTTCATTTTAATATTTTTGCATGAATATTGCAAATTATTTATTTATATGTGTTGATTAGAAACGATACATGTATTTGACTAGGATTTTATGACTGGACAAAAAAAGTATTAAAAATCACAAAGTTTGGTTAAATCGTAATCCATTTCATAATTCAAAAAAACGGTGTCACATTTATTTGAATTTGGGGAAAACTGAGACATGTGCTGGGAACATATGATGTGGACTAAATTATAACAATGTCATTCCACTCCAGATTTACGTCTTTAATATGAATTATTTGCAACAATTACTCCCCCCGTCCCACTTTAGGAGTCCCGATTGAGTTCGGCATGAGTTTTAGAAAATGTAAAGGAAAGTAGGTGAAAAAAGATAGTGGAACGTGGGTCCTACTTTTTTATATTAGTTTTATAATAAAATGTGAGTGGGAAAATGTCTGTGGAATGTGGGGCCTAATACTATTTATGGAATATTTTAACCGTGACTCCTAAAGTGGGACCCCAAAAAATGATAAACCGGGACTCCTAAACTGGACGGAGGGAGTACTAATTTACATATCTTTTGTTTCAACCCTATTTTGTGTAAACTGAACCTAGAAAGATCACGTCGAATCCGACTATTGCCATCTTTGTAATGTAACTCAGGCACTAATTCGTATTGCAGATGCAAGTCATACAACTGAAGATGTGATTGAGTCCTATATAATTGACACCATTCAACTTTCTGCGTCAACAACTAATGATGGTGCTGATGAACAAATCAGTTGCATCCACTTCTATCAAGATCTGCAAAACGTGATAGAACATATGGATTTGATCAAGAAAGAGGTGACTGCGATAACAATGGAGAAGGAAGTGCATAAAAGAAACGTGGCATCTGATGATGTTGGTTTAAAATCCAGTTCCACTGAGAAGAAGCATCTCATGGTAGGGTTTGATGATGTGCTTCTTCAACTCCTGGATAGGCTTACTGATGGAAACACCAGTCGCCAAATCATCCCTATTGTAGGGATGGGTGGCATTGGCAAAACCACTCTTGCAAAAGGTGCGTTTGAACACAAGTTTATTAAGGAGCATTTTGATATTTGTGTGTGGGCTACCATTTCTCAAGATTATAATGTAGTAGAAACTCTTAGGGAAGTTCTTACTCGAGTGGGAGGATCCTCGAGCAGTATGGATGAGAAAGAATTGGAAGTTAGATTACACAAGTGCTTATGGGGTAGGAGATATCTCATTATATTGGATGATATGTGGAGTATAGATGTGTGGGATAGGTTGAAATTTTCCTTTCCTAATTGTAGTGAGGGTAGTCGAATTGTGGTAACCACGAGGATGTCGAACTTGGTTGCCCACTTGACTGATTCCTATAGCGTCTTTAAGATGAGATTTCTGGACGAAGTTAGTAGTTGGACTTTGTTCTCCAAAACTGTATTTGGGGAACAAAGTTTTCCTACTCATCTCGAGAATATTGGAAAGAAAATTGTCGAAAAGTGTAATGGACTTCCTTTGTCTATTGCTGTTGTTGGGGGTCTAATGGCTAAATCAGAAGTTACACTAGAATATTGGGAGCACATAGAGGAAAACTTAAGCTCAATAGTGAATTCGGAGAACGATGATTATTGCCTGAGAATATTGAAACTGAGTTATAGCCACTTGCCTGCCTATCTAAAGCCTTGTTTTTTGTATATGGGAGTGTTCGAGGAAGACATAAACATTTTTGCTTCAAGAGTCGTCCAACTATGGGTTTCTGATGGATTTCTTAAACCAATAGACGACAAAAGCATGGCAAAGATTGCGGAGCAGTACTTGAAAGAACTAGTTGATAGAAATCTCATTCTAGTTCATGAGTCGGGGATACTTGGGGATGTAATATCCTACAAAATTCATGATTTACTAAGAGATCTATCCATAAAAGAAGCTGAAAAACAAAGGTTTTTTTATGTCTTAAGGGAAGAAAGTCCTCGAGGACTAATTAGCCAACAACGTATTGTTATTCCTACAAACACTTCAAAGGAAAAAATACAAGATGCCTTGGAATATATGCCCCATGCTCGTTCTTATCTAGTATTTGGTAATCAAAGAGTTGGTCAATTCTCAAATTCTAGATTTTTGAGGTTATTGCATTCGAATAATTGGCAGAGTGAAGCGGAGTATTCACAAGTAAATGTGTTTAAGTTGATGAACTCGCGATACCATAGGTTTGCAATTACTAATAAGAAGTTTGTAATTCCTTCTTCCATCAATCTGCTTTGGAATTTAGATACACTAATTATTCAGGGTGGAGAAGATTTAATTGCACCAACTGAAATCTGGAAAATGTATAAACTTAGGCATCTCGAGTTGTATGAATTGCATCTCCCAGATCCTCCGAGCGCGGACGATGACATTATTATCATGTTGAATCTAGAAGTGCTCAAAGGAGTGATAAATTTGAATGTAAGTGAAGATGTTGTTAAAAGAATTCCCAATATCAAGGAATTGAATATGACATATGAGGGACAGCTAATTGATGGAGTGAACTATCTGAGCTGTCTTCACTGTCTTAGTAAACTGGAATCCTTGAAGTTGTGGGTTGAGTCCCCTGATATTGGAGAGTATCTACAGAAGATCAACTTCCCAACCTCTCTTAAAAAGTTGATTCTCGGGCTACCAAGTGATTTTGAGGGGGGCGACATACTGCCAACGATAGGTTCCTTGCCACTTCTTGAGAAGCTCGATTTAGGTGGAGGTCGTTTCAGAACACGTGAGTGGGAAACAATGGAAGACCAATTCCAGAGTCTCAAGTCACTAACATTGTCTGAATGTGGTGATCTAGAAAAGTGGACAATGTCAGAGAGCTCCCACTTTCCACGTCTTATAAAGCTTCATCTTCGATCGATACTTGAATTGGAGGAGATTCCTTCAGAAATTGGAGAAATAGCAACACTCAGGTCAATTGAATTGGAATGGTGCAATGAATCGGTGGTGTTTTCAGCTAAAAAGATAATAGAGGAACAAGAGGAATTACATGGAGACCAACTTGACCTTATTGTTCGCGCTACAGTTCGGAAGAAATATGCAGCGCTGCAAAAGTTGGCAACTTCCAATTTTAAAGTTACAGTGAGTCCTTAACTTAATAGACTGATGTTATCATAATTATCCCTCTTCTTTTATGTGTTTTTTCCTCCTGGTTCTAGATTTGTTTGTGACATCAATTTTCATTTCTCATTTTCGAAATTTGGAATTGCTTTGGCATATATACACAAGTGATTATGGGGTAGGAGGTATCTCATTATATTGGATGATATGTGGAGTACAGATGTTTGGGATAGGTTGAAATTTTCATTTCCTGATTGCAGTGAGGGTAGTCGAATTATAGTAACCACGAGAATGTCGAACTTAGCTGCCTATTTGACTGAATCCAATAGCTTCTTTAAGATGAGATTTTTAGACGAGGTTAGTAGTTGGACTTATGTTTTCCAAAATTGTATTTGGGGAACAAAGTTTTCCTACTCATCTGGAGCAAATTGGAAAGGAAATTATGAAAAAGTGTAATGGACTTCCTTTGTCTATTGCTGTGATAGGGAGTCTAATTGCTAAATCCGAACTTACACTAGAATATTGGAAGCACATAGAGGAAAACTTAAGATCAATAGTGAATTTGGAGAATGATGATTATTGCTTGAGAATATTGCAACTGAGCTATAACCACTTGCCTGCCTTTTTAAAGCCTTGTTTTTTGTATATGGGGTTGTTTGAAGAAGACAGTGAAATATTTGCTTCAACCATCGTCCAACTATGGATTTCTGAAGGATTTCTTAAACCAATAGACAACAAAAGCTTGATAACAATTGCCAAACAGTACTTGGAAGAACTAGTGGATAGAAATCTCATTCAAGTTCATGAGTCGGACATACTTGGAAATGTAATATCTTATAAAATTCACGATTTACTGAGAGATCTATCTATAAAGAAGCTGAAAGACAGATGTTTTTTTAATATCTTGAGGGAAGAAAGTCATCAACGACTTATTAGCCAACAACGTATTGTTATTCCTAGAAGCACTTCAGATTAGAAAATCCAAGATGCCTTGGAGTATATGCCCTATGCTCGTTCTTATCTAGTATTTGGTAATTCAGGAGTCCGTCAGTTCCCAAATTCTATATTTTTGAGGATATCGCATTCATATGGTTGGCTAAAGGATTCACAACTAAATGTGTTTCATTTGATGTACTCCCGATTCCATACTTTTGCAGCTCATGATCATAATTTTGTAATTCCTTCTTCCATCAATCTACTTTGGAATTTGGATACACTAATTATTAGGTGTCGACGGGAAGATTTGATTGCACCAACTGAAATCTGGAAAATGTATAAACTTAGGCATCTCGAGTTTGAATTAGAGACATTGCTTCTCCCAGATCTTCCGATGGCAGACAATGACGTTATTATCATGTTGAATCTAGAGGTGCTCAAAGGAATGAAAAAGTAGAGAGATGAAGAGAAAAAAAAGTAAGAGAAAGTAAATTAGTCGTGAAAAAATGTGTTGACTTTTACTTAAAAAAGAGAAATGACTCTATTACTATGGAACGTACCAAAATGATAAAATGACTCTATTAGTATGGAACGGTAAGAGTACTACTATGATATAGCAGCTTTACTTACATTGTCAATTAAAAAAAGAATGAATTTTTGCCATTAATTTAGGGATTAATTCGAGATCACAAGCCCCGTTATGTAGATTACAATGAAGAAAGCAAAGGTCATATTTAATCAGAATAATAATAAAATACAAAGTAACAAACTAATACCGATTAATTAATTAGTTCCATCAGCATCAGATTAAATTAGCGTTGTTACGATAGGAGAACATGACCTAAATGTTTTGTAGTTTTAATTTATCAAAATAAATAAATATAAAAATTTACATAAGTATATCTTTATTATTTAATTCATTTGTAAATTCTAGTGTCCTGATTTTGGACCCCATAATATTATTAGAATCTGAGATGGCTTGTGAACAAATATAATTGGGTTTTGTAAGTAGAAGGATGGCATTAATTAGGGTTTAGAAGAAAATTGGGTTTTTGGATCAATTAATCCATTTAAATTCATAAGGGAACTTTTTAGATACGATAAATACACTCTTTACATACATTCACACGAATCTCAAATTTCATGGAATCAAATAAACAATTACTACTAAAGAATAAAGTTGAAATACAGATACTAATCATGCCCAAGATTTAAAAAATAACTTCAAGAACCCATTGAATTTGTGGAGTAATAACATAAAAATGACTGCTTATCTAAAGTAGCAACTGAATCTAATAAAAATATAAAATGCAGTTCATGTATATATAAAATGATTCTTCAATTTATTTGATATACTACTATATGTCTTTCCAATACAAACTAAATAAAGTCACTCATTCGATCAAATTCCAACAAATTAAAGAGACATCATTTCAAGACGTGCTTGACTCCCGTTACGCCACTTGATTCAACAAATTCGTCTATCGAGTTAGTGCTACCAAGTGGCATATAGGGAGCCAGGCACATCCAATTACTCTCTTAACAGACATCATTTCAAGACGTGCTTGACTCCCGTTACGCCACTTAATTCAACAAATTCATCTATCGAAGTAGTGCTACCAAGTGGCATACATGAAGCCGAAGCCAGGCACATCCAATCACTCTCTTGACAGACATCATTTCAAGACGTGCTTGACTCACGTTACGCCACTCGATTCAACAAATTTGTCTATCGAATTAGTGCTACCAAGTGGCATACAGGGAGCCACGCACATCCAATTTCTCTCTTGACATACATCATTTCAAGACGTGCTTGACTCCCATTACACCACTTGATTCAACAAATTCGTCTATCGAATTAGTGCTACCAAGTGGCATACAGGGAGCCAGACACATCGAATCACTCTCTTGACACACATCATTTCAAGACGTGCTTGATTCCCGTTACGCCACTCAATTCAACAAATTCATCTATTGAATTAGTGCTACTAAGTGGCTTACAGGGAGCCAGACACATCCAATTACTCTCTTGACAGACATCATTTCAAGACGTGCTTGACTCCCATTACGCCACTCGATTCAACAAATTCGTCTATCGAATTCGTGCTACCAAGTGGCATACAGGGAGCCAGGCACGTCGAATTCTCATGACATCCACCTTCACTACATATGTATTCATTTTTTAAAGTTATAAATATGTACTCTAATCATACACACAATTACAAATCCAAACAATGACAACAATAATAACAATAAAAAAAGAATTTTAACATGTCTGGCTCCTTGCACGCTACTCGACTTGACTGATCCATCAAGTGGATTAGTATTGTCTGCCATGCAGGGAGTCAGACATATCTCATCGTTCTTATCTCACCTTCTGTATGTGGGGTGTGGATGCCGCAACATAGTAAAACATGTCAATTCTACTACCATCAAATGCTTATAAGCTAGCATAAGAGCTAACTATAAGTATGAAAATAGCAGTGTGTGTATGAAAATAGCAGTGTGTGTATATGTGTGAAACTACGAATAGAATAGAATGTATCTAATTGAGAATGATGAAATGATGGTAGAGGGGAAGGTGGTTTATATAGATATTTTCGTACTTGCCTGTAATTATTATAAAGAATCAAACAAATTAATAAAATCCCCTAATTTCTCATTTTGTTATATAGGAGTATATATATAATTAACTCATTTGATGCAAATAATATAGTCTAAAAAATTTATCTTGACAAATAGAATATAGAATATTGTAATTAACCATCACTCATTATATTGCTCATGATTACCTTTGTTCAAAACTTCTAAATCCTAGCTAAAACAATTTAAAATAAATTAATATAATAAAAATATGATAAATTCAAAATCATTCAATATATAAATTAAAATCTAGAAGATTCTCTGAAAGATATGAATATATGCACATATATCATGGTCAAAAATAGGAGTACTACTAAAATAGGATTGTAATAATATATAATATTCTCATTAATTTTAGGGATTGGAACGAAGACTTTTTAAATATGTCCTCATAATATTTTATGAAATATGAGAACAAAATTCGATTTTGGCGTTTAACCTTTAAATTGGTTTATAAAGTGTACATTTATCATAAATTCAGGTCTCCTGAAATACTACTATACTTATATGCACTTAAAAAACAAAACTAAAGTCCTAATAAAAGATTATTATCTATATATTTATAAGCAAAAAACAACGATGGGATCTAAAAAACGGAACACGTGCGATCGAATCAAATGAAAAAGATTGTTGTCTATGACGTAAGGAAGAAGAAATGAAATTGATCAGCCCCGACTCTACCTGAATTCGCAATCATTAAATAAATCTTATACCTCAGTTAAGTGACATAAATTCGTTTATAGATTTAGAGAGACGTGTCAAAATCTCAACATTCGATCTTCCATTTAAATTACTAATAAGCTAATAATCATAAACGCGAAAATTCTCCAAATGAAATATTAATCAAATACTCCGTAGTAGTTATCTTTCTCAAATATTTACCAACAATAGAAGGTCCAAAATTAAATTCAAACACCAACTTATTAAACTTTCATCAATTTTGAAGAAATAAACTATTCACTCCTAAATAATACAGGAATTTTTTTAAAATATTAATTTTCATAGATTTTTCCTAGACTCATATAATTATTTATCTTAATTAAAATAAAGAAAAATTCGCCTTAATTGCTGTGGGATTGGAAAGAAGACTTTGTAAATATGTAATCATAATATTTTATGAGGAAAAAATTCGATTTTGGCGTTTAAGCTTTAAATTGGATTATAAAGTGTACATTTATCATAAATTCAGTTCTACTTAAATACTATTCCTATGCTTAGGCCATCTCCAACCATTTACGCCAAACTCAAACCCATTTTTGAGTATATGTCACACCAAAAAGTAGTTTTACTCCAACCATTTACACCATCTTTAAGTTTACACCATTTTTGAGTATTTCTTTAACAAAATTTTGGAGTAAACACCATATTTGGTGTTATTCTATTGAAAAACCCAAAAATGGGTTTGAGTTTGGTGTATGGTTGGAGAAATTATCCACACCAATAATGAGTTTTGGTGTACGGTTGGAGATGGTCTTATACGCAATTAAAAAATAAAACCAAAGTCCTAATAAAAGATTATTATCTATATATTTATAAGAAAAAACAGTGACAGATTTAAAAATTGGAACACATGCGATCGGATCAAATGAAAAAGACTATTGTCTATGACGTAAGGCGATAGCAATGGAATCAATCGGCCTCGAGCCCCAACTCCACCTGAATTCGCAATTATTTTATTAATCTTATACTCCAGTTGAGTGGTATAAATTCATTTATAGAAATTAATGAGACGGTGTCAAAATCTCAACATTCAATCCTCCATTTAAATTAGTTGTAAGTATTCTTTTCACCATCTGATAATATTTCTTTGTAACATTTTGTTGAAGTAGGACATTTTACCTTCTACATCATTGACCACACATGTTACAGTGGTCAATTTTGAGTATATATATTTTACCCTGAGTATTTTTAGGATGAGATTTTTTTGGGCATAATTGAGAAATGAGATGCAATCTCAGCCACTAATTCATAAGATTAACTTAATGTCAACAACTATCACATTATGTCAACACGGGGGTATAATTGTCTTTTCATTAAATTGTATTTGAAATCATTTTCTAAAACCCCCTCTAAAACTCTAGCTGCAAAGCCTTCAAATCTTCAACATTCAATAAAATAACACTTATTAAAATGTCAACAACTAAAAAATAACACTTATAATTCACATATCAATACCGAGAATATCGAATGTCAACAACTCGTATTAAAATGTCAACAACTAACAAATAACACTTACAATTCACATATCAATACCGAGAATATCGAATGTCAACAACTAACAAATAATACTTACTATTCACATATCAATATCGAGAATATCGAATGTCAACAACTCCTATTAAAATGTCAACAACTAACAAATAACACTTATAATTTACATATCAATACCGAGAATATCGAATGTCAACAACTCGTATTAAAATGTCAACAACTAATAACAAACGTTATTTATGTCAACTAGGGGGTATAATTGTCATTTTCGCACGATGTCAACTACGATGTCAACCAACGTTATTTATGTCAACTATGATGTCAACAACAAACTTTATTTACGTCAACTACGATGTCAACAACAAACTTTATTTATGTCAACTATTATGTCAACATAACATTTTACAAATAATTAATGTCAACAACAAATATTTTCATGTCAACGACGTATATTATTTATGTCAACAACAACGTTTTACATATAATTCATGTCAACAACATTTTTCATAAAATTTATGCCAACGACCTATATAATTCATGTCAATTACAAACATTACTATGTCAATGAGCTTTGTCATGACATTGTCAGACCACAAACACTCACGAACACGAAAAAAGTGCCTGAACCAACAACCAGCAACCACAGGTGCAGATCTTTGATTTGGGTTAGGATCGACCACACCTTCTCCAGCAACCAGCAACGACTCGCCGCTTCCTCGTAGAGCCGCGAATCTATCTCACCGCCGATTCTCGCGATTAATCACCGCTCGACAGCAGCCAGAAGAACCATGTCAGCGCCACCAACGCGGTGTCTCTTCCGGCGATGATGAAGCAGATAACAACGTCAAAGACGAATTCTTCGTCGGATTGACTAGATCTGAGAAAGCTAGAGAGTAAAGCCTCTGATTCAAGCGTCGATCGCCGCCGCAGCTCCGATTCCTTCTCTCTCATGATTTTCTTCGCGAATTCACGAACCTCATTAATTTTCCCCCTTATCTTCTTCTCCTTCCCCACACCTAGGGCACGATTGATCTTCCAGAGAAATGAAATATTCGAATTGAACCTCTCGCTGATCAAATTGAGAGCGTAATTGAACACCGACGAATTGTAGCAATCAACCGCCGTAACAGTGGAGGAATCGCCGGAATTGACCAGCAAGCTCTCAAAAAAATGCGTCGGTCATGGTCTCATCCGCCTTGGAGAAATCGAGCAAATCATCCACCGTAAAATGGACGGAATTATTGTTGTTGCCATTATCAACCGACGAGAATTCAGCATAATCAGCCGCGAAGTACTCCATTATTGAAATTGCATATTGAAAAATCATAGTTGCTATGTGAAAAAAGCGGAGTAACGATGGAGAGAGGAAAAGGAGAGATGAATGGCGTCTGTTGAAAGTGAAGGAGAGGAATGCTGAAATTACTATTCTACCCTTTCGTAATAAATTAATCTAAAAATATTTTTTATGTGGCAAAATCTGGACCACTCATTTAATAAAAATGAGTGGCTGATATTGCATCTTATTTCTCAATTACCTAAAAAATCTCAATTGATCACAATCCTATTTTACCCTCTATATTATTGATGAAATGATGGTATAAAGAGAAGTCGTTTCTCGTTGTTAAATGGGAGTATATTTGTTTCAATAGTAATTTCCTTTTCAGGAGTTTTCTTCAAATGGACTTCAATTGGGCTACTCTACATAACTCAATAAGGGCATCCACAGTGGGGCGTATGCATTGTCTGCCCTATTGTCCGCCACTGCAGGTGGGCGGACGATGCTCCGCCCAATGGACACGCCTGACAGATCCTCTGCAGACTATGAGCCGGACGATGCATCGTCGGCATATTATCTGCCTTATTGTGGGCAACGATAGATTGGGCGATGATTTCGATTTTTGAAGAGGAGTATTCACAACCCACCCGCGCCAAGTGATCAAGAGACGAGGCTCGATATCTTGGCAGACTATGAAGCATGGCGCAAAGGAGATTATCTTTGTAAAAATTTCATTCTAAGTGCTTTAAATGATTACATCTATTCGAGTGCTTCTCGCGATTGCTGCATTACACAATCTTGAGATTCATCAAATGGATATTAAGACTGTGTTTCTAAATGGTGAATTAGAGGATGCAATCTATATGGAACAACCCGAAGGGTTTGTAGTACCTGGACAAGAGAAAAAGGTATGCAAACTCATAAAGTCCCTATATGGATTGAAGCAAGCGTTGTTACAATGGCAACTGAAATTTGATAATGTAATGTTATCAAATGGGTTTAAAATCAACGAGTGTGACAAATGTGTCTATATTAAAACCACTGATAACGGGTACGTTATAGTGTGTCTTTACGTTGATGACATGTTAATCATGGGTAGTAACCCTCAAGTGATTAACGAGACAAAAGCCATGTTAAAGAGAAACTTTGACATGAAAGACATGGGTCTAGCCGATGTAATTCTTGGAATGAAAATTCTAAGAACATCAGATGGAATCATCTTAACCCAATTTCATTATGTTGAGAATATATTCAAGAAATTCAATGCCTACGATGGCACGCCGGTTAAGACTCCAATTGAACTCGATGTTCACTTGGGAAAAAACAAGGGCGAACCCGTTGCACAAAAAGAATATGCACGAGTCATTGGGTGCATTATGTACTTGACTAATTGCACTCGGCCGGACATTGCTTGTGCCGTGAACAAGTTGAGTCGATACACGAGTAATCCAAGCAAAGAGCATTGGAGAGCTCTTGTAAGGGTTTTGAGATATCTAAAATATACTCAAAATCATGGGCTACATGTTTTGAGACACCCCCCGGTACTTGAAGGGTAATGTGATGCGAATTGGATATCCGACAATAAAGACTCACTTTCAACAAGTGGATGCGTCTTTACTATTGGGGGTGGTGATGTCTCGTGAAAATCCACGAAACAGACATGTATAGCCTGTTCAACCATGGAATCAGAATTCACAGCTTTAGATAAAGTTGGGGAAGAAGCCGAATGGCTTAAAAACTTCCTTGAGGACATTCCAGGTTGGTTTAAGACAATGCCACCAGTGATGATTCACTGTGATAGCCAAGCCGCTATCGGGAGGGCGAACAATGACTTATATAACGGTAATTCTCGACATATTCGTCGAAGACATAATACCGTAAGACATTTGATCACAACAGGCGTGATTACAATTGACTATGTGAAGTCAATAGATAATTTAGCGGATCCGCTAACAAAAGGGTAAAACCGTGATCAAATGAATAAGTTGCTAGAGGGAATGTGTTTGAAATACACAAGCTAAAGAATTGTCATAGTGGTAACCCAACCATGATGACTGGAGATCCCAAGAACTTGGTTCAATGGGAAAACTAAGCTATGAGAGTTCGTGAGAAACACTCATTTACATCTATTCCATAGAGAGCAATAAAGTGTTTGAAAACTTGCCTTGTGGTGTGGATAAGTCTATGATTTTTAATGATTCCTAAAGATCTCAAGGAGATTGAGTTCTCAAAGAGACCGAGTAGGGCAAGATACTCGAGCGGGAATCACCTATGTAAGTGTGAAGTGTGACCGCTTCAAATTACACACTTATGAACCCAAAGTGGTGTCCAAGGCCGAAAAGGACACAAAACGTGAGAACGGATGAGGTTGAGGTGTTTAAGTGTTAACACCATTGTCTCGGTGCACACCGTGGGGGACTAGTTCAAAGTATCGCGCTACTAGACCGTCTGTGTATCCGATGGCGTTGACTATGGAAGGTTCAAAGCTAAAAGTTACCTATCCTTATGCTTATATACCTCTCGAGGGTTGAGCTTGTGTCTACATGCATATGCATTTGGCTATTTCCACTTATGTGGGGGATTGTTGGAATCTATGCCGATCAATGGACTTTGACCAATTATAATTTCAATGAGATATTTAATTTTTGTGAAATTAAATGATATAGCGTCGATCTATGATTGGAATAGATGACCGTGGTGTATTTCATTTTCTCAAATTCGATTCCCGGTGAGTGAGAAATAATGGATTAAAGTTGTGCAGAATTGCAAGCTTAATGAGCTATGAGAGAAGCTTAGGGAATAATTAAGAGAGTTAATTACCCCACATTGGAAGTTACAAACCTTATTAAACTAGTATTTAATAAGAAGGATTATTACATGTAATAATTATAGTGGACTAAGATGTGCTGTAAGAGCCCGCGCGCGCGCGCCGCCCGCCCTGCCGCGAGCCTCGAGCCCGAGCCCGCGCCCATGCTCGTGCTCGTGCCCGTGCCCGTGTCCTTGGACTTGGACTTGGATCCGGCAATTGGTCTTTGGGCCTGGTCGTGGGCTTGGTGCTTAGGCTCGACCCAAGGCTAGTGGGTCTAATTCCTTTTAGACCACCACCGTTTCCACGTCAGCGAGTCAAGCGGGATGACACCTCATCCGTATGACGCGGGAAGCCAACGTGGCTGACATGTGATAGTCCACGTCGAATCTAGAAGCGTCTAGATTCAAGCTCTCTAGCTCTGAGCTTGTAACGGCTTGTAACGCACGACTGTTACAGCTTGTAACGCCTTGTAACCAACGACCGTTACAGTCTAGCATTGATGACAGCCATCAAGACTGCGTTGACCCCTATAGTGGACTGAGCCTATAAATAGGCTAGTTATTCTAGCATTTTACACACCAGAAACTAGAATCCGCATAGCACTCTGCATCATACACTCTCTTCTCTCTTGGCATTGTTTTTTCTGTCGAAAGCTCTGTCCTCTCCTCCATTCAATTCGCCGGAGCTCTGTTGATAGCGGTGCTGCTTCACTAGAGACGTAGCCGTTTTATCTTTGGGGATGAAACGTCAATCCGAAGAGCACTACCAGGGCGTATCTCGTCTTGCGGGAAGAGACCTCCTCGACTCGGCTAATTCTTTCACGGTTTATTTATTTCGATTTTTCAAGTTGTAATTTCAGTTTTCCATTTATATTTCTTCTTGGGTTGTATTACGCCCGGCTAGTTTATCTCTTGTAATTCCAGAACCCAACATATTGCAAATTAATTATCTATTGCTGTATTAGAAATGATATAGGTATATGACTAAGATTATATTAATTGTTGATTAAATGAAATCAAATTTGATACATGTTCTATTTTTGAGTAAAATCTGATTAATTACCAATTTCCATCTCTATAACACATCCCCAATTCGCATTGCAGATGCAAGTCATACAACTGAAGATGTGATTGAGTCCAATATCATTGACACTATTCAGCTGTCTTCAGCCGCAACTGATGATGGTAGTAATGAATAAATCAGCTGCATCAACTTCTATCAAGAACTGCAAAATGTGATAGATGAAATCGATTTAATCAAGAAAGATTTGATTGTGACAACGAGGGAGAAGGTAGAGCAACAGAGAATCATGGGCTCTAATGACTCTAGTTCAAGATCCAATTCCACTAAGAAGAAGCATCTCATGGTAGGGTTTGATGATGTGCTTCTTTGGCTCCTAGATAGGCTTACCGATGGAAACACCAATCGCCAAATAATCCCTATCGTAGGGATGGGTGGAATCGGCAAAACCACTCTTGCAAAAGGTGCATTTCAACACAAGCTCATTAAGGATCATTTTGATATTTGCGCGTGGGCTACCATTTCCCAAGATTATCATATAGTAGAAACTCTTAGGGAAGTTCTCACTCTAGTAGGAAGATCCTCGAGTAGTAGTATGGATGAGAAAGAATTGGAAGTAAGATTACACAAGTGCTTATGGGGTAGGAGGTATCTCATTATATTGTATGATATGTGGAGCATAGATGTGTGGGATAGGTTGAATTTTTCCTTTCCTGATTGTAGTAATGGTAGTCGAATGGTAGTAACAACGAGGATGTCGAACTTGGCTGCCCGCTTAACTGACTCCTATAGCATCTTTAAGATGAGATTTCTAGACGAGGTTAATAGTTGGACTTAGTTCTCCAAAATTGTATTTGGGGAACAAAGCTTTCCTACTCAACTCAAGCAAACTGGGAAGGAAATCGTGGAAAAGTGTAGTGGACTTCCTTTGTCTATTGTTGTGATAGGGGGTCTAATGGCGAAATCTGAACTTGCACCACAATATTGGGAGCACATCGAGAAAAACTTAAGCTTAATAGTGAATTCGGAGAATGATAATGATTGCTTGAGAGTATTGAAACTGAGCTATAATCACTTGCATGTCTATCTAAAGCCTTGTTTTCTGTATATGGGATTGTTTGAGAAAGACAGAGAAATTGTTGCTCCAAGAATCGTTCGACTATGGGTTTCCGAAGGATTTCTTAAACCAATAGACAACAAAAGCTTGACAACAAACATTACTTGAAAGAACTAGTGGATAGAAATCTCATTCAAGTTCATGAGTCAGGGATACTTGGGGAAGTAATATACTACAAAATTCATGATTTATTAAGAGATCTATCTATTAAAGAAGCTGAAAAACATAGGTTTTTTCATGTCTTGAGGGGACAAAGTCCTAAAGGACTAATTAGCCAACAACGTACTGTTATTCCTCTGTTGGAAGATCTGGAGTATTCTACAAGAAAAAAGATTGCATAATATCAGCCAAGATTAGACAATATTATTACCTAGAATTAGAGAGACATGATTGAGGGAAATCTTACCTTGTATAGCATTATTCTAGCCTATATATGATGTATCATTCTATTGTGAATAGTATAACACAAAAATTACCCAATTCTACATGGTATCAGAGCAGGTTAGGCTCAGAAAAGCTTCATCATAGCCCTAATATATACCTTTCTCGACCGAAACGGCGAGAAAACCAACCACAACCAGAATGACAGAAAATAAACTAGAAACCGAACCAATTGCCGAAAAAATCAGATCAAGCAAAAGTGTTACCGTAGCCTTCAAGTTGAATGGCTCAAACTACCCACTTTGGTCACGTCTAATGAAGGTGGCCATCGGCGGCAGGGGAGTCTACCGCCATATCAACGGAAACCCAACTCCGCCACAAATCGGAGAAAAGGGATACACAGATTGGGAGGTGATAGACTTGATAGTCTTCTCGTGGATCATCGACAACATGGAGACGCATATAATAGCCGATTTTGCGCATCACCAGATGGAAAAATCGCTCTGGGATACGTTGGCCGTAACATTCGCTAGTTCATCCGACTCGTACCTCATTTATGACCTACGAGACAAAGCGAGCAGAGTTATGCAGGGAGAGATGAGTTTGGAGGCCTATTGGAGTAGGCTCCATGGACTGTGGATGGACATCGATCGGTGTCCACATAGAACGGTCGACTGCTGCGATAAAGGAGTTTCACAATATCGAAGCATCAAATCGGAACTGAGATTATTCAAATTTCTCACCGGATTAAACGAGAGGTATGATTGGGTCAGACGCGAAATCCTCAAGGAGGATCCATATCCCTCAGTCGATGAGGCGTACGGATGGGTGAAACGGGAGGCAGCTCGATTGAAAATCATGTCACCGGCGTCCGGATCACCCACCACCGCCGTCGGAAGCGACTCATCATCGGGAGTAGGGTTCGGCTTTGGAGCTAGAGAATACCGCCAGTCGCAGCCTCAACACAGGAGCCAACCACCGCTGCCGCGCCCCAATGCTAACCGCCGGGGAAACACCAAACCGGACAAATCGAAGCTTTGGTGCTCCCACTGTGGAATGCACAAACACACGAAAGAAACTGTTTCCAATTAATCGGATATCCCGATTGGTGGGAGGAGGAGAAGGCGGCGAAGGCGAAGGTTGCGATCGGGACGGATGAAGGACGAAATCAACCTGGAACAGGGGCGGAAGGAAACCGAGAGGCAGTGCAATTCCAGGAACGAAAGCCTGAAACTGGTGGCCTCCATACCGGCGGTAGCCGACGTGGCGACGGCGGCGGGGGGGGGAACGGCTGAGGCGATGGTCGCCTCTCTCAAGATGGAAAGCGGCGCCGATGGAGGTAACAGGTTAGGGGGAAATAACCCTAACCCTATTAATCATTCTTTATTCATTAATCCCCAATTTGTGGGGAAATTAAAAAATGTGCCCCAGATTATCTCTTTGCATAAAAAGAACCCCCAGACTAGGAGAATTTTTAAAAATGACCCCATTATTTGTAAGAATTCATTTGCTCCCTTGGAAAATTTGTCATATGCTTTTGAGGCTCGGGATTGTGATGGGTTCGATGATACCGGATGGATTTTTGATTGTGGGGCCACTGATACCATGACTTATGATAAAAGTGATTTTGTGAAATTTTATGAAACACATAAGTCACATATTCAAACAGCTAATGGGGGAATGACTCCAGTTGAAGGGGCAGGGACTATAGAAATATTCCCGAATGTGCAGATTACAATTTGTCTCTATGTTCCGAACTTATCTCAGAAGTTAATGTCAATTAGTCATGTGACTAAGGAATTAAATTGTACTTTGCTGATGCAACCAAATTTCTGTCTCTTACAGGATATCCGGACGGGGAAGATTATTGGAGGTGGCACTGAGCGCCGTGGACTCTATTTTGTAGATGAGATTGCTCGACAAGATGGTGCGGCGATGCTTGCTCATGGACCCACCGCTCAGGAGACTTGGCTCTGGCACCGAAGAATGGGTCATACCTCTCCGGGTTATCTAAAATCTTTATTTCCCAAACTTTTTGTTCCTAAGGATTTTTCTTGTGAATCATGTGTTTTGGCCAAGAGCCACCGTAACTCTTTTAAACCCAATGATACTCGTGTTGAGACTGTCTTTTCCTTAATACATTCTGATGTGTGGGGCCCTGCGCCTATTGGTACTAGTTTTGGTTTTAAATACTTTGTGATATTTGTCGATGATTGCAGTAGAGCCACATGGGTATATTTCATGAAACATAAGTCGGAGGTCGTTGAAAAATTTATTTTGTTCTATAAAATGGTCCAAACTCAATTTCAAACATCCATTAAGATTTTGCGCTCAGATAACGGGGGGGAATTTGTGAATAATTCTATGTCTCAGTTTTTTAGGAATAATGGGTTAATCCACCAAACTTCTTGTCCTCACACAGCAGAACAAAATGGGGTAGCAGAGAGAAAAAACCGGATCATCCTTGAAATGACTCGAGCACTTCTTTTTGATTCAAAAGTTCCACCAAGTTTTTGGCCCGAAGCCGTCGCCACCTCCATTTACCTCCTCAACCGTCTCCCCACAAAAACACTACATCGTAAAACACCATTAGACCACCAGTCCACCTTAACACAAATCCCAGCGGCTTTATCCCTTCCACCCAAAATATTTGGTTGCTCGGTCTATGTACATGTCCCAAAACAAGAAAGAACCAAATTTTCTCCGTGTGCAATTAAGTGTGTATTTGTGGGATATGGGATCAATCAAAAGGGCTATAGATGTTACGATCCTAAAACCAAGAGAGTTATCACCACCATGAATTGCAACTTCCTCGAAACTGAATTCTTTTACCACCTTGGGACTCAGGGGGGAGAGTGAGAGATAGGGGGAGACCCAAGAAAGCGACTCCCTTCGGTGGCATGTGCCAAGTCACTTTGATGTGAGACCACCAGAGCAAGTTGGCACTATCCATGAGTCAACCTCATCTACAGAAACGAGCCCTTCGACGCTTCCGCCGCCTTCCTCTAATCCAACCGTACTGGAATCCGAGGTAATCTCTGGCCCACATTGTGAAAGTACAGTTATTGCTCCTAACCCCCCTGATACAGAAGAGGAGGATACTACTATTGATCAAGATACTGGGCAGTATATACTTCCCTATAGGAGCACGAGAGGAATTCCTCCAAAAAGATACTCTCCTGAAAGAATAGGTCGGAAAAGCCGATACTCCGTAACAAACTTCACCGAGGCCAACATCTCCAAAATGGCAAGGGCGTTCCATGCTGCATTATATGAGGAAGAGATACCTCACACATTTGAAGAGGCAGTCAAAATCAAACATTGGAGGGAGGCAATGTTAGTTGAAATGAAGGCATTAAAGAGGAATGGCACTTGGGAGATCAGTCCGTTGCCAGATGGAAAACATACAGTTGGGTGCCGCTGGGTCTTCACAATTAAACGAAGACCAGATGGAAGTATTGAGAGATACAAAGCTCGACTGGTAGCAAAGGGGTACACTCAAACTCAAGGAATCGACTACTCTGAGACATTCTCTCCCGTTGCAAAGATGAACACCGTGAGAGTAATCCTCTCTATTGCGGCGAATAGGGATTGGCCACTTTATCAGTATGATGTGACCAACGCTTTTCTCCATGGGGAATTGAAAGATCCAATCTATATGGAGGCTCCACCAGGATTCTCAGAAGAATTTGGGCGAGGGAAAGTGTGCAAATTGAAGAAAACACTATACGGGCTGAAACAATCTCTAAGGGCCTAGTTCGGAAGATTTACTGAAGTGATGAAGAAATACGGGTACAGACAAAGTAATTCCGACCACACTCTCTTCATCAAACAGGAAGGGGAGAAGATCACATGCCTTATCATCTATGTAGATGACATGATCATTACCGGAGACAATGTTGAGGAGATACAACAACTCAAGGAGCACCTTGCTACAGAATTTGAGATGAAGAATCTTGGCGATCTCAAATATTTTCTCGGCAAAGTCATTTCAGGAAGTGTTGGGCAAGTTAAGCTTCGGTAATCCCGTCACTTAACTTGAGGGGGAGTGTTGGAAGATCTGGAGTATTCTACAAGACAAAAGATTGCATAATATCAGCCAAGATTAGACAATAATATTACCTAGAATTAGAGAGATATGATTGAGGGAAATCTTACCTTGTATAGCATTATTCTAGCCTATGTATGATGTATCATTCTATTGTGAATAGGTAAAACAGAAATTACCCAATTCTACAATTCCTAGAAGCACTTCAAAGGAAAAGATCCGAGATGCCTTGGAACATATGCCCCATGCTCGTTCTTATCTAGTATTTGGTAATAAAGAAGTTGATCAATTCTCAAATTCTAGATATTTGAGGATATCGAATACGTGTAGTTGGCTAAGTGAAGATGAGTATTCACAATTAAGGTGGTGTTCGGTTGCTAATTATAAAATAATACCAAGATACAATCTAGGATTGAGTTGTGGGATTATTTTAGTCGTAGGGGGTTTAGCTAAGACTAATTATCTCATGATTATCCATCTAGGATTGAGTTGTGGGATTTAATCTCATGAACCAAACACACTACAAATTTAATCCTGGATACGATCTTGCAAACCGAACACACCTTAAATGTGTTTAAGTTGATGAATTCACGATACCATAGGTTTGCGATAAATAAGAAGTTTGTAATTCCTTCTTCCACACATCAATCTGCTCTGGAATCTAGATACACTAATTATTAGTTTTGAGGAAGAATTCATAGCACCAACTGAAATGTGGAAAATGTATAAACATAGGCATCTCAAGTTTGCATATCGAAGAATGCATCTCCCAGATCCTCCGAGCGCAGATGATGATATTATTATGATGGAGAATCTAGAAGTGCTCAAAAGAGTGAAAAATTTCAATGTAAGTGAAGATGTTGTTAAAAGAATTCCCAATATCAAGGAATTGGATACGACATATGAGGGGCAACCTATTGATGGAGTGGACTATCTGAGCTGTCTTCACTGTCTTAGTAAACTGGAATCCTTGGAGTTGTGGGCCCACTCCACTGATTTTGGAAACTATATGCATAAGATCAACTTTCCACCCTCCCTTAAAAAGTTGTTTCTCGTGTTACCATGTGATTCAGAGTGGGAGGACATACTGCAAACAATAGGCTCATTACCACTTCTTGAGATGCTCGTATTAAGTGGAGGCCGCTTCAGAACACGCGAGTGGGAAACAATGGAAGACCAATTCCAGAGTCTCAAGTCACTAAAATTGTATGAATGTGGTGATCTAGAAAGTGGACGGTGTCAGAGAGCTCTCACTTTCCACTTCTTATAGAGCTTTGTCTTTCTGAGTTGGATGAGTTGAAGGAGATTCCTTCCAAAATTGGAGAAACACCGACACTCAGGTCAATTGAATTGGAATTTTGCAGTGAATCGGTGGTGTTGTCAGCTAAACAGATGTTAGACGAACAAGAGGATTTGAATGGAGACCTTTTTGTTAATGCTGGAGTTTGGATGGAAGATGAAGCATTTGGCAACTTCCAACTTTGAAGTTATAGTGCATTCTATTAGTAAGTTAGACTGATGTTATCGTAAATATCACTCTTCTTTTACGTGTTTTTCCCCTCTAATTCTAGTTTATTAAGTCTCTCTCTTTCGCTTTATTTGAGATGGTTAGGAACAAGTCTAATTGAGATGATTGAGATAAATATAGATGGTTATTTTAAATACAATTAAGTTATTAACTTGATTTAAATGTTGTTATTTAACCGTTATTTTTTTTGATGATATGGACCAAAACATTTATTAGAATTTGATTTTAAACTAGACATAACATGTTACACAATAAATATATGCAGGTCCCATTTTCTCAACTTTTTACGTATGGAATTATTTAGATTCTGCTGCTTCAGCTTATAGTAGAATAAGTTTGGTGATAGAAATTTCATACAAATGTCACATTTTAGTGAGTTTTCAAGGCAAAAAACATCTGTATTGTTGTTATAAATCAAAATACAATCGTCCCTCCTGGTTGGTCGTCACAGTGCGTTCTTTTTTGTCGGGCTACCACTTTGAGTTCTCATTGGTACTATAACAACCACGTTGATTACCCAGGTTCCTTGCCCTGCCACCCCTCCAAATCGGCTCTCAAACATACTCTTTGGTTATGGTAGACATTACAACCATTACGAGTCGTTTGGCTCTAAATGAAATAGCCAATGTTACGAAGAAATATGATAACTCATTTAAAAAACTAATCTATTAATATAGATAATACATTTGGTCTATTTATCTCACTATTCTTAAAATAAATGTTGGATATTGAGTTTGTCCGTTTTAATCTTGTGGGCATGTGGGGTCAAGGCCCAAAATATTCACTATGTTCGAGCCCGTATATTTACTTAACGATAAAAAAATTTGATGCCCGACAGCAATGATAACATTCTTTATTTGTTTTACATAAATAGAGTGTTCACACTTGGCGCAAACTGTCTCGGCACCAACTTTACTTTTGTTAATCAAAAAGTAAGGAAAACACATTGTTGTGAGAGCTTTAGAATTAAATAAAGATTGTGATAATATAGGATATTTAAGTGAAGTTGGGCCATATTCATGATTGTTTAATTAGTGCCAATATTTTAAGTTATCAAAGATGAACTAGCATGTCACGCTGCGTGACTCACGCCCACTTATCTATGCATTTCACATGCTCCCTCTTCCGTCCCAACTTAATTGATCGACTGATATTAGACAAATATTGATATATCGGTATAATTTTACAACACTAACAACCAAAAGAAATCAATCATATGAGCTACGACAGAGAGTGTATAAATAATCATAACGGCAACATTTTACCAAAGTTAAAGACTAAACCTCAGTTAAAGTTGATTGTTATTCTAACATTTCCAATAAGACAGTGTATATTATATCAAAGTAGCTAGGCCATAGGTTAATAAGGCTAGTGCTTATAAAAGTTGTCTGGCTAAAATCACATTATATTCTAGTGCTTCATAATATATCTTTCTTTCTTTGTATCTTCATAAAAAAAGCTTCGAGTGGTGTCACAATACAATATTCATCTTCGATATTTTTATCTCATCATTTCAATTCACACTGAGTTTATTCCATTAATTTTCAAAGAATTAAGATGGCGGCTTATGCAGCTTTAATTTCTCTTATGCGTATCATAGATGATATTGAAACTCATCCTTCCCCTCCGATGTCTCTCGACAAACAACAAGTCCAATCTCTCACACAAATAGTTACCTTCTTGCAGGAATTTCTCGAGGGCTACAAGTCACCATACGAGTACAGCGACGAATCAGATCCCTTGGAGATTCGCATTATGGGTGAGTAGATTTTTTCAAAATGCTCAAGCAAGCTCTATAATTTCAAGATATATTATTGATGATTAAGAGTATTGTCATCTACTCATATCTCTAACTTGTTCGCATTGCAGATGCAACTCAAGCAGTTGAAGACGTGATTGAGTCTTATATAATCGACACAATCAAGCTTTCTGCAGCAGCAACTGATGACAGTGGCGATGAACATATCAGTTGCATCCATTTCTATCAAGATCTGCAAAATGTGATAGAAAATATGGATTTGATCAAGAAAGAAGTGACTACGATAACAATGGAGAAGGAAGTGCACAACAGAAAGGTGGCATCTGGTGATGGTGGTTTAAAATCCAGTTCCAATGAGAAGAAGCATCTAATGGTAGGGTTTGATGATGTGCTTCTTCGACTCCTGCATAGGCTTACCGATGGAAACACCAATCGCAAAATAATCCCTATTGTAGGGATGGGTGGCATCGGCAAAACCACTCTTGCAAAAGGTGCGTTTGAACACAAGCTTATTAAGGAGCATTTTGATATATGTGTGTGGGCTACCATTTCCCAAGTGTATAATATAGGAGAAACTCTTAGGGAAGTTCTCACTCAAGAAGGAGAATCCTCGAGCAATATAGATGAGAGAGAATTGAAACTAAGATTACACAAGTACTTATGGGGTAGGAGGTATCTCATTATATTGGATGATATGTGGAGTATAGATGTATGGGACAGGTTGAATTTTTCATTTCCTGATTGCAATAAGGGTAGTCGAATATTAGTAACAACGAGGATGTCAAACTTGGCCGCCCATTTGACTGATTCCAATAGCCTCTTTAAGATTGGATTTCTAGACAAAGTTAGCAGTTGGACTTTGTTCTCCAAAATTGTATTTGAGGAACAAAGCTTTCCTACTAAACTCGAGACTATTGGAAAGAAAATTGTGAAAAAGTGTAATGGACTTCCTCTGTATATTGCTGTGATAGGGGGTCTATTGGCTAAATCTGAACTTACACTAGATTATTGGGAGTTCATAGAGGAAAACTTAAGTTCTGTAGTGAATTCAGATAATGATGATTATTGCTTGACAATATTGAGACTGAGCTATAACCACTTGCCTGCCTATCTAAAGTCTTGTTTTTTGTATATGGGAGTGTTTGAGGAAGACAGTGTAATTGATCCTTCAAAATCGTGCAACTATGGGTTTCTGAGGGATTTCTTAAACCAATAGACAACAAAAGTATGACAACAATTGCTGAACAGTACTTGAAAGAACTAGTTGATAGAAATCTCATCCTAGTTCATAAATTGGAGATACATGAGAATGTAGAATTTACAAAATTCATGATTTACTTAGAGATTTATCTGTGAAAGAAGCTGAAAAACAGAGGTTTTTCATGTCTTGAGGGAACAAAGTCCGCAAGAACTAATTAGCCAACAACGTATTGTTATTCCTAGAAGCACTTCAAAGGAAAAAATCCAGGATGCCTTGGAACATATGCCCTATGCTCGTTCTTATCTAGTATTTGGTAACAAAGAAGTTTCTCGATTCCCAAATTCTAGGTTTTTAAGGATATCGCATATGTGTGGTTCGCTAAGTGAAGAGGAGTTTTTACAATTAAACGTTTTTCAGTTGATGAACTCACGATACCATGCTTTTGAAACTCGAAAGGAGTTTGTAATTCCTTCTTCCATCAATCTGCTTTGGAATCTAGATACACTCATTATTCTTTCCTGGGAAAATTTGATTGAACCAACTGAAATCTGGAATACGTATAAACTCAGGCATCTAGAGCTTAAAGTTTCGACATTGCATCTCCTAGATCCTCGGAGCACGGACGATGATATTATTATCATGGAGAATCTAGAAGTGCTCAATAGAGTGCAAAATTTCAATATAAGTGAAGATGATGTTAAAAGAATTCCCAATATCAAGGAATTGAAAATGACATATTGGGGGCAGCTAATTGATGGAGTGAAGTATCTGAGCTGTCTTCACTGTCTTAGTAAACTGGAATCCTTGGAGTTGTGGGCCCACTCCCTTGGCATTCGAAAGTATCTGCTGAAGATCAAGTTCCCACCCTCCCTTAAAATTTTGATTCTCCGGATACGAAGTGATTTTGAGTGGGAGGACATACTGCAAATCATAGGTTCGTTACCACTTCTTGAGAAGCTTGTACTACATGAAGGCCGCTTCAAAACACGTGAGTGGGAAACAACGGAAGACCAATTCCAGAGTCTCAAGTCACTAACATTGTATGGTTGTGGTGATCTAGAACACTGGACAGTGTCAGAGAGCTCCCACTTTCCACATCTTACAGTGCTCTGTCTTTTTGGGTTAGATAAATTGACGGAGATTCCATCAGAAATTGGAGAAATACCAACACTCACGTTAATTCAATTGTATTGTTGCAATGAGACGGTGGTGCTGTCAGCTAAAAAGATATTAGACGAACAAGAGGATTTACATGGAGACCAACTAGACCTTCTTGTTTACGCTACAGTTTGGAAGAAAGATGAAGCGCTGCAGAAGTTGGCAACTTCCAATTTTATAGTTACAGTGGCGCGTTGGTCACCTAATGCATAGTCTAATTTCACCCCTCTTTCTTTTTTGGGTTTTTCTAGTCAAGTCATATCACTCGGGCTTATTTTGGGCTTTGTAAATATGTAGAAGCGGAAATAGTCAACTTTCTCTTCCTCCTTTAAAAATAAGAAATTTTTATTAATTTGTCCCTTAATATTGTGCACTTTTTAATTTAAGAAATATTCTACACTAATAATAATAATATGGATTCTAATATTCATTAACACTACTAATTCTAGTAGTAGTCCAATATTCATTAACACTACTAATATTCATTAACACTACTAATAATAAAAGCGATTATCATAACGCTTTTATTCGCATAACAACTCCAGATTTATCATCAAATCGTGTCACGCATGAGTGTTTTTCACACAACACACGCACACACACACAACACGCATACCGAGGCATGCACATACACACACGGTCACACACACACACGGTTTCCCACACACACCTATTCATCCCAAATTCATCAATTGATTTCCCCTTCACTCAATCTAAATGCATGAGGGCTCAAGAACACCGAATAATTGGTAGAGGAAGAAAGATTAATATAGAAAATACATTTTTCACTCGAACGGACGGTAGAAACAAAGTAATAGCCTTGATTCTTCTACAAATTCTTGAATTTCAACTTCAATTCTTGTTAAAGAATGAAGAGATCTTGAATAAAATAGAAAATAAGTTGAAGAAGAAGTGGAAGGAGTGGGAGGCGTTTTTCTTCAAGAGGGAGGAGGCGATTTTTCTGACTTCTAGGGTTAGGTTCTCTCTTATTTATAGAGTGCAAAAATAATATCTTTATTAAATAAATTAAAGATTTGAGAAGATATGGAGAGATTTGATTTTAGTAGTTGGCGTGTAATTTGGGAGAAATAAGGGGGATTTTCGAATTATAGGCTATTTAATTAGCCTATGATTTTATTTGGATATTTTACGGAGTATAATAAAATATCACGGAGCAGAAAAATAATAAATCCTCCCAAATAATTATGGAATAGGTGATTTTTATGCCTATGATTTAAAAAATAGGATATGACAAGATCTTCTTAGATATGGTAAGATATGCTAAGATATTTGAATTTATATATGGAAGAGAATAAACAAGGGATCAAATAATATAATAAAATAATCCATTCTCCCAATAATAGGAGATTTTCGAAAATCTCCTTGAAACAATGGGGGCCGAAAATTTATGAAATAAATTAGGAATATTCGGACTTTGGATTGAATTCGGATAATTATCCCAAGTAAATAATTAAATCCAAGAAAATAGGATTTCTCCTCCAATAATGACAGTCGAAATTTCCAAATAAATAAATAGTGCTCCTATAATTCTCACTCATCCCTTAGGAAAAAATAATTCACCACAATATTATTTCACCCCACATCAAAATATTCACATATTCGAATTTCGCATCCACTTCACATTTTCCAACGACTTTGACCATTCCACGGCCACGTCATATTTTCCACATCTTTGACTTTTCAACGTCGCGTCATATATTTGACTATTCAAATAAATCTCAATTCCATAACGCAACTAGGTCACAAAGCAATCATGCAATTAATTCACTCATCAATAATACCATAGCACTAAAGGCATTTAATGCAAAAATTTTATAACCCGAAAATTAGGGTTTGCAAAAGTGGGGCGTTACATAATATCCTACAAAATCCGTGATTTACTAAGAGATCTATCTATGAAAGAAGCTCAAAAACAGATGTTTCTTTATTTCTTGAGGAAACAAAGTCCTCAAAGGCTAATTAGCCATCAACGCATTGTTATTCATGGAAGCACTTCAATGAATACAATCAAGGATGCCTTGGAATATATGCCCCATGCTCGTTCTTATCTAGCATTTGGTAATCAAACAGTTGGTCAGTTCCCAAATTCTAGATATTTGAGGATATCGCATACGTGTGGTATGCAATTAAGAAAGGAGTTTGCACAACTAAATTTGTTTAGGTTGATGAACTCACGATACCATACTCTTACAACTTTATGGAGTTTTGTAATTCCTTCTTCCATTAATTATCTGTTTTGGAATCTAGATACACTGATTATTAGATGTGATGAAACATTTACTGCACCAACTGAAATCTGGAAAATGTATAAGCTTAGGCATCTCGAGTTTGATGCTTGGAAATTGCATCTCCCGGATCCTCCGAGCGAGGAGGACGATGATATTATTATGATGGAGAATCTAGAAGTGCTTGTAGGACTGAAAAATTTCAATGTAAGTGAAGATGTTGTTAAAATAATTTCCAATATAAAGACATTGAATGTGTTATATGAGGGCTCCCACTTTCCACTTCTTATAGAGCTTTGTCTTTCTTGGTTACATGAATTGAAGGAGATTCCTGCGGAAATCGGAGAAATACCAACACTCAGGTCAATTGCATTGGAATGGTGCAATAAATCTGTGGTGTTGGCAGCTAAATAGATATTAGAGGAACAAGAGGATTTATATGGAGACCAACTTGACCTTGTTGTTCACGCTAAAGTTGATAAGATTGATGAAGCATTGCAGAAGTTGGCAGCTAAAGTTGACCTTCATGTATGTATGTTTTCCCCCCTAATTCTAGTGAAGTTTTCTCTCTCGTTCGTTTTTTCCGACTACAAGTTGATTATACTATTTCTTCGTAACAATTTTTTTATCAATACATATGAGGAATTATTTTAAGGGATCGGAGCGGTAGGACAACTTTTCTCGGTAAGAAAATGATAAATAAATATATGCAATATAAAATAAATACTCTTATTGTTTTTTCAAAAATAAAGACTTTAGGGAAGACACGAGTTTTGATACAAAATTTATAAAACTGTAAAAAAAGGTTAAAGTAATTGAAATAGTATTAGTACGTAGTAAAACTTGTACGAATGAATTATTTTTAGGCATTGGATCCAATAAATTCTTAAAATATCATTACTACGTGGACTCAAATGAGGTGATATGGCAGGGTATATAAATTATTAGTACTCTATCCATCTCAACTTAAATGATACGTTACGTTTTATGTTTGAATGAAGATTAAAAAAGTGATATCTAACTAATTGATTGCTTAGATAATAAAATAGAAGAGAAAAGAATAATAGACTAAAGATAAATTATCTTGAGGTATTCCTTATTTGTCTTGGTTTTGCTTTAATCATAGTCACAGGTATATTTAAGCATCTCTCCAGTCTTCCATGTTGCCGATGTTGGATCTGCTACAAAACAGTCGCATTGTTTTGAGTTCCCTTAACATTTTCTTCTTAAAATGCATTACAAAAAACTTTATTGCTATTTGTCTACTAGTTTTGGCACTCATATAATGTGTAGAATGTATTTAGCCATCACATTTGTATGATTCCTGTTTTCTACATAATTATTAGGATTTACTTGCAAACTACATAACATGTTACCAGTTACATACATGCAGATTCCCTGTTCTCAATTTTCTTCATGACTAGTTAGATGGCCTCATGTAAGTTTTGGGTCTCGATCTCTCCAAACAAGCCCAAGCTTATCGCCAAATGTCTCTTCTATTACGAAGACCACCGGGGCGCGAAGCTTATCCAGGAGATGTTTTTTATTTGCATTCACGCCTTTTAGAAAGAGCCGCTAAATTAAATTCTAGTTTAGGTGAAGGGAGTATGACCGCCTTGCCAATAGTTGAAACTCAATCGGGAGATGTGTGCAGATAGAGAAAAACATATACATTTTCAAGGGTTCACTGTGGAAAGAGCGGAGAAAATCTCAGTCAAGAAATAGAAGGTTGAGAGGGTGATCTTTGTGATCGATTGATGCAGCTCAGTCAGTGAATGTTCTCACACAATGGTTAGTTGATTCATCTACTGCGTTTTAGTTGAGATTAGCTTGGATAGTTGTGGGATTGTATGTGTAAATTCTGTATTTGTATGCCTCTGTAATTCTCCTATCTTCATCAATACAAAGTGCTCGAGTTCTCCCGTGGATGTAGGCTACATTGGCCGAAACACATAATTGGTGTGTCGTTGATTCTTGATCTCAATTCTTGCTTAGTATAATCGTCGATTGCGGTATTTGTTGTTCACAGTAGGAGATGTAACACCAAATATAGTAGGGGATCTTCTCTAAGTTGCATGATACACATCTTAATAGTGTCTCTAAGTTTCACTTTTGGACTCTTTCTAAAAGCGTCTTTAAGTTGAATTTCGCATTAATTCAACGACGCTATCATTTTGCGTCCTTATTTTAGTTGAGACACGGAGATTAGGGATACTTTCGAAGCGTCTTGATAAATAATTTAGAAACACAACATAGCATCTATGATTGAATAGAAAAGTTAACCTTAGCCATTGTTTTTCTTGCAATTTGCAAATATCATAATATACACATTCCCATAAACAAAGTCTGAGCTAATTTCCAGTCTGCCGTGATAATTATTTAAGCTTTTCTAACAACCAATTGCAACAATTATTTAAGCATTTCTAACAACCACTTGCAACAATGATTTAACCATTTCCAGTTTGAAAATCATGTATTGTTTCGCTAGCATTAGAATTAGTCAAAAATAGTGATGATATAGCAAATTTAAGTGAAGATTTGGCCGGCCAGATTCGTACGTGCTAATTATTTATAATAATTGTTTAATTGATGCCAATAATCAATCAAAGATAAACCAGCCTGTCACACTCAATTAATATATGCATTTCATATATTAATAATTAATATCTATAATGGGTATATTTTATCAGAGTTGAGACAAAATGGTCTTGCTAATTTCACATTCTACTTCTCAATTGTGGTTTCAAAATACCATATTCATCTTCGATATATTTGTCTAAATCATTTCAATTCAAACTGTGCTTTTGCATTAATTTTCAAAGAATTAAGATGGCAGCTTATGCAGCTATTATTTCTCTTATGCGTATTGTAGATGATATTGAAACTCATCCTTCCCCTCCGATTTCTCTCGACAACCAACAAGTCCAATCTCTCACACAAATAGTTACCTTCTTGCAGGAATTTCTTGAAGGTTACAAGTCACCATACGAGTACAGCGACGAAGCAGATCCACTGGAGATTCGCATTTTGGGTGAGTAGATTTTTTCAAAATGCTTAATCAAACTCTTTTATTTGTTAGAACATAAAAAAGATAATCACTAGGTATAACAGCCCGCCCGCCCTCCTAGGGTACAATAAATGCGGCGGCTGCTACCAAACGGACTCTAAAGAAGTAAAATAGGCTAGGGTTTTATTTAAAGAGTGTTGACCAAAGCATTTAAAGGAAACATCATAGCAATAAAGCAACAACTTAACCTAGAAGCTTGAATAAGAAAGAGAAAGGGGTATCTTAAATAACGATCAAAATCTCAAAGAGTACGACACATTATCCAAGATAAAAATCACAAGGAAAGGGCTAAGGCCTCAAATCGAAGGCGAGATGCAAATATCCCAAGAACAAATCCTAAAGTGTATCAAAATTCAGCGGAAAGCGACCAAGAGAAAGAATAGCTATGTATGAAGACACAACTATGCTTGAAGTTCAAAATATCCATCTTAATTAGTTATTATGCTCAACACCCGCCACCGCTCGTCATCGTTCAACCTGCACATAAGGAAAATAC
This sequence comes from Salvia hispanica, assembly GCF_029641045.1. Classification (NCBI taxonomy): domain Eukaryota; kingdom Viridiplantae; phylum Streptophyta; class Magnoliopsida; order Lamiales; family Lamiaceae; genus Salvia; species Salvia hispanica. The sequence goes on along the minus strand of NC_142692.1, from coordinate 3,895,466 downwards.
ATACAGGGCTGAGTATTTTTGAAATACTCAGTGAGCTTGTTGCCAAAACATTTTAAAAGTTATGCCACCCTTACCAAGTGAACTCGAGTTTTAAGCAGTTATAAGAGAAATATCACGAGTATCACAAAATGTATTTTTCATAGACTGGCCAGTCAAAATAACTCCCAATTTTTCCTCAACAAAATCAACAATCACAAATATTCCATGGTGCGACGAAAGTGTGGCCACACTTTTCGCCCACAAGACCGGCCGACTAGCAAGGACGGCTCCCAATCCCCTCGTGTACACAACCTGGTAGGGTTTGCGGCCCATACTCAGACCCGAATTCGAATAATCACATTCATAGCCCTATAGCCCAATGGAGCGAACTCACAAACTAGGCATCAGGCGCACAATATCACAACAAAATAGACATAGGCATGGCATAACAGTTAAACCACTCTTATAACACCAATCAATATTTTTGACAAAATAAAAGAGAGTTTCAAGAGTAAAGCCCACCTCGACTGCTTAGATTTCAAGTAGTTTCGCTTTTCCGTTATCCGGCTTCACAACCAAAGTTTCACCTTTTAATCACATAGGCACATATCATAAATAAGGTAATACTACTCTTACTTATGCATGCCTCAGTACTTTTCCCTTTTCCCATCGATTTATCTTATCGTTACTAATCAATCAAGATCACGTTTATCATACAAGAATATTTAGCCATCAAACACACACTACACAAGCACTACACACACACACACGTCGCACACACACACACGCACACACATACATATTCCCACATCCCTTTTATCCCACTTTTACTCAACCAAGATGCATGAGGGTTCAAGAAGACCGATTAATCGGTTAGAAAGAAGAGGAATCGAGTAGGATCAAGAAGATGAATATAAAATACCTTGTGAGAAAAACGAACGGTGGAAAATAAGTAAAGACTTGGTTTCTTCGAAAATTCTTGGATCAAACTTCAATTTCTTCTCAATGGATGAAGGATTTATGGAGTAAAGTAGAAGAAAATTGAGAGAGTGTGGGGAGAAGAGAGGGGGACGAAAAATAAGGGGTGGGGCGAAAATTTGTGATGGCTAGGGTTAGGTTTTTGGCTCCTTATTTATAGAGTCCAGTAAAATCTTTAGGTAAATAAATAGAATATTTGGTAAGATCTTATTCTCCACAATTAAATAAATAAATATTGTGAAGTAGGGAAGAAGAATTAATAAAAATAGATCCTAGGGCAAATCCCATAGTATTCGAAAATTAGGCTTCTAAGATAGCCAAGACTTTGTTTTGGTATAATTTACGGAGTAGAATAAAATATCACGGAGTAAGATAAAAATAGGGATTCTCCCAATTTGGAGTAAAAAGTGGCGTCTCCTATGCCCTTTAAATAAGGCATGGATTTTTAAATATTGACTAAAATAAGATAAGGCAAGATCTCTTGAGGTATGGAAAGATTTGGTAGAATAATAAAATTCTAGGTATGGAAGGAAATCAAATAAGGGATTAACTAAGATAAAATAAATTCCTACCTTCCCACTATAGGTGATTTTCGAAAATCACTAAGGCAAAAGGGGGCTCGATTTTTCTTCTTAGAAATAAGGAAATAATTGGGTCTTGGATTTAATTTGGATAAATATCCCAAGAATTAAATTAAATCCGGAAAAAAAAAATAGAATTCCTCCTCCAAAAGGCCAAGGGGTCGAAAATCTCAAGAATTAGAGTGACAAGTATTTATGGAAATTTTCTCTAATATTCTCACTCACCCATAAACAAATAATTCATCTCATAAATTAATAAATCACATGCCACATCATATAATAAACAAGTTTGACTTTTCAAACTTCCAACACAACCCTAGACTCGACTCGGCCATAGCATCACATGCAATAAATGCATTCACGACTCCATGACATCAATAATAAATTCTTGGGCTCTAAGATTAGGGTTCTAAATTCTGAGATGTTACACTAGGGGTATATATTTTTCCAGATAGTTTATTGATGATTAAGTGTATTGTCATCTAGACTAATATCAGTTTCTTTTCGGCAAAATATATGGCTCTGCTATTGTCATCTGCTCATATCCATAACTTGTTCGCATTGCAGATGCAACTCATGAGGTGGAAGACGTGATCGAATCCTATATTATTGACACAATCCAGCTTTCTGCAGCAGCAAATGACGATGGTGGTGATGAGCAAATCAGTTGCATCCGTTTCTATCAAGATCTGCATAATGTGATAGAGAAAATGGATTTGATGAAGAAAGGGGTGACTGCAATAACAATGAAGAAGGAAAAGCACAAGAGAAGGGTGGCATCTGATGATGGTGGTTTAAGATCCAGTTCCACTGAGAAGAAGCATCTCATGGTAGGGTTTGATGATGTGCTTCTTCAACTCATGGATAGGCTTACTGATGGAAACCCCAGTCGCCAAATCATCCCTATCGTAGGGATGGGTGGCATCGGCAAAACCACTCTTGCAAAAGGTGCGTTTCAACACAAGCTTATTAAGGATCATTTTGATATATACGTGTGGACTACCATTTCCCAAGATTATAATATTTTAGAAACTCTTAGGGATGTTCTCACTCAAGCAGGAGGATCATCGGGCAGTAGTGATGAGAACGAATTGGAAGTAAGATTACACAAGTGCTTATGGGGTAGGAGGTATCTCATTATATTAGATGATATGTGGAGTATGGATGTGTGGGATAGGTTGAAATTTTCCTTTCCTAATTGTAGTGAGGGTAGTCGAATAGTAATAACAACGAGGATGTCGAACTTAGCTGCCCACTTGACTGATTCGTATAGTGTCTTTAAGATGAGATTTCTAGACGAAGTTAGTAGTTGGACTTTGTTCTCAAAAACTGTAATGGGGGAACAAAGTTTTCCTACTCATCTTGAGAGTATTGGAAAGAAAATTGTCGAAAAGTGTAATGGACTTCCTTTATGTATTGTTGTGATAGGGGGTCTATTGGCTAAATCTGAACTTACACTAGATTATTGGAAGTTCATAGAGGAAAACTTTAGTTCTAGAGTGAATTCGGAGAATGATGATTATTGCTTGAGAATATTGAAACTGAGTTATAATCACTTGCCCACATATCTAAAGCCTTGTTTTCTATATATGGGAGTGTTTGAGGAAGATAGTCAAATTTTTGCTTCAAGAGTTGTCCCACTATTGGTTTCTGAAGGATTTCTTAAATCAATAAACAACAAGAGCTTGACAAAAAATGCTGAACAATACTTGAAAGAGCTAGTGGATAGAAATCTCATTCTAGTCCATGAGTCGGAGATCTTTGGGGACGTAATATCCTACAAAATTCATGATTTACTTAGAGATCTATCTGTGAAAGAAGCTGAAAAACTGAGGTTTTTTTATGTCTTGAGGAATCAAAATCCTCTACGACTAATTAGCCAACAACGAATTGTTATTCCTGGAAGCACTTCAAAGGAAAAAATCCAGGATGCTTTGGAATTTATGCCCCATGCTCGTTCTTATCTAGTATTTGGTAATAAAAGAGTTGGTCAATTCCCAAATTCTAGATTTTTGAGGATATCGCATACGTGTGGTTGGCTAAGAAAAGAGGAGTATTCACAATTAAATGTGTTTCAGTTGATGAATTTACGATATCTTGCTTTTGCAACTTATTGGAAGTTTGCAATTCCTTCTTCCATCAATCTGCTTTGGAATTTGGATACACTAATTATTAGGTGTCGACGGGAAGATCTGATTGCTCCAACTGAAATCTGGAAAATGTATAAACTTAGGCATCTCGAGTTGTATGGATTGCAATATCTCCCAGATCCTCCGAGGGCGGACGATGATATTGTTATGATGGAGAATCTAGAAGTGCTCATGGGAGTGAATAATTTGAATGTAAGTGAAGATGTTGTTAAAAGAATTCCGAATATCAAGGAATTGAGTATGACATATGATGGACAGCTAATTGATGGAGTGAACTATTTGAGCTGTCTTCACTGTCTTAGTAAACTGGAATCCTTGAAGTTGTTTGTCCACTCCCCTGATATTGGAAAGTATCTACAGAAGATCAACTTATCACCCTTCATTAAAGAGTTGTTTCTCGAGCTAGAAATTGGTTTTGAGTTGGAGGACATACTGCAAAAAATAGGTTCCTTACCACTACTGGAGAAGCTCAAATTATATGGAGGTCGCTTCAGAAGACGTGAGTGGGAAACAATGGAAGACCAATTCCAGAGTCTCAAGTCACTAACATTGTACGGATGTGATGATGATGCGGAGCAGAAAACTTTGTGATTTGTTTTAAATATTTTAATCCCCAATTAATCAGTTATATTTTATTAGTTAGTTTCCTTTTATTAGTTAGTTTCCTTTTATCAGCGTAAATGACTCCTCTAGGGTTTAGAATCCCTTCTTTAAATTAAGTTGTAATCGTCATTAGCCGTCATCTTGGTTTTGAGATTAATAGAAACGGATCTTCAATCCCTCGCCCTGCGCACTCTGTGTCAGGTGGTACCAGAGCCATGGCTGACGATTCCGTGGTAGGCAATCTTTGCGGGCATGATCACGGCGATGGTCCTATGCCCATGAGAGATTGCTCGTTGTTGCGCCGTTTGGAGCAACACTTTGATTTGCGTTTCGATGCCATACAAACGCAAATTGAAGGGGTAAGCAGAAGGCCGGATGTCTTGGAAGTGGGTGTAGGCTCTACAGCCAGGACGGAAAGGATCAGACGAGAGGACGGTCGGCGTCTCCGTAGGGAGAACCGAGTGGATGTATCGTCTGAGTCAGAATCTGATGAATCAGGCCCATCAAGACGCTCAAGACATTCAAAATCACTGACGAGATCAGGGGGTTCGCGACGTCATAATAGTGAAACTTCTGATGGGCTAGAGGAGAGTGTTAATGAATCTGCGTCAATACGAAGAAATAATCGTATGAGGGATCTCCGTAGGGGACGTGGTGGTGATCGTCATGTAGTAATGGAAAGGGATTGTGAAAGACCGAGGAAGCAAAGGACTCCACCTGGGTTTAGATTGAAGATTGACATTCCCACATTTGACGGGACTCTAAATATTGAGGGTTTCTTAGATTGGGTCGCTGAAGTAGATAGGTTCTTTGAGCATGCCGATGTCCAAGAGAAAAAATGTGCCGGCATGGTTGCTTGTCGTTTGAAAGGAGGGGCCTCTGCTTGGTGGGATCGGACGCTGCAAGAGCGTGAGGAACTTGGGAAGGCAAGAGTCTGTACTTGGCGAAAAATGAGAGGGATGCTAGTAGACGAATTTTTACCAATGGACTATGATCAAGTCTTGTTTCAACAGTACCAACGCTGCCAGCAAGGAACTCGATCGGTGCATGAGTATACATGTGAGTTTAATCGTCTTACAACCAGGAATAAGTTATCGGAAACCATGGCGCAAAAGGTGGCGCGGTACCTTGATGGGTTAAAGCCCCAGATACGTAATAGGATCGGCATTCAAGCAATCCATTCTTTGAGGGATGCTAAAGGCTTCGCTCTAAAAGCCGAACAAATGATTCAACAGAATTCGTTTAGAACCAATTCGGGAGGTGACCGGAGTAGGATGACTGGTCAGCCAAACAGCCAATCAGGCGGAGATGGGAGTAATCCAGTGAATGGTCCGGTGGAAAAGAGGGGATCTGGTGAAGTCAATAAGGGTACTCCACATGTGGGTAAAAAACCAAATACAAACCCATATGCCTGACCATTTGGGGGTAAATATTTTCGTTGTGGGGAGACGGGTCACACATCAAATATGTGCCCGGGGAGACGCACTGTTAATATTGCTGGGAAGGAGATAGATGATGAGGAGGCAGACTTTTGTGAACCAGATGGAGATAGCAATGATGATGATTGTGATGACGAAGTTAAGCAATTGGCGGGAGTGTGTCAACGTCTGCTAATCGCACCCAAAGTTGATGGTGCTAACACTCAGCGACATCAATTATTTCGAACGAGAGGCACAATTGGAGGTCAACTTTATACCCTGTTGGTGGATGGGGGAAGTATGGAGAACATCATTGCTGGTAAAGTGGCTCGAAAGTTGGGATTGAAATTTGAAACTCACCCACATCCGTACACGTTGGGCTGGATCACATCTGGAGCTGGTGGAATTAGAGTTGTGGAGCAATGTAAGGTACCATTTTCAATTGGAAATTATTCCGATGAAGTTATTTGTGATGTGGTAGAAGGATTAGATGTGTGTCATGTAATTCTTGGTAGACCGTGGCAATTTGATGTTAACTCTCGTCATGAGGGTAGAACAAATGTATATTCTATAGAAAAAGGAGGGAAAAAGTTTATTTTGCTGCCATTAAACCGCAAGCGACCAGGCTCGGATGACAAGGAATTGGTTTCCTTGTGCTCTTCTTGGTTTGACGTGAAGCGGGAATTCAAGGGTGTTGACACTGCATTTGCCTTGATCGTGAAACAAGAAGCCAAGTTAGCTACCTCTCGGCCTCACGAGCTGCCACATGGAGTTCAACTATTGTTGGCTGAATTTTCTGACATTGGACCAGATGATACACCATCAGGATTGCCACCACTACGAGATATTCAACATTACATCGATTTGATTCCTGGAGCTAGCCTTCCGAACCTTCCTCATTATCGAATGAGTCCACAAGAGAGTGGTATATTGAAAGATAAGGTGGAGGAGTTGCTACAGAAAGGACAAATTAGAGAGAGTATGAGCCCATGTTCCGTACCAGCTTTGCTTACACCGAAGAAAGATGGGTCTTGGAGGATGTGCGTTGATAGTCAAGCGATTAATAGAATCACCATCGGGTACAAGTTTCCAGTTCCTCGTTTGGATGACATGATCGACCAGTTGTATGGAGCACAATGGTTCTCTCGCCTGGACCTTAAGAATGGATATCATCAGATACGGATTCGGCCGGGGGACGAGTGGAAGACGGCGTTCAAAACTAAGGAGGGACTCTATGAATGGCTTGTAATGCCATTCGGGTTGTCAAATGCGCCAAACACATTTATGAGGCTAATGAATCAGGTTCTCAAACCTTTTTTGGGTGTTTTTGTTGTAGTATATTTTGATGATATACTAATTTTTAGTCCAACAGAGGTGGCACATATTGCTCATTTAAGACAAGTTTTTGAAGCATTGAGGGCCAACAAATTATTCTTAAATGTCAAGAAGTGTGAATTTATGGTGTCCAACTTATTATTCCTGCGATTTGTCATAAGTAGAGCTGGGATTCAGGTTGACGAAGCCAAAATTTCTGCCATTAAAAATTGGCCTATTCCGAGATCAGCTTCAGAAGTTCGCAGCTTTCATGGTTTAGCCACCTTTTATCGGCGGTTTATTCACCATTTTGGTAGCATCGCAGCACCACTCACGGACTGCTTGAAGCAAGGTAAATTTTTTTGGTCAGATTCTGCGCAGGAGAGCTTCGAAATGCTCAAAGAAAAGCTATGTACTGCACCTGTTTTAGCCTTACCAGATTTTAACAAAGTGTTTGAGGTGGATTGTGACGCAAGCGGCGTAGGCTTAGGTGCAGTTTTGTCGCAAGAGAAACGACCAATTTGTTATTTCAGTGAGAAATTCAATGAAGTGCGCGCAAGGTGGAGCACTTATGACAAAGAGTTTTATGCAATTGTTCGGGCGCTTAAAACTTGGGAGCACTACTTGGTGGGGAAAGAGTTTATCTTATATTCAGACCATGAGGCTTTAAAATTTATTAATAGTCAAAGGAGGATCAGCGTGGACAAGCACGCACGATGGTGTCAATTTATTCAAAAGTTCCCTTTCCGACTGATGCATAAGTCTGGGGCGCAAAACATTGTGGCTGATGCGCTTAGTCGACGACATCATTTACTCATGGTCCTTGGCCAGGAAATTGTGGGCTTTGACGTTTTGAAAGATTGTTATGCAGGGGATGAGGATTTTGGCATCATCTGGGAGAAGTGCCGGAGAGGAGAGGGGCAATCAGATTATCACATCCATGATGGGTTCTTAATGAAAGAAAACCAGCTTTGTGTGCCTCGGGTTTCATTGCGGGATAAAATCATTTATGATATGCATTCTAGTGGACTAGCAGCGCATTTTGGAAGGGACAAAACAGTTGATGCAATCCGAGAAAAATTCTTTTGGCCTCAACTTAGGCGAGATGTCACTCGGGTGGTACTTTCGTGCAATGTATGTCAGACAGCCAAAGGAAAAACACAAAATACGGGGCTTTACACTCCAATGCCAATACCAGAAAATATATGGGAGGATCTCTCGATGGACTTTATTTTGGGGCTTCCGAGAACACAAAGAGGAATGGATTCTATATGTGTAGTGGTCGACCGTTTCAGTAAAATGGCTCACTTTTTGGCATGTCGCAAGACGAATGATGCAGATGCAGTGGCTGCATTGTTCTTTAGGGAGATTATGAGACTGCACAGCATTCCCAAGTCCATTACTTAAGAAACGTGAGGATCTCTCGATGGACTTTATTTTGGGGCTTCCGAGAACACAAAGAGGAATGGATTCTATGTGTAGTGGTCGACCGTTTCAGTAAAATGGCTCACTTTTTGGCATGTCGCAAGACGAATGATGCAGATGCAGTGGCTGCATTGTTCTTTAGGGAGATTGTGAGACTGCACGGCATTCCCAAGTCCATTACTTCAGATCGTGACACACGTTTCTTAAGTAATTTTTGGAGGCGTCTTTGGAAGAGGTTTGATTCATCCCTTAATTTTAGCAGTACAGCTTACCCTCAAACCGATGGTCAAACGGAGGTGGTGAACCGCACTTTAGGGAACATGCTTCGAGCTATATGTCAGGAAAAACCTCACCAATGGGATGCAGCGTTGGCCCAAGCAGAGTTTGCGTACAATAGTGTCATTCACTCCTCGACTGGGCATGCACCTTTTGAAGTCGTGTACACTAAGCAGCCAGCAATGACAGCAGATTTGCTGCCAGTTAGTGTTGGGCAGAGACATGCGGCTGATGACTTTGCTGAGAGGGCAGTGGCGGTGCGCGAAGATGTTACACAGAAACTGCAGAAATCGAACCAACGTTACAAAACTGCAGCTGATCAACACAGGAAACTCAAAGTCTTTGCAGAGGGAGAGGAAGTGATGGTCTTCCTTAGGCGCGAACGCATTCCCACGGGGACTTACAACAAGTTACGTCCCAAGAAGATTGGTCCTTTCAAAATCCTTCGACGCATAAATGATAATGCATATGTAGTTGATTTACCAAAGGACTACAATATATCCTCGACATTCAATGTGGCAGATTTGACGGCATATAGACCAGATGTCGGACCCCAGTACCCGGATCCAGGATTTCATGAGAACTCGAGGTCGAGTTCTCCCCCGGTGGAAGAGCATGATGCGGAGCAGAAAACTTTGTGATTTGTTTTAAATATTTTAATCCCCAATTAATCAGTTATATTTTATTAGTTAGTTTCCTTTTATTAGTTAGTTTCCTTTTACTGTTAAAGTCAGCGTAAATGACTCCTCTAGGTTTTAGAATCCCTTCTTTAAATTAAGTTGTAATCGTCATTAGCCGTCATCTTGGTTTTGAGATTAATAGAAACGGATCTTCTATCCCTCGCCCTGCGCACTCTGTGTCAGATGATCTAGAAAAGTGGACAATGGAAGAGAGCTCCCACTTTCCACATCTTATAGAGCTTCGCCTTTTTTACTTGAATGAATTGAAGGAGATTCCAGCAGAAATCGGAGAAATACCAACACTCAGGTCAATGAATTGGAATATTGCAATGAATCGGTGGTGTTGTCAGCTAAAAAGATATTAGAGGAACAAGAGGATTTATATGGAGACCAAATTGACCTTCTTGTTCACGCTACAGTTGGGAAGAAAGATGAAGCAATGGAGTTGGCAACTTCCAATTTTAAGGTTACAGTGGAATATTGATGCATAGTATGATTTCGCTCCTCTTCTTTTCTGTTAATTTGTATGCTTTCTCACTCTTTCACTTTGCGACTTCAAGTTGATATTTGCTTGTAAAATTAATTAAGTTTCAATTAAAATTTAGGCTCAATTGTAGAAGCCCTATTTTTTAAGTGTCCTTTAAAAATAAAAATATTTCTATTTTAAAAATTACGCTCTTGATATGCAACTAAATAGATAGTGGCATAAGAAAAGATAAATAGAATTAATTGATTACTTTGATAGGTCAATTAAATTAGTAATTAAGTGATGTAGGTTATGTAGGAGTACAAAAATTTAGAAAGTGACATTTAATGAATTAAAGAATACTCCATTCGTCCGCTATTAAATGCTTCTTTTTTTTTTTATTCGACCACCAATAAATATCTCATTTCATATTTTACTATATTTCACTTTTTAAAGATCAAAACTTCAATATTAATATTGTTCTCATGAAATCGTTATAACACACGTTTTTATCTCTTTATCACGCTAATTACGTAATTGAAAAGTCATTACACAAATGCCATAAGTCCGCATAGCAAAAAGATCAAAATTGCCATTTATTTGTGAATTGAACACTTAATTCTAGATCTACAAGATTTTTGAATATATATTGTATACCTTGTGTATGTTCTTTGTTTTTAATAAATCTCGATTTTGTAATGTCTCTCAAAAAGTGAAGAATGACTCTCGAGTCTTCTTTATTATGTATGGGCTGCCATTTAAAAAAAAAAAAAAGAGAATGGATTGGGCTGTTGGATAAAGAAAAGGAAGTTTAGGCTGGAGGACTAAAAGATTTGGGCTAATTAAGTAGTAATTGTTTGAGCTAACTAAGAAATTCTCAAACTGATTAGTTAATTTACGAAAATGTTAGCTTATCTCTGAATAGTTAGTTAGTTCAACGTAATTATTCACCAGATTGATGAACGTAACTAATTAAAATCTTGATTTAACTAATGCATGAGAGTTTCAGTAATATTCTAAGGATGAACGAAAGATGAAAAAGAAATCATTAGGAGGCAGGCACTTTTTTTTAAGTACAAGGATTTCTCGAGTTTAATGAATTTTTTTTTCAAAAGGCTATCTCCATGAGTTAAAGCTGGAGTGAGGAAAATCCAAGTAAGAATTTTTAAGTGAATGAGGTCAACTTTTCTATTCTACATATTAATGTGGATGAAAATATGAAATATTTTTGAAGTGATATTTTATGAAAATTTGAAGTTATGTTTGTTGTTGATGCAAAATGATGTTGTTTTTTCATAAATGATTTGTTTTTATATGATGATGCCTATATTGAAGGTGCTATGCCGAGAATATTATGCATTGCTCTCTTGGTTATACCGAAGGTGCTATGCCAAGAGAGTCATAAATCGAATTCTGGTATCAATAGGGTTGCAAACCTTACTTGGACTAGTGTACACAAACGGACCGTGAGCCATTTGTTAAGAGAGATCGAGATAGGTAGGAAAGGGTTTATTATTCACTTATGTGTTCATCATACATTGTACACCATTATATAGGACTAGGAAATAATTTACAAGGAAAACCTAATTTATATTAATTACATTGATTCATATCTCCTATGATTGGTAAGAAATAATCTCGCATATCTTCCTCCGGAAATGGTGTGATCTTCTTTCAATCTTCCAACACTCCCCCTCAAGTTAAGTAATGGGGTTTCCGATACTTAACTTGCACAATACCTCTCGAAATGATTTCGAGTTCAAAGCCTTTGTCAGAATGTCAGCCAACTGATCTTCGGACTTGACATACGGCATCTCAACTATCTTTGCTTCAATGTTTTCCTTTAGGAAGTGTCTATCAACCTCCACGTGTTTAGTCAGATCATGTTGAACTGGATTTTTAGAGATACTAATTGCCGCCTTGTTATCGCATCAATATGTCACCCACAAGTGTATGGGGTATGTAGCACGTGGCAAGTTGAAATTATCGATCCTCGAAGACTAAATGCCGGCTTGAGTAGTACGATGCAATTTTGAACACTATCTAGACTTATAGAAGGGGTTTTTGGTTTTTCTTAACTAAGATCAAAGAGCAAGTAAGCAAGTAAGAGCAAATTGGGAAACTAAAGCAAACAAAAGGTAAGTTTCACTCAAATTGGGAAGGTAGGGATATGGTGTTAGAGTTTGTATACTAGAAATCACCTTTCGAGTGATTGAATACTGTTGAAACTCTTATTTTATTTTCCAAAGGAATAAACAGATTATTTTTGTTATAATGTTGTTATGTTTTACATTTAATAGATGTTTATTACATGTTTAAATGTATAAGTAACTTAACAAAGTCTAAGACTTTGTTTTAGTAGACCGGTTGTGGGCGTCGTTCACTTTAAGGTAACACAGTCAGTTCTAAACAAAGAAAAAGAATAATTTCACAACCTAGATAGGCTTAGACTACCTATCGTGAAAGGTTGCAATGTCAGTCCGATTATTTCTAAGCCTTACTGAAATAAGATGACGTTGGTGTGGTATAGCACTGAAAGGATCTAACAGCGAGACAGTCTTTATGCTATCTATTGAAAGACGAGGTCTCGTATATTATTTCTTAATCAATGTACGTTAGCATTGAGCATACGGTATTGATTATGCACTACTTTGACTTACCAAATGGTGCGGGTTTTTCGCAACCCAATAAGCCTGGTATATTGGGTAGTGGTGATTAATATCTAGCGGTGCTAGGATTGCTATTATGTTGAATCGTACGCGAGGTGAGTTTCGTTTGATAACATCCTCAAGAGAAGCTTGAAATAAGGTTTTATTATTCGGAAACTAGCTAGTTGGAGTTTAACCACTCTATGAATAATAAATTAGATTTTCTTGCTGAGTCCTCTCTTGGAATAAATAAGATATTAATTAATTAAGTCCATAGCAGAGAATAATTAATTAATGGATGTTTCTATCTTAAACGCGGGAAATAAATATTAATTTTTAGTAACCCGAAGTACTTGTAATTTCGGATTTGGATGGGGAGTGCAGTATTACTTCTGTAGTGGCTGCTCGTAATATTCCAATTTTAAGCTTATATTAAATTGGGTTTAATTTAATTAGTAAAAAGCTAATTGGAGGAGCCCATATCCAAAGCCTTCCATAGATCCCTGTCTGGGCTCAATATGTGACTTATTATAAATAGGGGAATAAAGGAGACAGAATCAACACAATTTTTCCTCAAATTTTCGAAATTCTCCCCTCACCAACTGAGGAGATTTTCGAATTCTTCACCTATTCACAAAAGGATTTCTTCTGTCTTCTTTATTTAAGTCCTAGTATTCTGGTGAGATCAGCCCACCCTGATATCAGTTTACAGTCCGGGAACCGGGCAGAAGATCCGTGGTTTTGTACTAAACATCTTCAGTGGAGAAGTCGCAAGCCATCTTCGATTCTTTGGAGAATCATCAAGGTATAATGGCTAAACCGTAGAAAAGCATGTTTTAGGTTTCAATTAATTTAAAGCATGATTTATTTGAGTTATAAGCATGATACATGTGACAATTGCGCGAATAGAATTTTTCTAAATAATCTGCTAAATAGATCAGAATTATTATGTAATTGATTCGTGATAAACCTAGCGCTTCCGCTGCGATAGTCCCATTGGTATGGATCACGGGTGTTCACCTAGGAATCATGCTCATCTAAATGGTCTTATGTGTGGTTAGGAAGGTCGGGTTAACTGGTTAGACCCCCTCTCGGGTGCACCTAACGCGCGTAGTTGTTGGTTATTTTAACAATCTAATCAAGCATCTTTCAATGACAATAATTAGATCAAGACATATCAAATTGGTAGTTAATTAATTAGATAAAGAAAAAGCACAATAACCAACAAAACCACCACAAAAGACATAGATAAGCATAAATCAAGGTTTAACCCATGGATTTCATACAAACTTCACCAATATCCCTAATAAAGACTTAGCTACTCATAATGGAAGCTAAGACAAAGGAAAATACAAAAATATCGAAGGAAAACATAGTAAGAAAAGATAATAGAACTCCCTAAGGTGGACTTGATGTTGGGGAGAATCTTTCTTCTTCAATCTCTTGAAGATGGAAGCCTCCTTGCCTTCAATCCTCTTGAATCTCTCGATTTTTCTCTCAATTTGCAGTGGGGGAAGTTAGGGTTCAGAAATGAGTGAGAACCCTTTTATACTCGCAGTGAAAGTCAGGATAAAATGAGCGCGTATGCAAAACACCCGGTCGGGTGATATGTAAGTGGAGAAACACCCGATCGGGTTTTCTTCCCAAAGCCCGACTTTTGCAAAACACCCGACCGGGTTTTCCGAGAAATAGAAAACACCCGGTCGGGTTTTCCTTCTGGAGTCCGTATATCTTCTGCAAAACACCCGACCGGGTTTTCCGAGAAATGGGAAACACCCGGTCGGGTTTTTCTTATGGAGAACTCCTCAAAACTCAGCTTCAGCTCGTTTCAACCTGTTTCATCACAAAACTATGACAAACCCATTAACTCACCTAATTAGTGTATATGTGGTGAAAAACCTGTATTTAACACCTTAAACCATCAAAAGCGCTCTCTAATCACACATAAAACAAGCCTAATCTATGAGTTTGTCAATGGTTGTGCAGAATAAAGATCCAACTCTGTCGTAAGTCTTCTTAGCCACAATACCTCCGTCAATCCACTCTTAATTCCCCGGAACTCTACTTTTGCACTAGATAGTGCTACCACCTTCTGTTTCTTACTTTTCCATGTCACGAGGTTGCCATCCACAAAGGTTAAGTACCCCGCAGTCGATTTTCGGTTGTTTAGGTTTCCTGCCCTTTCAGCACCAGTAAATTCGTGTATTTCCATATGTTCGTGTTTCTCAAATAGAAGCCCATGTTCAGCCGTCCCCTTCAAGTATCGAACTATCCTTAAAACTGTCTCTCAGTGCTCTTCCTGCGGTGCATGCATAAATTGGCTTACTACTCCCACTGCATAGGCAATATCCGGTCTCGTGTGGGATAAGTAAATCAACTTCCCAACTAATCTTTGATATCTCCCTCGATCTGCATGCTTAGCTTCCTTCTTCATATGCAATCCATGATTTTGGACCATCGTGTATCTATTGGTTTGCAATCGAGCATCCCGATTTCAGCCAATAAATCTAATATATACTTCCTCTGGTTGATAAAGATTCATTTCTTCGAGCGTAGCACTTCTATTCCTAAGAAGTATTTAAGAAGTCCCAAGTCTTTCATCTCGAACTCATTAAACAAATTCTTCCTTAGCTCAGCTATTTCTTCCTCATCATCTCCAGTAATGATCATATCATCTACATATATAATAAGGCATGTGATCTTACCGTTCTTTTTCTTGAGAAACAGAGTATGGTCAGATTTACTCTGCTTGTATTCGTACTTCTTCATCACTTCTATAAATCTCCCAAACCATGCTCGCGAAGATTGTTTCAAACCATACAATGTCTTGTTTAAATGACAGACTTCTCCATCTTGAAATTCCCCAGCAAATCCAGGCGTGGGTTCTATGAAAAATGGTTTTGGGAGTTCTCCGTGTAGGAAGGCACTGGTCACATCAAACTAGTGAAGAGACCGGTCCTTGTTGGCAGCAATCGAGAATAGTACTCTTACAGTATTGACTTTGGCCACCGGGGAAAAAGTTTCAAAATAATCTACGCCGTATGTCTGAGTATATCCTTTGGCACAAGACGAGCCTTATATTTGTCTATTGTACCATCTGGCCTTCTCTTGATCGTGAATACCCATCTGCACCCAACGGTCTTCACTCCTTCAGGTAGTTTTCCTTTTACCCAAGTGTTATTCTTCATTAATGCCTTCATTTCAGTGAGCATGGCTTCCCTCCAGTGTTTATGTTTCATTGCCTCATCGGCTGACTGCGGAATTTCCTCTTCTTCATACAAGGCAGCCTCAAATGCTCGAGCCATTTTTGACAAATTTCCCTGCACAAAATTCGCAACTCCATAATGACTTATCTTTCCAATCTTTTCAGGGGAATATCTTTTTGGCAGTACTCATCTTGTACTCCGATAGGGAAGTATATATCTCCCAGTGTCACCGTCAATAGCATTTTCTCCTTCTATGTATTCTGTACCAACAGGGTCAGTGGAAACTGTATTGGGACTAGGGTCGGGAATTACCTCGGATATCGTCGGAGGAGGGGTACCTGGCCGCGGATGAGCCGACTCTTGGGACGAAGCCTGCTCAGCGGCAGTGACCACTACTGGATCAGGTTGGTCCTCAATCGAGGAGCTTGGCAATGACACGACCCAACTTAGGTAGTCCTCAGGTCTACCTGGATCACTCTCCCCCTGACTACTAAGGTGGGTGTGGTAAAAGAACTCGGTTTCCAAAAAATTGCAGTTCATTGTGGTGATAATTTTTCTGGAGTTAGGATCAAAGTACCTATAGCCTTTCTGGTTCAGCCCGTACCCCATAAACACACATTTAGTAGCACATGGTGATAATTTCGTTCTTTCATGTTTAGGGATATGGACGTAAACGGTGCAACCAAAAACTTTAGGAGAGAGGTTCGAGTGTGTGGGGATATGGGATAATTTGGATAAGGTATCAAACGGGGTTTTCATGCGAAGGATTTTGGTGGGTAAGCAGTTCATGAGGTAGATAGATGTAGCAATAGCTTCTGGCCAAAAATAATTCGGAACCTTGGACTCAATCATTAAGGCTCGGGTCATCTCAAGTATAGTTCTGTTTTTCCTTTCGGCTACCCCATTCTATTCAGGTGTATAGGCACAAGAGGTTTGATGGATTATCCTTTTTTCTTTGCAAAAGTTTGTCATGGTAGTGTTAACAAATTCCCTCCCATTATCTGACCTAAGGGTTTTGATAGTGGTATGAAATTGTGTTTGAATGAGTTTAAGAAAAGAGGTAAATCTATCAAAGACTTCAGATTTATGTTTCAGAAAATACACCCAAGTCATTCTAGTACAATCATCAACAAATATTACAAAATATCGAAAACCATTTCCTCCCACAATTGGGGCAAGACCCCACACATCAAAATGTACTAAAGAAAATATGGAATTCATATGAGTATTCGAAGGTTTAAAAGATTGTCTGTGGCTCTTGGCCAAAACACAAGTCTTACAAGCAAAATCCGAAGAAATAGAAAGATTCAGATAAAGTAGTTTAAAATAACCGGGGGAGGGGTGTCCTAGTCTTCGGTGTCAAAGCCAAGTTTCCTGTTTCGTGGACCCGTGAGCCAACATCGCACTGCCATGTTGAGCTATCTCGTCCACGTAGTAGAGTCCTTGTTTCTCAGTGCCACGCCCAAGTATCCTCTTCGTCTGAATATCCTGTAAAATACAAAAAGAGGGGTGCATCAGAAGTGTGCAATTCAATTCCTTCGTAACATGACTGATAGACATCAGAGTCTCTGTCTCTGAGATAAGGTGGGGACATATAGACAATTTGTGAATCAGAGAGTGGGGGATATTTCAATTGTTCCAGATCCTACAACATTAATCAGATCCCCACTCGCAATTCTAATATAGGATTTAGTAACTTCAGTCAAATTAATAAAGTTATCCCTTTCAGGTGTCATAGTACCTGTCGCCCCACAGTAAAAAATCCAACCCCTCGTGTGTGTATCAGTTATATTTTGAACTTGAAAAGCAGCGGAAATATTTCGGAGTGGTTCAAAGGGGTTTTTTACACATAACTAGATGTATTGGGGTATATATCTGATGCTTGAGAACATTTGGGGTCAAAAACATATTCCAGTAAATCGGGGGGCGTTTTTTAAAAGCAAGGGGTCTTTTTACTAAATACTCAGAAGTATGTGGTACCAAATATAATTCAGAAAAAACGTTAGGGTTTCGTTTAAAACCAAACCCTCTACCTCCTGTTGCAGCGCCGCCCCTTGTTTCCGTCTGTTCAGCCAAATTTTCGGTGCCTCTCGTGTTGCCGCCGCCCGTCGGACCCTCCTGGCGCATCCTCGTTCCGATTCCGGCCATTTCCCCATGATTTCCGACCTCAATTTGACGTGGAGCTCCATCGCCATTTACTCCAGCAACGAATTTTTCCCGGGCTTGTGTCGCCCTCGCCTTTTGTCGTTCCTCCCACCATTCTGGGTACCCTAGTCTGTATCCCATTTGTGTTTATGTTTCCCGCAGTGTGAACACCACAGTTTGGATGTGTCGAGACGATTCCCCGGTCGGTTGGTAGCGGTGGGGCGTTGTACCGGTCCGCTCTGGTGCGGCGGGCGACTATACTAGGCGGCGAGACCGAGTCCGATTTCCCCAAATGATGAGTTCCCGATGTTATCGCCGACGGTATCTACGGTGGGCAGAGGCGATGTCGGTGGCATGATTTGACGTCGAGCCGCCTCCGTCTTCACCCACCCATAGGCCGATTCAACTGATGGGTAGGGATCTTCCTTGAGAATATCCCGTTTGATCGAATCATACTCTCGGTTTAGTCCGGACAGAAACTTGATCAGCCTCTTCTCATTAAAATGCGTTCTGTATTGGTTGACTCCTTTGTCGCAGCACGTAATGGGTTGCTTTTAGCAGCGATCGATGTTAATCCACAACCCGTGGATCCTCCGGTAATATGTTTCCAAGTCTAGATTCCCTGTTTTAGCTCGATTGCCTTCTCTTCCAGGTCGTAGATAATATACTTGTCCGCCTTGTTCTCAAACGTCACAGCAAGACTATCCCAGAGTGCCTTTGATATCTGATGGTGAGCGAAATTGGCGATAATCTCGTTCTCGATGTTATCGACGATCCATGAAAACACCACCAAATCGTCTTCTTCCTAGTCGTCGTACCCTTTGCTCCTCGGTACAGGTGGTTCGTTTCTGATATGCGAATAGGCCCCTCGGCCTCCAATCTTGACTTTCATAAGTCTTAACCATAATGGGTAGTTTTTTCCATCAAGCTTGAATGCCACGGTGACATTCTTGTTGCTCTTCACTTTCGTTGGCTGTTCTAGATCGTGTTTGGTGTCTTCGGTATCTGACATGTTTCTGGTATTGTAGGGTTCTGGGTTATTCTGGTCGATTCTGGGTTATTCTGGTCTGGTTGAGCTAAAAACAAAAGGTCGAGATTGGTATTCACCGGCTATGATGAATTTTTTCTGAACCGAAAAACTTCCTGCTCAGACGCCATGTTAAGAGAGATTGAGATCGGTAGGAAAGGGTTTATTATTCACTTATGTGCTCATCATACATTGTACACCATTATATAGGACTAGGAAATACTGCACAAGGAAAACCTAATTTATATTAATTACATTGATTCATATCTCCTATGATTGGTAAGAAATAATCTCGCATATCTTCCTCCGGAAATGGCGTGATCTTCTTTCAATCTTCCAACACCATTGAAGGAATTGGCCGATCAAGTGATCATGGAAGGTGGTCACCTTCCCGATTCGCAAATGTTCAGATAGCACAAAGTACGAAAAGAACTTAGACTGACCAGCTAGATTTTAGCTCACTACAAATTTAGTAAGTTCGAACCTTTTAAGAAAAAACTCTCGAGTGTTACCGTAATGGCATGAAAATATTTTCAATGTATGTATTTTTCGGCATTGTTATTTTGTTTATAAGTAGATTTATTGTTTATTTTGAAGTTATAAAAAAAACTAATAAATAAAATTAATTAAAATAAATAAATAATCGAGCATAATAGGGAAATCAAAATAATTAAAGCATGGAAAATAGGAGTGAAAATAATTACCTAACTAAAAAACTCATTACATAACAAAAATAAAATGTCAGTACAGAATAAAAGTAGGGGCAGTACTAGATAACGAATAAGAATAATTAAAAGACATTAAAAAGAAGAATAAATACTCTGGACAGTGTTATATAATGATGCCACTGCTGGACCACCAATGCTATATCCAAAACGTACATTGGAAAAAGTTACACTTGTATCTGTCACTAAGGAGATACTCTCTTCTTCAAATGAGTTAAAAAAAGTTATTAGTATATGAGTTCTAGGTATGTATTAGTTTTAAATGAAATGTGAGTAAAATGAGTTAGTAGAATGTGGGACCTATTATAATACATATGATAAATTAACTGAGACTCTTATTTGCAAACCGATCGAAATGGAAAAGCAAAACTCCTATTCATGAAGATAAGAGTATCACATCATAATGGATGATATTCCTGAATACAAATACAATAATGAAGCCGAATAATAAGACATTAGATTTTTTCCTCGATAAGATTTTTCCTATTGGGAAAATGGTCCACACTCCACACTATGTCGACACAAGTAAGCAACTAAATTGGTGGGTCATTTAAAAAGTAAAGTAGTTTTATGCCAAAGGATTATGCTAGTGCTCATAAAAAAATCTTCAGATCTCAGCTGTGGTGTTTAAATACCATATTCATCTTTGATATAATTGTTCTAATCATTTCAATTTATGCATTAATTTTCAAAGAATTAAGATGGCAGCTTATGCAGCTCTGGTTTCTCTTAAGCGTATCATAGATGATATTGAAACTCATCCTTCCCCTCCGATTTCTCTCGACAAACAACAAGTCCAATCTCTCACACAAATAGTTACCTTCTTGCAGGAATTTCTCGAAGGCTACAAGTCACCCTACGAGTATAGCGATGAAGCAGATCCATTGGAGATTCACATTATGGGTGAGTAGATTTTTTCAAAATGCTCAAGCAAGCTCTATATTTCCAGATATGTTATTGATGATTAAGAGTATTATTGTCTATAACTTGTTCGCATTGCAGATACAGCTCAAGCGGTTGAAGACGTGATCGAGTCTTATATAATCGACACAATCAAGCTTTCTGACGCAGCAACCGATGACGGTGGTGATGAACAAATCAGTTGCATCCATTTCTATCAAGATCTGCAAAACGTGATAGAAAATATGGATTTGATCAAGAAAGAGGTGACTGCGATCACAATGGAGAAGGAAGAGCACAAGAGAAATGTGGCATCTGATGATGTTGGTTTAAGATTCAATTCCACTGGGAAGAAGCATCTAATGATAGGGTTTGATGATATGCTTCTTCAACTCCTGGATAGGCTTACTGATGCAAACACCAATCGCAAAATAATCCCTATTGTAGGGATGGGTGGCATCGGCAAAACCACTCTTGCAAAAGGTGCGTTTGAACACAAGCTTATTAAGGAGCATTTTGATATTTGCGTGTGGACTACCATTTCCCAAGATTATAATATTGTAGAAACTCTTAGGGAAGTTCTCACTCGAGCCGGAGAATCCTCGAGCAGTATGGATGAGAAAGAATTGGAAGTAAGATTACACAAGTGCTTATGGGGTAGTAGGTATCTCATTATATTAGATGATATGTGGAGTATAGATGTGTGGGATAGGTTAAAATTTTCCTTTCCAGATTGCGGTGAGGGTAGTCGACTTGTAGTAACCACGAGGATGTCGAACTTGGCTGCCCAGTTGACTGATTCCTATAGCCTCGTTAAGATTGGGTTTCTAGACGAGGTTAGTAGTTGGACCTTGTTCTCCAAAATTGTATTTGGAGAACAAAGCTTTCTTACTCAACTAGAGAGTATCGGAAAGAAAATTGTGAAAAAGTGTAATGGACTTCCTTTGTCTATTGTTGTGATAGGGGGTCTAATGGCTAAATCCGAAGTTACACTAGAATATTGGGAGCACATAGAGGAGAACTTAGCCTCAATTGTGAATTCGGAGAATGAAGATTATTGCTTGAGAATATTGAAGCTGAGCTATAACTATTTGCCTGCCTATCTAAAGCCTTGTTTTTTGTATATGGGAGTGTTTGAGGAAGACAAGGAAATTACGGCTTCAACAGTCGTCCGATTATGGATTTCTGAAGGATTTCTTAAACCAATAGTCAACAAAAGCTTGACAAGAGTTGCCGAACAATACTTGAAAGAACTAGTGGATAGAAATCTCATTTTAGTTCATAAGTCGTGCATACTTGGGGATGTGTTATCCTACAAAATTCATGATTTACTTAGAGATCTATCAATGAAAGAATCTGAGAAACAGAGGTTTTTTTATGTGTTGAGGGATCAAAGTCCTCAAGGACTAATTGGCCAACAACGTATTGTTATTCCTGAAAGCACTTTAAAGGAAAAAATCAAGGATGCATTGGAATATATGCTCCATGCTCGTTCTTATTTGGTATTTGGTAATCAAACAACTAGGCGATTCCCAAATTCTAGATTTTTGAGGTTATCGGGTTGTTGGGTAATTGAAGAGGAGTATTTACAACTAAATGTGTTTGAGTTGATGAACTCACGATATCATCGTCTTGATACTTATTACAAGTTTGTAATTCCTTCTTCCATCAATCTGCTTTGGAATCTAGATACACTAATTATTAGTTTTGAGGAAGAATTTATAGCACCAAGTGAAATCTGGAAAATGTATAAACTTAGGCATCTCGAGTTTGAATATCGGAGATTGCATCTCCCAGAACCCCCGAGCGCGGACGATGATATTATCATGATGGAGAATCTAGAAGTGCTCAAAGGAGTGATAAATTTCAATATAAGTGAAGATATTGTTAAAAGAATTCCCAATATTGAGGAATTGGATATGACATATGAGGGGCAACTAATGGATGGAGTGGACTATCTGAGCTGTCTTCTTTGTCTTAGTAAACTGGAATCCTTGGAGTTGTGGGCTTACTCCCCTGATGTTGGAAAGTATCTGCAGAAGATCAACTTCCCACCCTCACTTAAAGAGTTGTTTCTTTCGCTACCAAGTGATTCAGAATGGGAGGACATACTGCCAACGATAGGCTCCTTACCACTTCTTGAGACGCTTGAATTAAATGGAGGCCGCTTCAGAACACGCGAGTGGGAAACAATGGAAGACCATTTCCAGAGTCTCAAGTCACTAAAACTGTATGAATGTGGTGATCTAGAAAAGTGGACAGTGACAGAGAGCTCCCACTTTCCACTTCTTATACAGCTTCATCTTTTTGTGTTAGATGAATTGAAGGAGATTCCTGCAGAAATAGGAGAAATATCAACACTCAGGTCAATTAAATTGTACTTATGCAATGAATCAGTGGTGTTGTCAGCTAAACAGATATTTGACGAACAACAGGATTTGCATGGAGACCAAATTGACCTTCTTGTTCACGCTACAGTTTGGATGGAAGATGAATCACTGCAAAAGTTGGCAACTTCCAATTTTAAAGTTATAGTGCATTCTATATATAGGTAAGTAAGACTGATGTTTTTTTAAATATCACTCTTCTTTTATGTGTTTTTAATTTCCCCTCTAATTCTAGTTAATTTTCTCTCTTACGCTTTATTTGAGATGGTTAGGAACAAGTCTAATTGAGATGGTTGAGATAAATATAGATGGTTAATTTAAATACAATTAAGATATTAACTTGATTTAAATGTTGTGAACCGTTATTTATGTTGTGACACGAAGTTACTACACTTAATATGTAAAACACTAACACTCCAATCAGTTTGTTGCTTGATAATAGACATCTTTGCCTTGCAATCAGTTCAAACTTTACCACGAGTTCTTGTCTTAATCGGGTCACCACTCAATGCTCTTTTCACTGAACGAGCTTCATCAGTCTGACCCGCTTTAAAGCAAACAATTTGTTTCCAAATAAACTCATTTGTCACCTTGTTCTTTTTGCTATTACTGTATCTTGCGCTAAAACCTGCTTCACGTGCATACTAATTGTAGAATGCAAATGCATCATCTATTGATGCAAACTTCATTCCGATTTCTAGCTTACGATAGTTGCAACTTGAGGAGTATATGGTTGATCGCTCATATTTTCACTAAACACAATCAAAAAATTAGCATATGTACGCAAAGTAGTAGTAGTAATAAATAACAAAAATATTACAATCCTCTCAAAGCTGAGAATTTTACACCATCACTGTTGATGAATTTGATTCTCGTATTGCATCCATAAAATAAATCAAATTAACATGGAATCACATCAAGTCCAACAATTGTTATTTGTTCTCAAAGCTAGATGACTAAAAAAAAATTAAAGAACTTATAGTCTATTAAAATTAATCTATTCATAGAACTACAAAAGTTACTACGCATGATGTCGTGGTCGGTGGGAGTTATATTCAAACAACAAAAGTTATTAGGTTACATTAAACCTATTATTCTAAATTCTTGTACGATTATAAATAAAATTTTGCATTTATAATAAGAAGTTAATTTAATCAAGAACAAGTAACAAGTATATGGGAGTTAACGAAATAAATATTACATGGGTTAGCTTGAGCAAAGTTTTGAAAGAAACAAACTAATGCAGGTCAGGTTGATGTTAAACGGAGAGATCGAGAGAGACGCCAAATAATCTAAAGTAAAAGTGAGAAAAGTTACAGAAAAAGACTGGGGCGGGCAAATTATACATAAATGTTTAATTATGTTAGAAGAATAAAAAGAATAAATTAAAAAATTTGGGCTGACATGGAATTAAGGGATTAAAGATCGAGAATATGGCTGGAAAATAGGCGCTCATAAGTCGCCTAAAATAAGTTTGCAGCATATCTTTTCTCTATATAAGATAAATATAAAAACTAATTTGGACTTTAATTATTTTAACATTTTATATTGAATATCGATTTATAAACATTAATGGATTTAAAATAAATTTCATACTAATCATTTTGCAACACTTCGAAAAAAAATTGAAAATTTAACTTAATATTTGTATATTTAAGAAAAAAACTTTTTTTTTTTACTAAATATCGTATAATTAATTCAAATCAAGCTCGAAATCATGTTACAATTTGACATAAAATTTCTATATCACTTCTTTCTTATTGCTACATATAATACAATAAATAATATAATTAATTTTTAAGTAAATTCAATTAAATTTAAAAATTTAAAGATGTTATGCACATGTGCAATAATTGTACATTTATCTTTTCTCAAAATTCTAAGATAAAATGTATTACTAACCATCAATAAAACTACCAAGATAATTGAATCCTTGACCCATGCAAGAATAAAACTATGCTGCAAAACTTGTGGCACTTCTACAAATGCCCATATAAAATGGCCAATGTCGGGTGAAGAATATATAAAATAATCGATTTCGGTTTGAAAAGGTGTAAATATTGATTAAGATTCAGATTAAATTTGGGCTTTTCAAAAGTGTAGAAGCCCGCCTTTGAAGTTTATTATTGACGAGCCCACTAAGGTTGATCTATGGAAGAGAAAATTAATTGAAGTATGTATTTTCCCATCGCTCATGCTACGAATAATCTTCTCTCATTTCATTGAATTTTTCTTCTAGCATAAATTGATAAATGAATTAGTTTTGGGCATTAGATCCAGTAAATTTCTCAAATATTATTACTACATATTTTGAACTAAAATGTGGTAAAATGTTGGAATTTTGAACATTTAGGCCCGTATTTAATGACAACCAACAAAAAATCAACAAAATTCATAATTTTGGATTTTGCACGCACTTTGTGTTTTCGTGAATCAAAATACATTAATTGTATTTGTAATATGAGGTCCGGAGATTTTGCAAAATTATCCTGTCTTCATTTTGTTTTGTTTTTTATTTCCAGTATACAAGATCAAAGGGTTCACTGGGAAGGATTGGAATACATGTCTATTGAAGTGAATGACAGGGTGAAACTTATTGGTTGTTGAACCACCACATATATTTTTGAAGTTGAACAAGCACATTAACATTGGTCGAAATATCTGGAGAATCACACATGAGAATGTCGTGAATTTGAATCGGACGAGATCACTTTACTTGCAATTCTACTTGTGACATGAACTTTTGTAATGTACATTGTGATTGATTTTTTAAAAAACTGATAATGATAATAACGTTTCCAAACCTATCATATACTAGTATATCGCCATTCTGAAAATTTTAATGATTTTGCTATTATTTAATTCAAACATTATAATTTTGCAACTGAGATTTTTTTGTACGAAGTCCAAGTAACAAAAGAATGCTTCTATATTTCATTTTCTTTTTCAGGAAGAATTATAAATAGAGTACGAATTTTCATTCATACATATATATCCTAACTTAAAAGAAATGGAAATAGAAAAATAGAAGACGTGCTTTTTATGGACTATATATATTGTTCTATTTCACGTTGGTGTGGTACACATATGCTTGTATAGATGAGGTAAATATTGAACTTTATAAAGAAAATTGAATCCAAGATAACGATAATTAAAAAAAGCTGAAGATTATGGTGACAGTTAAAGTTTGCAAGTAGTAATTTGTACATTCCCAAATTAAAGACTTGTTATCCTATGATAATCACACCAATTAAAGGGCAATGTCTTCGATGGTTATGGTAGGTTCTTTGTCCCGCTAATCCTCCAAGTCCGCTCCAAACGTTGTTATTGGTTACGACTGTCTTTCTTAGTATTAGAATTGGAAAATAAATTGTAATTAAGTTTTAGTTTAGCCTTTATTTCCAGCCTATATATAAGACATTTTATTTTAAATTGTAGTCAACTGTTTCACAATGTAGTCAATAAAGATATTTTCTCCTTCTCTCTCCTTTCTCCCATCATCGACGGTTTCGCATTTCTCCATCCTCCTTCAATGGAGGTTTTTCCTTCCTATTCAATTCTCGATATTTTACACGTAGACCACTAATACAAGTCGTTAAGGCTCTAAATGAAAGAACCAATATTACAGAATAAATAAGATAACTCAATTCAAAGACTAGCCTAGGAGACAGTTCACTTAATCTACAAATTAATCTCACGCTAGTTGCTTTTATAACTAACGTGGAACATTGAGTATGTAATACTTATTGTCGTGTGGGCTTGTGGTGTCAAGGCCCATGGTATTCACTGCGTTCAAGCCCTGATCATACTATACTCACTGCGGGGGTCCGGGGCAGCGCCCCCGGGTAGCGGGGTCCAAGGGGCAGAGCCCCTGGCTGGGGTCAAGTTGTATAAGAAATTCATCCGGAAATGTAATTTCTGAAAGTCCAAGGACTAATTTGCAATTTCGAAAACCTTTTGAAAATTAGTTATTTTCGGTTATTTTCCCAACAGGTGCACTGTTTCATCAGCAGATGCACTGGTTCGTCTTCTTCAAAATCTGATCGCTTCTTCTGGTTCAAAATAATCTTCGAAAACATTAACATACAAAAGCTCTGATTTCTCTGAAATTTTATCCAATCAAATATTTTGGTAGAACCACCGAAATTGATTTGATCTGAAAGTGATATTTTCACGACTTTCAGATTATCCGTTTTGTTCAATATTCAAATTCTCCCTAACACCCTACACAATGAAAGCATTCTTTTCTTAAATACTCCATCCGTCCCATAATAAGAGTTTTATTTATTCATTTTGGTATGTACTATAATAAGAGTCTTATTTCACTTTTATCATAAATGGTAAGTAGGTCCTACATTCCACCAACTTATTCCCCTTATATTTTGTTATAAAACTAATATATATATTAGTGAAATTCATATTCTATTAACTTATTCAATCTACTCTTTTTTATATTTTTTAAAATTTGTGTCATAACTAAATGTGACTCATGTTACAACACAGAGGAAGTATTGTTTTCACACTTGGTGGATTGGTTGCTGAAATGGCCCACACTGTGCGGGCACCACCGCACCAGTTATACTTGTCTAAATTGTCATCAATAAACCAGCCTGTCATTGCACATTTATTTGTGCATTTCATTTTCAAATATTATACTACCTCCGATCTCTTAAATTTTACTTCCTACATTCCAAAGTTTGTCCCATTTTTCTATTTTCATTTCTTCCATAAAAATTATTTAATTTTACTTTTTTATTAATTTTTTAGTGGACCTTATAATCCATTAACTCATTACTTCTTACATTTATTATAAAATTAGTAATATTTATAAGTAGGACTCACATTCCATTAATTTTTTCAACTCACTTTCTATTACATTTCTTAATATTTAGGGGACGAAGGGAGTATCATATTTTAATTTTTATAATTTTTGGTAGTGAACCTCATATTTTCCATTAATTCATATATATTTATATTTTATTATAAAACTAATACTATGAAATATTTTATTATAAAACTAATACTCTAAAAGTAGTACTAGGATTTACTTTCCTATAACTTTTTTTATCTCACTTTCTATTATATTTTTTAAAATTCTGTGTTTAATGAAAATGTGATAATGAGAAGGAGGTAGTAATATGGTGAATATTTTATCAAATTAAAGAAGACCTCGTCAAATGATAGTTGACTATTCCAACAACCAACTGCAACAGCAATAAATCTGTGGGGCTGAAAAAAAAAAGTCGCTAGGCCAAAGGATAAATCATAAATGCTTGCTAGTGCTCATAAAAGTTGTCTTCTAAATCACATTCTACTTCACAATTTCGTTCTTTGGATCTCAAAAAATAAAGCTTTAAGTCTTAATTGTGGTGTCGAAATACCATATTCATCTGATCAAATTAGCTCACATTGTGTTTAATTTGTGCTTTATTTATAGAATTAAGATGGCTGCTTATGCAGCTCTGGTTTCTCTTATGCGTATCATAGATGATATTGAAACTCATCCTTCCCCTCCGATTTCTCTTGACAACCAACAAGTGAAATCTCTCACAGAAATAGTTACCTTCTTGCAGGAATTTCTCGAAGGCTACAAGTCACCTTACGAGTACAGCGACAAAGCAGATCCATTGGAGATTCGCATTATGGGTCAGTAGATTTTTTCAAAATGCTTAAGCAAGCAAGCTCTAATGTACTATGTTGGAACTTCGAAAGATGCTAACTATTTCATTTTAATATTTCTCTCACGTCGGCAATAAATTATTTTTTAAATATTTTTGTATGAATATTGCAAATTATTTTGTTTGTTGGTGTTGATTAGAAATGATATAGGTACATAGTGATTAGATGAAATCAAATTTGGTACATGCTCTATTTTTAAATAAAATCTTTTTTTTTTTTTTGCTAAAAAAATCAGAATAACCGAAATAAACTAACCCCTAATTCGCATTGCAGATGCAAGTCATACAGCTGAAGATGTGATTGAGTCCTATATCATTGACACCATTCAGCTTTCTGCAGCAGCAGCAACTGATGATGGTGCTGATGAACAAATCAGTTGCATCCACTTCTATCAAGATCTGCAAAAGGTTATAGAAGAAATTGATTTGATCAAAAAAGAGGTGGTTGGGATTACTAGGGATAAGACAGTTCTCCAAAGAAACTTGAGTTCTGATGATGGTGGTTTAAGATTCAGTTCCACTGAGAAGAACCATCGCATGGTAGGGTTTGATGGTGTGTTGCTTGAGCTCTTGGAAAGGCTTGTTAGAGGACGTGCCAAGCGCCAAATCATCCCTATAGTAGGGATGGGTGGCATCGGAAAAACCACTCTTGCAAAAGGTGCGTTTGAACACAAGCTTTGTAAGGAGCATTTTTATATATGTGTTTGGGCTACCATTTCTCAAGAGTATAATATCGGAGAAACTCTTAGGCAAGTACTCACTCAAGCTAGAGGGTACTTGAGCGAAGAGAGTGAGAAAGACTTGGGAGAAATACTTTACAAATATTTATCAGGTAGGAGATATCTCGTTATAATGGATGACATGTGGAGCATAGAGGTCTGGGATAAGATGAAGTTTTTCTTTCCTGAATACAATAATGAGAGTCGAATAATAGTGACAACTAGAATGTCAAACTTAGCTGCCCACTTGACTGATTCCAATAGCCTCGTTAAGATTGAATTTCTAGATGAGGTTAGTAGTTGGACTTTGTTCTCCAAAACTGTGTTTGGGGAACAAAGTTTTCCTACTCATCTCGAGAGTATTGGAAAGAAAATTGTGGAAAAGTGTAATGGACTTCCTTTGTCTATTGCTGTGGTAGGAGGTCTAATGGCTAAATCCGAACTTACACTAGAATATTGGGAGCACATAGAGAAAAACTTAACCTCAATAGTGAATTCAGAGAATGATGATTATTGCTTGAGAATATTGAAACTGAGCTATAATCACCTGCCTGCATATCTAAAGCCTTGTTTTCTCTATATGGGAGTGTTTGAGGAAGACGGTGAAATTTATCCTTCAGAAATCGTCCGACTATGGGTTTCTGAAGGATTTCTTAAACCAATAGGCAACAAGAGCTTGACAAAAATTGCTGAACAGTACTTGAAAGAGCTAGTGGATAGAAATCTCATTCTAGTTCATGAGTCGGAGAAACTTGGGGATGTAATATGCTACAAAATTCACGATTTACTTAGAGATCTATCTATAAAAGAAGCAGAAAAACAGAGGTTTTTTTATGTATTGAGGGAAGAAAGTCCTCAAGGACTAATTAGCCAACAGCGTATTGTTATTCCTGGAAGCACTTCAAAGGAAAAAATACAAGATGCCTTGGAATATATGCCCCATGCTCGTTCTTATCTAGTATTTGGTAATCAAACAGTTGGTCAATTCTCAAATTCTAGATTTTTGAGGTTATTGCATTCGAATAATTGGAAGAGTGAAGAGGAGTATTCACAACTAAATGTGTTTCAGTTGATGAACTCACGATACCATAGTTTTACAACTCATGATGAGAAGTTTGTAATTCCTTCTTCCATCAATCTGCTTTGGAATTTAGATACACTAATTATTCAGGGTGGAGAAGATTTAATTGCACCAACTGAAATCTGGAAAATGTATAAACTTAGGCATCTCGAGTTGTATGAATTGCATCTCCCAGATCCTCCGAGCGCGGACGATGACATTATTATCATTTTGAATCTAGAAGTGCTCAAAGGAGTGATAAATTTGAATGTAAGTGAAGATGTTGTTAAAAGAATTCCGAATATCAAGGAATTGAATATGACATATGAGGGACAGCTAATTGATGGAGTGAACTATCTGAGATGTCTTCACTGTCTTAGTAAACTGGAATCCTTGAAGTTGTTTGTCTGGTCCACTGATATTGGAAAGTATCTGCAGAAGATCAACTTCCCACCCTCCCTTAAAGAGTTGCTTCTCGAGCCAGAATGTGATTTCGAGTGGGAGGACATACAGCAAACGGTAGGTTCCCTACCACTTCTGGAGAAGCTCAAATTGTATAGAGGTCGTTTCAGAAGACGTGAGTGGGAAACAATTGAAGACCAATTCCAGAGACTCAAGTCACTAACATTGTATGATTGTGGTGATCTAGAACACTGGACAATGGAAGACAGCTCCCACTTTCCACTTCTTACAGAGCTTCATCTTTCTTTGTTAAAAGAATTGAAGGAGATTCCAGTAGAAATCGGAGAAATAGCAACACTCAGGTCAATTGAATTGGACTGGTGCAATGAATCGGTGGTGTTGTCAGCTAAAAAGATATTAGAGGAACAACAGGATTTATATGGAGACCAAATTGACCTTATTGTTCACGCTACAGTTGACAAGAAAGATGAAGCATTGCAGAAGTTGGCAACTTCCAATTTTAAAGTTAGAGTGGTTTAGACTGATGTTATCATAAATATCACTCTTCTTTTATGTGTTTTTTCCTCCTGATTCTAGTTAATTAACTCTCTCTTTCGCTTTTCCGACTGCCAAGTTGATAAGATTTGTTCGTGACATCAATTTTCATTTCTCATTTTGGAAATTTCGAATTGCTTTGGCATGTACTACAGTTTTTGAAGCCCAAAACAAAATTAAGCCAGACATTTACATTAGTGGTCAATTTCGATTATATGTTTATTTTGCCTTTGAAATTGTTGAGTGCTGATCAAATATTCATTTTCCAATTTGAAACGTTAAACGCCTAGAGTTTGATTCTACGAGCGAGAATGATCGGCAGGTGTTTAAATTGGCAACTTTGATAATGGTAGATTTTTTTTCAAATTTATTAATTGCACGTTTCGTGGTTATTTTGTCTAAAAATCCAATTTTTAAAATTTTTTCGTAGGGTAAAATTAATAAGGTTGTGTTTTTTTGTTTGAAATTTTATTATGAGAATTGATTTGTATTGAACTACTACAAGTATAGCTTGATAAGTAATAACTCAAGCAACTGCAAGATGGTTGAGAATTGAGATATATACAGCTGGTTGATTTAAATAAAATTAAGTTACTAATTTTGATTAAAATGTTGTTAACTGTTACGTTTTTTATTATATGGACCAAAACATTTTTTCTAATTAGACACAAAGTTACTAAAATGTACAAAAAGATAATTATATTTTGTAGATTCAGCTACCTTTCTAGTAAGTTTCGTGATAGAAATTTCACACAAGTGTCACATTTTAGTGAATTTTCAATTCGGAAACAAGGCGAAAAGAAAATCTTCTCTTGACGTTTAATTGAAGCTCAAATATCAATGCTAAAGAATTTATAGATGCATATTCTCCAAAAAAAATATCCCAGGAGTCCAAGACTACTAAATGACTATTTTGAGATCAATTTTAAAAAATAATTAGAGAAAAAAATATAAATGACAACCAACAAAAATTCGTAAAAATTCAAATTTTAGATTTGCACGCGCTTTTGTGTTTTCTTAAATCGAAATGCGTTAACTGGATTTACATAATCAAATTATAATCTATGATATAAATAGAAAAATACCATCTTATACGATTGTTGGATGATTGCATTTAATTGAATTTTCGTTAGGTTTCTTTTAAGGCGAAATGTATTAATGCAATTATATTATTCTTTTAAGGCGAAATGTATTAATGCAATTATATTATTCTTTTAACACAAAATGTTTTGATGTAATTTTACATGTATAAGTGAGGTCAAAACTTCAATATTAATATATTCCCCATGAAATCGTTTATAAACACGTTTTTTCTCTTTTAAATATTAGACAAAATGTATCTATATATCATGCTGATTACATGGTTAAGTAATCTATTCAATATATAAAAGACAGATTCTAGGGATTACTCTGACATTTTGTTTGTTTGTTTTAAGTGAATATGAGCATAGCAACACTCCCTATGTCAAACTAATTTAATTAACAGTGCTACAATAGGCCTAATTCAGTCTTCTTTTTTCTGGGGTTATATGTTGTATTTTGTTAATTTATAAATATATGATCGTGTACGTGTGGGAGTTACAAAAATAATCGTGTATAGTTAAAGGATTATATGCATAATATTTTAGCCTATAAATATATCATTTAAAGGCCGAATATCTACACATACCTTATTACCTTATAGAACTCAAGCATGTCAATTTTGCTCTTACCATAAGAGGAACTCTTAAAGCTTGATGTCATGGAACCATTCCACACCATGCTCAGTGAGCTCGAGGCTTCCCCAATTTATTTGGTTGGCTAATTTTGTTCTTTTTAATTATGTTTTCGTTCATTTTCATTTTATTAATTATATTTTTCTTTTCTTAACATATTTTAAATTATATTTTTTATTTTTTTCATCATTTTTATATATCAATTTTGATACAACATCGTATTTGCTTTTAATATTATATGAACTTATTGGTATTTTTTTCTTTTTAGTTATATTCTTAGTTTCTTTCCATCCATTTTATTTCCATACTATGTTTTCTTTTTTAGATTGATGCTACCACCATTGTCTTTCTTTTTTCTTTTTAATAATTATAAATTTTTTTAATAGTAATGATTAGAGTCCATTTATGTTACTTTATAGTTGATCCATGTTAAAAAAAAATTATGTTAAAATTATAATTGGCTAATTTTTTTTATACATATCTATAAGTAGGTTGAGTTACATGAAAGGATTATTCTATTGATAAATTTAATGTATAATTTAATTTATCTTTAATTTTATTGAAAACTATACAAATTGTTATGCGAAAGTAGCTATACATATTGATCATTGATTTTGTGCATTGCAAATTAATTTTGTTAGTGCATAATGAAGTTTTAAAAATGATGAATAATTATCTATTGTGTTTAATTCTTTATTGTGATATATTTTTATCTTCTCTCATTCCATGATTTAATATTTAAACATTATATTATGTGATTTGTTTCAAATTTATTATGTTTCAATGTTGATTTGTATAGATTTTTTATTCTAATATAACTAAAATTGTTACCCATATTGTTTATTATCAATATTGATTCTAATTTTGTTTAATTAATTTAAAATTTAAAATTAATATTTTAAAAATATATTAATCTGGGCAGCACAGTAGTTACAGTAATACCGTAATACCATATCCACATCGAAAAAAGATGAAAATTACGTCTGTAAATTGTAACACTTAATTCTAGATCTACAAGATTTGTGTACTGATATCTCGAATTCATTTCTTATTTTCCAGTTTGTATAGTTCTTTATATTACTATATTAAACTAATCTCAATTTCTTGTCATATAAATTTCTACTATAATATATAAAGAGCGTTTTTAAATTTCCACCGAATAGCGGAGTATATATAACACGTTTAAATCCTCTCTGTATCACCGACGCCCAAACACACAAACCAGAGTGAGAAAACAATGGCGTCTTCTACAGCCAAGCTCACATTCCGCTTTTTGCTGGTGGCGGTGTTGGCTTTGATACTCTTCTATGTCGGTCGCCCGCTCTACTGGAAAATTTCCGCCACCGTTCACGACATCCGCCACAATAAACAAACCGTTTCTGGAGGTTCTTTTTCATCTCTAATTACGTTTTCTTATGATCAAGCTTTAATTCCGCTGGACCTGTGACCTTTTTGCTCTTAGAATCGCATTAATGTGCTATTCGGTTGCTTCTAGAGTGTTATTGGATCGAAAAATAGGAGTAATTTACAAAATTGTTTTGATTGGTGAAAGGTTATGCATATGCTTACATAGAGTAGGGTTTTGCCAATGCTACACGTAATGGATAATACTAGCTCTGGATCCCCTTATTTCTCCCCATATGTTGGTGTTTGTGATTGTGTTGTGTTCATATAAATAGTTGATAATATGATTGTGTATGTTGATCAGTTAAGCTTCAAAGAGCCACTAAAGTAGATTTTAGATTTTGTTCATTTGGATTTATTTGTTTTGTGTATGTTAATTCATTTTCGTGTGTAGTAATATCTATTTTATTATGTTTTGTAGGTATTTCACAAATTGTGCAAGAAGCTCAAAGATCAGTGGGATGGTTTCATGATGAGTCGGATTCAGGATATAATGATAAAAAGAAATCCTCTTCTTCGGCCAGGAGGTTTCTTCTCGGTCAGGTTCTGTGAAATATGAAACTTGAAATGTTCTTTTTAATGAGAATTTCCCCATTTTACATTTATGTCCACGGAAATATAGGGGTGAATGTTTTGTATTGATAGAGTAGATGTTCAACGCTGTAGATTTCGATATGTTGAATAAATTTGATGTACCTCTTGAGCTGGAGTCGGGAACAATGAGTAATTCGGGCATGCTTTACTTTTAGCATGATACTAATTTATCGGATATTGTTAATTGAAGGAGAGGATGGTTATATTTTACCTTGTGTATGTTCTTTGTTTTTTATAAATCTCGATTTTGAAATGTATCTCAGAAAGTGAAACATGAGCTCTTCTTGGGTTTCTAATAAATGGCTGTGCCCCTTTCCGAGATTAAATTCTGTATGCTGTGTGCTGATGGATTGGATTGAGTTATTTCTTTGTTTCAATTTGTGGATTCTTGTTTAGATGTGTCTGCAACTATAAGTCATCCGGTGGAATCTTTCAATAAGATCCCACACTACAGAATTTGGCAATGAGTTCTGGACAATTAGACAGAGAGCGGTTGATTATATACCTAAGTATGGTTCAGTATAATTACATTGTTAGATTACATTAAGCTCGATAAACTGCATGTTGGGGGTTCAAGCATTGTAGTTGTAGCAAATAAAACCAATATGCTAAACAGTAACTATGATTAGACTGTGGTAACAGTTTTTTTAAATATCACTCTTCTTTTATATGTTTTTAATTTCCCCTCTAATTCTAGTTAATTTTCTCTCTTTCGCTTTATTTGAGATGGTTAGGAACAAGTCTAATTGAGATGGTTGAGATAAATATAGATGGTTAATTTAAATACAATTAAGTTATTAACTTGATTTAAATGTTGTGAACCGTTATTTATGTTGTGACACGAAGTTACTACACTTAATATGTAAAAGTGAAAGAAATATATAAGATAAATATAAAAACTAATTTGGACTTTAATTATTTTAAAATTTTTGGGATAGTGATAATCGTACGTACATAATCGAACTTTTTTAAAATTTTATATTGAAAATCGATTTATAAACATTAACTGATTTAAAATAAATTTCATACTAATCATTTTGCAATACTTCGAAAAAAATTTGAAAATTTAACTTAATATTTGTATATTTAAGAAAAAAATTATTTTTTTTTACTAAATATCGTATAATTAATTCAAATCAAGCTCGAAATAATGTTACAATTTGACATAAAATTTATATATCACTTCTTTTTTATCGCTACAGTAAATTCAATTAAATTTAAAAATTTAAAGATATTATGTACATAGACAATAATTGTACATTTATCTTTTCTCAAGATTCTAAGATAAAATTTATTACTAGCCATCAATAAATGCCCATATAAAATGGCCAATGTCGGGTGAAGAATATTTAAAATAATCGATTTCGGTTTGAAAATGTGTAAATATTAATTAAGATTCAGATTAAATTTGGGCTTTTCAAAAGTGTAGAAGCCCGCCTTTGAAGTTTATTATTGACGAGCCCACTAAGGTTGATCTATGGAACAGAAAATTAATTGAACTATGTATTTTCCCATCGCTCATGCTACAAATAATCTTCTCTCATTTCATTCAATTTTTCTTCTAGCATAAATTGATAAATGAATTATTTTTGGGCATTAGATCCAGTAAATTTCTCAAATATTATTACTACATATTTTGAACTAAAATGTGGCAAAATGTTGGATTTTGAACATTTAGGCCCGTATTTAATGACAACTAGCAAAAATGGCCTGTATTTATGGTGACAGTTAAAGTTTGCAAGTAGTAGTTTGTAAATTCCCAAAAGACTTGATGTTATGCTATGATAATCACACCAATTGAAGGGCAATGTCTTCCGTTGGTTACGGCCAGGGTTCTTTGTCCGCTACCCCTCCAAGTCCGATCCCAAATGTATTTATTGGTTACAACTATTTTCTGTAGATCATCAATACAAGTCTTTCAGGCTCTAAATAAAAGCACCAATGTTATATAATAATAAGATAACTCAATTCAAAGACTAGCTTAGGAGAGTTCATTTAATCTACAAATCTCACGCTAGTTGCTTTTATAACTAACGTGGAACATTGATTATGCTTATTGTCGTGTGGGCTTGTGGTGTCAAGGCCCATGGTATTCACTACGTTCAAGCCCTGACCCTGATCATACTAATACTCCTGTTTCAAAATATATAAATATATAAAAATATATTTTCTCGTTTCTTAGTTAGTACATTAACTATTTTCTAAAATTACATGTCAATCACACTTTAGGATGAATGGAGTATATAATTTACAATAAAAAATTGATGCCCTACACAATGACAGCATTTCTTTATATTGTTTACTTAAATACTTTCTACGTCCACGAAAAATAGAATTCACTTTCCAATAACTTTTTCAACTCACTTTACATTACATGTCTTAAATTTTGTGTCCGATAAAAATGTACAGTAACAAAATTTATGGGACGGATGGAGCAATAACGTAAATATTTTATCAGATTTAAAAATAAAAAATAAAAAAAACTTAGTAAATGAAAGTCGACTATTCCAACCAACATGCAATTGCAACAGTAATAAATCTGTGGTGCTAAAAAAAAGTCGCTAGGCCAAAAGATAATGCTTGCTAGTGCTCATAAAAGCTTGTCTTTAAAATCACATTCTACTT
Organism: Salvia hispanica; assembly: GCF_029641045.1. Lineage (NCBI taxonomy): Eukaryota > Viridiplantae > Streptophyta > Magnoliopsida > Lamiales > Lamiaceae > Salvia > Salvia hispanica. Next base: position 3,857,806 of record NC_142692.1, on the reverse strand, counting down.
CACAATTTCGTTCTTGTATCTCAAAAAATAAAGCTTTAAGTCTTAATTGTGGTGTCGAAATACCATATTCATCTGATCAAATTAATTCACATTGTGTTTAATTTGTGCTTTATTTATAGAATTAAGATGGCTGCTTATGCAGCTCTGGTTTCTCTAATGCGTATCGTAGATGATATTGAAACTCATCCTTCCCCTCCGATTTCTCTTGACAAACAACAAGTGAAATCTCTGACCGAAATAGTTACCTTCTTGCAGGAATTTCTCGAAGGCTACAAGTCACCTTACGAGTATAGAGACGAAGCAGATCCGTTGGAGATTCGCATTATGGGTCAGTATATTTTTTCAAAATGCTTAAGCAAGCAAGCTCTAATGTACTATGTTGGAACTTCGAAAGATGCTAACTATTTCATTTTAATATTTCTCTCACGTTGGCAATAAATTATTTTTTAAATATTTTTGTATGAATATTGCAAATTATTTTGTTTGTTGGTGTTGATTAGAAATGATATAGGTACATGTTGATTAGATGAAATCAAATTTGGTACCTGCTCTATTTTTAAATAAAATCTTTTTTTTTTTTTTTCTAAAAAAATCAGAATAACCGAAATAAACTAACCCCTAATTCGCATTGCAGATGCAAGTCATACAGCTGAAGATGTGATTGAGTCCTATATCATTGACACCATTCAGCTTTCTTCTGCAGCAGCAGCAACTGATGATGGTGCTGATGAACAAATCAGTTGCATCCACTTCTATCAAGATCTGCAAAATGTGATAGAAGAAATTGATTCGATCAAGAAAGAGGTGGCTGGGATCACTAGGGAGAAGGTAGTTCACCATAGAAACTCGGGTTCTGATGATGCCGGTTTAAGATCCAGTTCCACTGAGAAGAACCATCGCATGGTAGGGTTTGATGGTGTGCTGCTTGAGCTCTTGGAAAGGCTTGTTAGAGGACGTGCCAGGCGCCAAATCATCCCTATAGTAGGGATGGGTGGCATCGGAAAAACCACTCTTGCAAAAGGTGCGTTTGAACACAAGCTTTGTAAGGAGCATTTTGATATATGTGTTTGGGCTACCATTTCTCAAGAGTATAATATCGGAGAAACTCTTAGGCAAGTACTCACTCAAGCTAGAGGGTACTTGAGCGAAGAGAGTGAGAAAGACTTGGGAGAAATACTTTACAAATATTTATCAGGTAGGAGATATCTCGTTATAATGGATGACATGTGGAGCATAGAGGTCTGGGATAAGATGAAGTTTTTCTTTCCTGAATACAATAATGAGAGTCGAATAATAGTGACAACTAGAATGTCAAACTTAGCTGCCCACTTGACTGATTCCAATAGCCTCGTTAAGATTGAATTTCTAGATGAGGTTAGTAGTTGGACTTTGTTCTCCAAAACTGTATTTGGGGAACAAAGTTTTCCTACTCATCTCGAGAGTATTGGAAAGAAAATTGTGGAAAAGTGTAATGGACTTCCTTTGTCTATTGCTGTGGTAGGAGGTCTAATGGCTAAATCCGAACTTACACTAGAATATTGGGAGCACATAGAGAAAAACTTAACATCAATAGTGAATTCAGAGAATGATGATTATTGCTTGAGAATATTGAAATTGAGCTATAACCACTTGCCTGCTTATCTAAAGCCTTGTTTTCTCTATATGGGAGTGTTTGAGGAAGACGGTGAAATTTATCTTTCAAAAATCGTCCGGCTATGGGTTTCTGAAGGATTTCTTAAACCAATAGACAACAAGAGCTTGACAAAAATTGCTGAACAGTACTTGAAAGAGCTAGTGGATAGAAATCTCATTCTAGTTCATGAGTCGGAGAAACTTGGGGATGTAATATGCTACAAAATTCACGATTTACTTAGAGATCTATCTATAAAAGAAGCACAAAAACAGAGGTTTTTTTATGTATTGAGGGAAGAAAGTCCTCAAGGACTAATTAGCCAACATCGTATTGTTATTCCTACAAGCACTTCACAGGAGAAAATCCAAGATGCCTTGGAATATATGCCCCATGCTCGTTCTTATCTAGCATTTGGTAATCAAACAGTTGGTCAATTCTCAAATTCTAGATTTTTGAGGTTATTGCATTCGAATAATTGGCAGAGTGAAGTGGAGTATTCACAACTAAATGTGTTTAAGTTGATGAACTCGCGATACCATAGGTTTGTAATTATTAATAAGAAGTTTGTAATTCCTTCTTCCATCAATCTGCTTTGGAATTTAGATACACTAATTATTTATTGTGGAGGAGATTTGACTGCACCAACTGAAATCTGGAAAATGTATAAACTTAGGCATCTCGAGTTGTATGGAATGCATCTCCCAGATCCTCCGAGCGCGGACGATGACATTATTATCATGTTGAATCTAGAAGTGCTTAAAGGAGTGATGAATTTCAATGTAAGTGAAGATGTTGTTAAAAGAATTCCCAATATCAAGGAATTGTATATAAGATATTCAGGGCAGCTAATTGATGGAGTGAACTATCTGAGCTGTCTTCACTGTCTTAGTAAACTGGAATCCTTGACATTGAGGGTTGAGTCCCCTGAGATTGGAAAGTATCTACAGAAGATCAACTTCCCACCCTCCATTAAAGAGTTGATTCTCGATCTAGAAAGTGATTTAGAGTGGGAGGACATACTGCAAACGATAGGTTCCTTACCACTTCTTGAGTCGTTCGAATTATATGGAGGTCGCTTCAGAACACGTGCGTGGGAAACAATGGAAGACCAATTCCAGAGACTCAAGTCACTAACATTGTCTGATTGTGGTAATCTAGAAAAGTGGACAATGGAAGAGAGCTCCCATTTTCCACGTCTTATAGAGCTTCGTCTTTTATACTTAAAAGAATTGAGGGAGATTCCTTCAGAAATTGGAGAAATACCAACACTCAGGTCAATTGAATTGGAGTGGTGCAATGAATCGGTGGTGTTGTCAGCTAAAAAGATATTCGAGGAACAACAGGATTTATATGGAGACCAAATTGACCTTATTGTTCACGCTACAGTTGACAAGAAAGATGAAGCATTGCAGAAGTTGGCAACTTCCAATTTTAAAGTTAGAGTGGTTTAGACTGATGTTATCATAATTATCACTCTTCTTTTATGTGTTTTTTCATCCTAATTCAAGGTAATTAACTCTCTCTTTCGCTTTTCCGACTGCCAAATTGATAAGATTTGTTTGTGACATCAATTTTCATTTCTCATTTTGGAAATTTTGAATTGCTTTGGCATGTACTACAGTTTTTGAAGCCCAAAACAAAATTAAGCTAGACATTTACTTTAGTGGTCAATTTCGATTATATGTTTATTTTGCCTTTGAAATTCATTGTCCAATTTGAAACGCTAAACGCCTAGAGTTTGATACTACAAGCGAGAATGATTCGCAGGTGTTTAAATTGGCAACTTTTTGATAATGGTAGATTTTTTTTCAAATTTATTAATTGCATGTTTCGTGGTTATTCTGTCTAAATATCTATTTCTTTTAATTTTTTTGTAGGGTAAAATTAATAAGGTTGTATTTTTTTTTTTTGAAATTTTATTATGAGAATAGATTTGTATTGAACTACTACAAGTTTAGCTTGATAAGTAATAACTCAAGCAACTGCAAGATGGTTGAGAATTGAGATATATATAGCTGGTTGATTTAAATAAAATTAAGTTATTAATTTTGATTAAAATGTTATTAACTGTTACGTTTTTATATACGATATGGACCAAAACATTTTTTCTAATTAGACACAAAGTTACTAAAATGTGTAAAACTAAAATGTACAAAATAATTATATTATGTAGATTCAGCTACATTTCTAGTAAGTTTCGTGATAAAAATTTCACTCAAATGTCATATATTTTAGTGAATTTTCAATTCAGAAACAAGGCGAAAAGAATATCTTCTCTTGACGTTACGAAGCTCAAATATCAATGCTAAAGAATTTATAGATGCATATTCTCCAAAAAAATCCCAAGAGTCCAAGAGACCAAGACTACTAAATGACTATTCAAAGATCAATTTCAAAAAAAAAAGAATTAGAGAAAATACCAACAAAAATTCGTTAAAATTCAAATTTTGGATTTGCATGCGCTTTTCTGTTTTCTTAAATCAAAATACGTTAATTGGATTTACATAATCAAATTATAAAATATGATATATAAACAGAAAAATACCAACTTATACGATTGTTGGATGATTGCATTTAATTGAATTTTTGTTAGGTTTCTTTTAAGGCCAAATGTTTTAATGCAATTATGATGTAATTATACATGTATAAGTGAGGTCAAAACTTCAATATTAATATATTCCCCATGAAATCGTTTATAAACACGTTTTTTCTCTTTTAAATATTAGACAAAATGTATCTATATATCATGCTAATTACATGGTTAAGTAATCTATTCAATATATAAAAGACAGATTCTAGGGATTACTCTGACATTTTGTTTGTTTGTTTTAAGTGAATATGAGCATAGCAACACTCCCTATGTCAAACTAATTTAATTAACAGTGCTACAATAGGCCTAATTCAGTCTTCTTTTTTCTGGGGTTATATGTTGTATTTTGTTAATTTATAAATATATGATCGTGTATGTGTGGGAGTTACAAAAATAATCGTGTATAGTTAAAGGATTATATGCATAATATTTTAGCCTATAAATATACTACCTCCGTCCCTCAAATATTGACACACTTTGACCCGGCACGGGTTTTAAAAAATATAATGAAAAGTGAGTTGAAAAAGTTGGTGGGATGTGGGTCCTACTTTTAAAGTATTAGTTTTATAATAAAATGTGAGTAGGAATGTGTTAGTGGAATATGGGTCCACTACCAAAAATGGTAAAGAGTGAAGTGTGTCAAACTTTTAGGGACGGACCGAAATGGTAAACTGTGTCAAACTTTAAGGGACGGAGGTAGTATCATTTAAAGGCCGAATATCTACACATACCTCCTTACCTTATAGAACTCAAGCATGTCAATTTTGCTCTTACCATAAGAGGAACTCTTAAAGCTTGATGTCATGGAACCATTCACACCACGCTCAGTGAGCTCGAGGCTTCCCCAATTTCTTTGATTGGCTAATTTTGTTCTTTTTAATTATGCTTTCGTTCCTTTTCATTTTATTAATTATATTTTTCTTTTCTTAACATATTTTAAATTATATTTTTTGTTTTTTTCATCATTTTTATATATCAATTTGGATACAACATCGTATTTGTTTTAATATTATATGAACTTATTGGTATTTTTTTCTTTTTAGTTATATTCTTAGTTTCTTTCCATCCATTTTATTTCCATACTATGTTTTCTTTTTTAGATTGATGCTACCATCATTGTCTTTCTTTTTCTTTTTAATAATTATAAATTTTTTTAATAGTAATGATTAGATTTTTAGTCCATTTATGTTACTTTATAGTTGATCCATGTTAAAAAAATTATGTTGAAATTATAATTGGCTAATTTTTTTTACATATCTATGTAGGTTGTGTTACATGAAAGGATTATTCTATTGATAAATTTAATATATAATTTAATTTTTCTTTAATTTTATTGAAAACGATACAAATTGTTAGGCGAAAGTAGCTATACATATTGATCATTGATTTTGTGCATTGCAAATTAATTTTGTTAGTGCATAATGAATTTTAAAAAATGATGAGTAATTATCTATTATGTTTAATTCTTTATTGTGATAAATTTTTATCTTCTCATGTTCCATGATTTAATATTTAAACATTATATTATGTGATTTTTCAAATTTATTATGTTTCAATGTTGATTTGTATAGATTTTTTATTCTAATATAACTAAAATTGTTACTCATATTGTTTATTATTAATATTGATTCTAATTTTGTTTAATTAATTTAAAATTTAAAATTAATATTTTAAAAATATATTAATCTGGGCATAGCACATGCGTGATACTAGTTACAGTAATACGGTAATACCATATCCACATCGAAAAAAGATGAAAATTACTATTTATCTGTAAATTGTAACACTTAATTCTAGATCTACAAGATTTGTGTACTGATATCTCGAATTCATTTCTTATTTTCCAGTTTGTATAGTTCTTTATATTACTATATTAAACTAATCTCAATTTCTTGTCATATAAATTTCTACTATAATATATAAAGAGCGTTTTTAAATTTCCACCGAATAGCGGAGTATATATAACACGTTTAAATCCTCTCTGTATCACCGACGCCCAAACACACAAACCAGAGTGAGAAAACAATGGCGTCTTCTACAGCCAAGCTCACATTCCGCTTTTTGCTGGTGGCGGTGTTGGCTTTGATACTCTTCTATGTCGGTCGCCCGCTCTACTGGAAAATTTCCGCCACCGTTCACGACATCCGCCACAATAAACAAACCGTTTCTGGAGGTTCTTTTTCATCTCTAATTACGTTTTCTTATGATCAAGCTTTAATTCCGCTGGACCGGTGACCTTTTTGCTTTTACAAGTGTATTACAGTGCTATTCGGTTGCTTCTAGAGTGTTATTGGATAGAAAAATAGGAGTAATTTACAAATTTTTTTTGATTTCTGAAAGGTTATGCATATGCTTACATAGAGTAGGGTTTTGCCAATGCTACACCTAATGGATAATACTAGCTCTGGATCTAATGTAGATATGCACCAATGTAAAATCCCCTTATTTCTCCCATATGTTGGTGTTGGTGTTTGTGATTGTGTTGTGTGCATAAGGTTGATCAGTTAAGCTTCAAAGAGCCATTAAATTAGATTTCCCATTTTGTGCATTTGTATTTATGTGCTTTGTGTATGTTGATTCATTTTCGTGTATAGTAATATCTATTTTATTATGTTTTCTAGGTATTTCACAAATTGTGCAAGAAGCTCAAAGATCAGTGGGATGGTTTCATGATGAGTCGGATTCAGGTTTCTCTCTTTCGCTTTATTTGAGATGGCTGAGATAAATATAGATGGTTAATTTGAATACAATTAAGTTATTAAGTTGATTAAAATGTTGTGAACCGTTATTTTTTGATGATATGGATCAAAACATTTATTTCACACACGAAATTACTATGTGTAAAACTAAAAGAAATAATAAATATAAAAACTACTCTGGACTTTAATCATTTTAAAATTTAAGATAAAATTCATACAACTACTAAGATCGATATATATTCAATCCTTGATCCACGCAAGAATAAAACTATGCTGTAAAACTTGTGGCACTTCTACAAAAGCCCATATTAAATGGTCAATGTGGGGTGAAGAATATTTAAAATGATCGATTTCGGTCTGAATAGGTAAAAATATTTGATTAAGCTTCAGATTAAATTCGGGCTTAATTTTGGGCTTTGTAAACGTGTAGAAGCCCGCCTTTGAAGATTATTATTGAGGAGCCCACTAAGGTTGATCTATAGAACAGAAAAAATTAATAGTAGTACTATGTTTTGGGCATTAGATCCAGTAAATTTCTCAAATATTATTACTACATATTTTGAACTAAAATGTGGTAAAATGTTTGAATTTTGAACATATAGGCCCGTATTTAATGACAACCAACAAAAATTCAACAAAATTCATAATTTTGGATTTTGCATGCACTTTGTGTTTTCGTGAATCAAAATACATTAATTGTATTTGTAATATGAGGTTCGGAGATTTTGCAAAATTATCCTGTCTTCAAAGCATGTTGGTAGTTGTCTTATACTCTTATCTTGTCGAGCATATCCTAGGCGGCTCATGCCATAGATAATGTGTCGTATCCATCTGTAGAATCAAAACCTTTTCGACTGGTTCTCACACTACACCTTGAATAGCTAGAATGTTCAATAGCTTTAGAGAATGTTCATTTTGTTTCTTTTTTCCAGTATATATACGAAATCAAAGGGTTCATATGTCTATTGAAGTGAATTATATTGTGGGTGAAATTTAATGTTTGTTGAAGCACCACATATATTTTTGAAGTTGAACAAGCACATTAACATTGGTCGAAATATCTGGAGAATCACACATGAGAATGTCGTGAATTCGAATCGGACGAGATTCTTTGCCGCTCTAAGCTAGGTACTTTGCAATTCTACTTGTGTCATGAACTTTTGTAATGTAGGTTGTGATTGATTTTTTTACAAGCTGATAATGATAATTACGTGTCCAAACCTATCAACAATCAAGCAACAAATAGTTAATGCTCCCTATTGTTTTCCTGCCTTGGGAGAACAGTTAAATTTGTACACTCGTCCACATTCATCATATGCTAGTATATCCATTCTGAAATTTAATTTAATGATTTTGCTATTATTTAATTCAAACATTATAATTTTGCAACTGAGATTATTTTGTACGAAGTCCAAGTTACGAAAGAATGCTTCTATATTTCATCTTCTTTTTTAGGAAGAATTCTAAATAGAGTACGAATTTTCATTCATACATATCCTAACTTAAAAGAAATGGAAATAGAAAATTAGAAGACATGTGCTTCTCATGGACTACTATGTTCTATTTCACGTTGGTGTGGTATACATGCTTGCATAGATGAGGTAAATATTATACTTTATAAAGAAAATTGAATCCAAGATAACGATAATTACAAAAGGCTGAAGATTATGGTGATAGATAAAGTTTGCAAGTAACGGTTTGTAAATTCCCAAAAGACTTGATGTTATGTTATGATAATCACACCAATGGAAGGGCAATGTCTTCGTTGGTTACGGCCGGGTTCTTTGTCCGGCTACCCCTCTAAGTCCGCTCCCAAATGTACTTATTGGTTACAAACTTACAACTGTCTTCTAGATCATCAATACAAGTCTTTCAGGCTCTAAATGAAAGCACCAATGTTATATAATAATAAGATAACTCAATTCAAAGACTAGCTTAGGAGAGTTCATTTAATCTACAAATCTCACGCTAGTTGCTTATATAACTAACGTGGAACATTGATTATGCTTATTGTCGTGTGGGCTTGTGGTGTCAAGGCCCATGGTATTCACTACGTTCAAGCCCTGATCATACTAATACTCCTGTTTCAAAATATATAAATATATAAAAATATATTTTCTCGTTTCTTAGTGAGTACATTAACTATTTTCTAAAATTACATGTCAATCACACTCTAGGATGAATGGGGTATATAATTTACAAAAAAAAATTGATGCCCTACACAATGACAGCATTTCTTTATATTGTTTACTTAAATATTCTCTCCATCCACGAAAAATAGAGCACATTTGTTATTTTTGATTATCCACGAAAAATAGAGCATATTTAAAAAATGAAAGTTTTCAACAACTTTTTTCTTACTCTTTATCCTTCTCTTTTATACTCCACATTTCACTAACATTACTTCTCTCTTACCTTTTTCTCTTCTCTCTTAATAATGGACCACATATTCCACTAATAGTCTAATACTATTCCTTTCTTACTATTTTTCTCCTATTTCTTATTTTTCCAATTCTACAATTAAACTTGTATCATTCAGATTGTATCTTATTTTTCAATGATAGAGGGAGTACTGTTTTCACACTTAGTGGATTGGTTGCATAAAATGGCCCACACTGTGTTGGCACTATACTTTGTCCTCAATAAACCAACCTGTCACGCCCATTTATTTGTGCATTTCATTTTCAAATATTATACTACCTCGGTCACTTAAATTTTATGTTTAACAGACATATTGTATTCCACTAATTCATTTTTATTTATATTTTATTATAAAACTAATATTCTAAAAATAGGATCCACTTTCCAATAGCTTTTTCAACTCACTTTATATTACATGTCGTAAATTTTGTGTCCGATATAAAAATGTAACAAAATTTATGGGATGGATGGAGCAATAATGCAAATATTTTATCAGATTTAAAAAAAAAAAAAAAAACAACTTAGTAAATGAAAGTTGACTATTCCAACCAACATGCAACTGCAACAGTAATAAATCTGTGGTGCTAAAAAAAAGTTGCTAGGCCAAAGGATAATGCTTGCTAGTGCTAATAAAAGTTGTCTTTAACATCACATTCTACTATTTCACAATTTCGTTCTTTGTATCTCAAAATAAAAGCTTTAAGTCTCAATTGTAGTGTCAAAATACCATATTCATCACATCATTTCAATTCACTTCGTGTTTAATTTGTGCATTATAGTTCATAGAATTAAGATGGCTGCTTATGCAGCTCTGGTTTCTCTTATGCGTATTATAGATGATATTGAAACTCATCCTTCCCCTCCGATTTCTCTCGACAACCAACAAGTGAAATCTCTCACCGAAATAGTTACCTTCTTGCAGGAATTTCTCGAAAGCTACAAGTCACCTTACGAGTACAGCGACGAAGCAGATCCATTGGAGATTCGCATTATGGGTGAGTAGATTTTTTCAAAATGCTTGAGCAAGCAAGCTCTAATGTTTGTTGGAACTTCGAAAGATGCTAATTATTTCATTTTAATATTTCTCTCACGTTGGCGATAAATTATTTTTTATTTAAATATTTTTGTATGAATATTACAAATTATTTTTTTGTTGGTGTTGATTAGAAATGATATGGGTACATGTTGATTAGATGAAATCAAATTTGGTACATGCTCTATTTTTAAATAAAATCTAATTTCTTTTTTTGCTAAAAAATATCAGAATAACCGAAATAAACTAACCCCTAATTCGCATTGCAGATGCAAGTCATACAGCTGAAGATGTGATTGAGTCCTATATCATTGACACCATTCAGCTTTCTGCAACAGCAGCAACTGATGATGGTGCTGATGAACAAATCAGTTGCATCAACTTCTATCAAGATATGCAAAATTTGATAGAAGAAATGGATTTAATCAAGAAAGAGGTGGCTGGGATTCCTAAGGAGAAGGTAGTTCACCATAGGAACTCGGGTTTTGATGATGCTGGTTTAAGACCCAGTGGATCCACTGAGAAGAAGCATCTCATGGTAGGGTTTGATGATGTGCTTCTTCAGCTCCTGGATAGGCTTACCGATGGAAACACCAGCCGCCAAATCATCCCTATCGTAGGGATGGGTGGCATCGGCAAAACCACTCTTGCAAAAGGTGCGTTTGAACACAAGCTTATTAAGGAGCGTTTTCATATTTGTGTGTGGGCTACCATTTCTCAAGAGTATAATATAGGAGAAACTCTTAGGCACGTGCTCTCTCAAGCTAGAGGGTACTTGAGCAATGAGAGTGAAAATGACTTGGGGAAAATACTTTACAAATATTTGTCGGGTATGAGATATCTTGTTATAATGGATGATATGTGGAGCAAAGAAGTTTGGGACAAGATGAAGTTTTTCTTTCCTGAATACAATAATGGGAGTCGAATAATAGTGACAACTAGAATGTCAAACTTAGCTGCCCACTTGACTGATTCCAATAACCTCTTTAAGATTGGATTTCTTGACGAAGTTAGTAGTTGGACTTTGTTTTCCAAAACTGTATTTGGGGAACAAAGTTTTCCTACTCATCTTGAGAGTATTGGAAAGAAAATTGTGGAAAAGTGTAATGGACTTCCTTTGTCTATTGTTGTGGTAGGGGGTCTAATGGCTAAATCCGAAGTTATACTAGAATATTGGGAGCACATAGAGAAAAACTTAAGCTCAATAGTGAATTCAGAGAATGATGATTATTGCTTGAGAATACTGAAAATGAGCTATGACCACTTGCCTGCTTATCTAAAGCCTTGTTTTCTCTATATGGGAATGTTTGAGGAAGATCGTAAAATTCTTGCTTCAACAGTTGTCCAACTATGGATTTCTGAAGGATTTCTTAAACCAATAGACAACAAAAGCTTGAAAACAATTGCCGAACAATACTTTAAAGAACTAGTGGATAGAAATCTCATTTCAGTTCATAAGTGGGGGATACTTGGGAGTGTAATATACTATAAAATCCATGATTTACTAAGAGATCTATCAATTAAAGAAGCTGAAAAACAGAGGTTTTTTTATGTCTTGAGGGATCAAAGTCCTCGAGGACTAATTACCCAACAACGTATTATTATTCCTAGAAGCACTTCAAAGGAAAAAGTCCAAGATGCCTTGGGAAATATGGCTCATGCTCGTTCGTATCTAGTGTTTAATAATATCAAAGTTGGTCAATTCCCAAATTCTAGATATTTGAGGATATCGCATGTGTGTGGTTGGCTAACCAAAGAGGAGTATTCACAACTAAATGTGTTTGAGTTGATGAACTCACGGTATCATTGTCTTGATACTGATAAGAAGTTTGTAATTCCTTCTTCCATCAATCTGCTTTGGAATCTAGATACACTGATTATTATTTGTCCGGAAGATTTGATTGCACCAGCTGAAATCTGGAAAATGTATAAACTTAGGCATCTCGAGCTTCTAACGTCGAGATTGCATCTCCCAGATCCTCCGAGCGCGGGCGATGATATTATTATGATGGAGAATCTAGAAGTGCTCAAAAGTGTAATAAATTTGAATGTAAGTGAAGATGTTGTTAAAAGAATTGGATATGAGGTATAATGGAAAGCTAATTGATGGAGTGAACTATCTGAGTTGTCTTCACTGTCTTAGTAAACTGGAATCCTTGGGGTTGTGGCCCCGCTCCCCTGATATTGGAAAGTATCTACAGAAGATCAACTTCCCACCCTCCATTAAAGAGTTGATTCTCGACCTACCAAGTGATTTAGAGTTGGAGGACATACTGCAAACGATAGGTTCCTTACCATTTCTTGAGAGGCTCGTATTATATGGAGGTCGCTTCAGAACACGCGAGTGGGAAACAATGGAAGACCAATTCCAGAGTCTCAGGTCACTAACATTGTCTGAATGTGGTGATCTAGAAAAGTGGACAATGGCAGAGAGCTCCCACTTTCCACTTCTTATAAGGCTTTGTCTTTATAACTTAAATGAATTGAAGGAGATTCCTTCAGAAATTGGAGAAATACCAACACTCAGCTCAATTGCATTGGAAATGTGCAATGAATCAATGGTGTTGTCGGCTAAAAAGATATTAGAGGAACAAGAGGATTTATATGGAGACCAAATTGACCTTCTTGTTCACGCTATAGTTAAGAAGAAAGATGAAGCATTGCAGAAGTTGGAAACTTCCAATTTTAAAGTTACAGTGGTTTAGACTGATGTTATCATAAATATCACTCTTCTTTTATGTGTGTTTTCCTCCTGATTCTAGTTAATTAACTCTCTCTTTCGCTTTTCCGACTGCCAAGTTGATAAGATTTGTTTGTGACATCAATTTTCATTTCTCATTTTTATTATGAGAATAGATTTGTTTAAGTTATTAATTTTGATTTAAATGTTGTTAACTAGTATGTTTTTTATGATATGGACCAAAACATTTTTCTAATTAGACACAAAGTCACTAAAATGTGTAAAACTAAAATGTACAGAAATAATTATATTATGTAGATTCAACTACATTTCTAGTAAGTTTCGTGATAGAAATTTCACACAAATGTCACATTTTTAGTAAATTTTCAATTCTTCCACAAGGCGAAAAGAAAATCTTCTCTTGACGTTATGAAGCTCAAATATCGATGCTAAAGAATTTATAGATGCATATTCTCCAAAAAAAATTCTCAGGAGTCCAAGAGACCAAGACTACTAAATAACTATTCAAAGATCAATTTAAAAAAAAAAGAATTAGAGAAAAAAACCAACAAAAATTCGTTAAAATTCAAATTTTGGATTTGCATGCGCTTTTGTGTTTTCTTAAATCAAAATACGTTAATTGGATTTTCATAATCAAATTATAAAATATGATATATAAACAGAAAAATACCAACTTATACGATTGTTGGATGATTGCATTTAATTGAATTTTTGTTAGGTTTTTTTAAGGCGAAATGTTTTAATGCAATTATATTATTCTTTTAACACGAAATGTTTTGATGTAATTATACATATATAAGTGAGGTCAAAACTTCAAATTAATATATTCCCCATGAAATCGTTTATAAACACGTTTTTTCTCTGTTAAATATTAGACAAAATGTATCTATATATCATGCTAATTACATGGTTAAGTAATCTATCCAATATATAAAAGACAGATTTTAGGGACTACTCTGACATTTTGTTTGTTTGTTTTAAGTGAATATGAGCATAGCAATACTGCCTATGTCAAACGAATTTAATTCACAGTGTATTCAGTCTTCTTTTTTCTGGGGTTATCTGCTGTATTTTGTTAATTTATGAATACATGATCGTGTATGTGTGGGAGTTACAAAAATAATTGTGTATAGTTAAAGGATTATCTACATAATATTTTAGCCTATAAATATATCATTTAAAGGCATATCCACACATACCTCCTTACCTTATAGAACTCAAGCATGTCATTTTTGCTCTTACCATAAGAGGAACTCTTAAAGCTTGATGTCATAGAACCATTCCACATCATACTCAGTGAGCTCGAGGCTTCCCCAATTTCTTTGGTTGGCTAATTTTGTTCTTTTTAATTATGTTTTCGTTCCTTTTCATTTTATTAATTATATTTTTCTTTTCTTAACATATTTTAAATTATATTTTTTGTTTTTTTCATCATTTTTATATATCAATTTGGATACAACATCGTATTTGTTTTAATATTATATGAACTTATTGATATTTTTTTCTTTTTAGTTATATTCTTAGTTTCTTTCCATCCATTTTATTTCCATACTATGTTTTCTTTTTTAGATTGATGCTACCACCATTGTCTTTCTTTTTTCTTTTTAATAATTATAAATTTTTTTAGTAGTAATGATTAGATTGTTAGTCCATTTATGTTACTTTATAGTTGATCCATGTTAAAAAAAATTTATGTTAAAATTATAATTGGCTAATTTTTTTTATACATATCTATAAGTAGGTTGAGTTACATGAAAGGATTATTCTATTGATAAATTTAATGTATAATTTAATTTATCTTTAATTTTATTGAAAACTATACAAATTGTTAGGCGAAAGTAGCTATACATATTGATCATTGATTTTTTGCATTGCAAATTAATTTTGTTAGTGCATAATGAAGTTTTAAAAATGATGAATAATTATCTATTGTGTTTAATTCTTTATTGTGATATATTTTTATCTTCTCCCATTCCATGATTTAATATTTAAATATTATATTATGTGATTTGTTTCAAATTTATTATGTTTCAATGTTGATTTGTATAGATTTTTTATTCTAATATAACTAAAATTGTTACTCATATTGTTTATTATCAATATTGATTCTAATTTTGTTTAATTAATTTAAAATTTTAAATTAATATTTTAAAAATATATTAATCTGGGCATAGCACACGTGATACTAGTTACTCTAATTCGGTAATACCATATCCACATCGAAAAAAGATGAAAATTACTATTTATCTGTAAATTGCAGGAGTAACACTTAATTCTAGATCTACAAGATTTTTGTACTAATATCTCGAATTTTATTTCTTATTTACCAATTTTTATAGCCCCTTATATGACTATATTAAACTTATCCCAATTTCTTGTCATATTAATTCCTAATATATAAAGAGCGTTTTTAAATTTCCACCGATTAGAGGAGTATTAATAACACGTTTAAATCATCTCTGGATAATACTAGCTCTGGGATCTAATGTAGATATGCACGAATGTAAAATCCCCTTATTTCTCCCATATGTTGGCGTTTGTGATTGTGTTGTGTGTATAAGGTTGATCAGTTAAGCTTCAAGGAGCCACTAAAGTAGATTTCCCATTTTGTTATAGTTAGTAATATAACACTCTCCAATATCTATATATTAATCATTGACCCATGTAATAATAAACAGTAAAACTTGTGGCACTTCTACCTAGAGCGATACATATTTAATCATTGACCATTGTATAATAAAATATGCTGCAAAATTTGTGGCACTTCTACAATTATGCTAAATAAGACATTGAGCCCATTTTAAATGGCCAATGTCGGCTGAAGAATATTTAAAATACTCGATTTAGGGCTGAAAGGTAATAATACATTCATTGATTAAGCAAAAGTTTAAATTCGGGAAATAATTAGGGCTCAATTTTGGGCTTTGTAAATAATTGGCATTGTAGAAGCCCGCTTTCTGAAGTAATAGATTTGAACTGGGAGTTTATTATCAAGCTGAGCCACTGAGGTTATGGGCCTATGAGGTTATCTATGTAAAAAAAGTTATCTACATAGAAAAATATTACTCCTAGCCTCGGAAAAAATATAAACTATTTTTATTTTAGTTCAATTCTTTAAAATTATGAACTTTTTATTTTTCAATACTCCAATTCAAAGGAAAAAATCCAAGATGCCTTGAAACATATGCCCTATGCTCGTCGTTATATAGTACTCTCTCCGTTCCATAGTAGTGGTAACATTTCTTTTTTGGCACGAAAATTAAAAAAAAATTATGTTAAGTGGGTTAAGTAAAAGAAGAATAAAGCAGGAAATACAAAAGGTTGAGAGATGGAGAGAGAATAAAGTAAGAGAGAGTATGTGTTGACTTACTAAAAATAGATAATGTTAAGTGAATTACTTATATTTTAAATTTAATTAATTAATAAATAAACTTAAAATATATTAATATCAATTCTTATAAATATATTAATGTCAATTCTTATATAGGATTAGTTAAAATTAACTCTCATCAATATCATCTTAAAATTTAAAATTTACGTAAATATCTCAATTTAAATTATTTTTTGCAAAAAATATAGTAACAAATTAAATGTAATTTTGTAAGGATTCCAACGAAATCTCAATTACGTATGCTCCGACGATGTTTGGATAATAAAATTTGAT
Source organism: Salvia hispanica (assembly GCF_029641045.1). NCBI lineage: Eukaryota > Viridiplantae > Streptophyta > Magnoliopsida > Lamiales > Lamiaceae > Salvia > Salvia hispanica. The sequence goes on along the minus strand of NC_142692.1, from coordinate 3,841,065 downwards.
AATTTTTATTTCAGTTTTCGTAAATATTTTACACTACTAATAATGTTAACATCACTATCCATTAACATTATTTCCACTCACTTTTTCTTTATTTCACCTGCTTTATTAATTGTATATTTAAATTTATGTCCATTCAAAAAGTTCTTATTTGGCGAGAGAAATTTGATACAAATATCACATTTTAGTGAATTTTCAATCCAGAAACATGGCGAAAACCATCTCAATTTAAAAAGAAGAATTAGAGAAAATATATAAATGTAGGTCCAACAACAAAAATTCATTAAAATTATATTGTTGAATTTGCACTCACTTTTGTGGGTTCTTTTTTTTTTTTGTCATACCTCCTCTACGAGTTCTTGTTGGCAAAGGCTTGTTGGTTACCTTGGTTTGTTGATTTTTATATACTTCTATTAATAAATTCTTGGCCCTTTTTTTCAAGGCGCTGGATCCGCCACTGCTACCATCCCTCCGAGTCGACTCCAAAACATACTCTTTGGTTATGGCGGTCTTCCGCATGCCACCACTATGAGTTGTTTAGTTTCTAAATGAAAGAGTTAATTTTACGTACAAAGAGGATAACTCATTCAAAAAGACTAATCTATTTTATTTGGATAATGACTTTATTTATCCTATAAATCCTAGGGAAATTGGTCTCTAAAACCATGAACTTTGCCAAATATTTGGTATTTCCCATGAACTTTGAAATTGGTATATAATATCACAAACTTTACATTTTGTTTGGTATTTCCCATGGCATGTTTATTACTATATTTGACTAACTTACGAGGCTTTTTAATCATACTTGACACAATTAAATTTACATGATTTTGAACGTGACTTTTTATCCTATATGTTATGAACTAAAAAAGTGGTTTAAAATATTATAAAACATATCACGATTGCTTACGTTAAATAAGATTTTGACGAAAATATCATATTTGGGTGAGTTTGGGAAATACCAAACAAAATGCAAAGTTCATGATATTATATACCAATTTCAAAGTTCATGGGAAATACCAAATTTTTGGCAAAGTTCATGATTTTAGAGACCAATTTTCCTAAATCCTAATTGCTTTCATAATTATTGTGAGATATAGAGTTTGTAACCGTTGTTATCGTGTGGACTTGTGTGTCAAGGCCCATAGCATTCACTATGTTCGAGCCCGTATCACACTATAGTGTTTCATTTACAATTTTTAAAAATTGATGCCAGACAATAATGTCAGCATTGTTTATTTTGTTTAACTTAAATATTGTGTTCAAACTTTGGATTAGTTGCGGAAATAGCGCATATGTCTCGATCGGCACCAACTTTACTTGGTTATTATAAATTAAGGTAAACGCATTGTTGCGAGAGCTTTATAATATATTAAGAGTAAAGGCCAAAACTGGTCCTGAACATATGCCTATTTTATGATTTTGGTCCTGAACTTTATCTTTTGAATTTTTTGGTCCTATACATTTCATATCGGATCACAATTGGTCCTACACTATCAATTTCGTCAATTTTTAAACGGTTTTAACTCGTTTTTTATGGTTTTAACAGTCCCATGTGGGTTAAAACCGTTTAAAAATCGGTCAAAATCGGGTTAAAACCGTTTAAAAATTGATGGAATTGTTAATGTAGGACTAATTGTGATCCGATTTGAAATGTACAGGACTAAAAAATTCAAAAGATAAAGTTCAGGACCAAAATCATAAAATGGGCATATGTTAAGGACCAATTTCGGCCTTAACTCATATATTAATCAAAGAATGTGATTTAAGTGAAGTTGGGCCAGATTTGTGATTGTTTAATTAGTGCCGATATTTTCCTGTCACGACACGCCCAGTTATTTATGCATTTCATAAATAAATAATCATAACGGGAATAATTTACCAGAGTTAAGTGTCTCAAGACTAAATCCAAGTTAAAGCTAGTGCTTATGAAAATGTGAAAATTAACAATTTAAGTTCATTATAATCAATTAACAATTTGAATTAATCACTTAAAATCATATACAATTATATTATTTAATAATTGAAAATCACAAAAATGTAAAATAAGTACAATCCCAAAAAACATAAATAAAGCAACTTTAGAAATCAACCAATCATAAAAACATATTTAAGATAATTATATGAAATTTACATTGTTCATAAAATTAATCAAGCTTCCAATAACCACAATTAATGTACTCTGTTATCTCTACCACGAAACAATAATCATAATTTCATATATGTGTCCGTTGTGTATGCCATTTTGTATCCATTTCTTTATGCAATTAAGAACAATTAAATACATGCAAAAATTTGACTAAAAATGACACAAATTGGGCAAATATATTGTTACTACTACTTACTATCCTAAATAAGTAGAACACGAAAATATTAGTAATATTTTATATTTTTTTAAATAATTTTATAAATACGTCAATCAAATGCATACAAACTTAATTATAATTCACATATAACACTAAAAATTTAGGCTTTAGGGTCAGAATTCGTCTTTTATATATGTATAAATAGATTTAAATGGATTGAAGGTGTACACGTGGGAATCATAATTAAGTTATTTAAGTACATTATTTGACCATATATTATATGGAGTACGAACTATAAATATTTTATAAAAGAAATAAACTAAAAACTATTTGCCTAATATTATGAATTATAAATGTTATATGTATTGATTATCATGCCCAATTAACTATCAAATATTCAAATTGGTCTATAACTATAAATATTTCAGAATGAGGACAAAACTTAAAAATATTTTAAAAGAGTGTCAAAACTCAGCCTTTTATATACGTATAGAAAAAAAATTTCCTTTTTATATGTATAAATAGATTTTCATTTGTAACTATCCCATTAATTTTAGTTTATTTCTTTTATAAAATATTTATAGTACGTACTCCATATGATATATGGTCAAATGATGTGCCTAAATAACTTAATTGTGATTCTCGCGTTTACACCTTCAATCTATTTAAATTAGGTATAATTATTAACCTAATACTATGAATTATAAATGTTATATGTATTGATTATCATGCCCAATTAATTATTAAATTTTTAAATTGGTCCATAAATATAAATATTTCAGAATGTGGATAAAATTTATAAATATTTTAAAAGAATGCCCAAATTCGTTTTTTTATATGTATAGATGTGAGATATTGAGTTTGCAACCGTTGTTATCGTGTGGGCTTGTGTGGTCAAGGCCCATAGCATTCATTATGTTCGACCCTGTATCATGTGTTTTATTTACAATTAAAAAAATTCATGGCAGACAATGATGTCAGCATTCTTTATTTAGTTTCACTTAAATATTGTGTTCAAACTTTGGATTAGATGCGGAAATGGCGCACACTGTCTCGATCGGCACCAACTTGTTTAGTTGGTTATTCAAAATGTAAGGTAAACGGCATTGTTGTGAGAGCTCAAATGTGATTTAAGTGAAGTTGGGCAAGATTCTTGATTGTCTAATTAGTGCCAATATTTTAAGTATAAAAGATGAACCAGCCTGTCACGGGACGCCCAGTTATTGATGCATTTCATATATAAATCATAATCATAACGGGAATATTTTACCAGAGTTGAGAGTCTTATGACTAAACCTCAGTTAAAGTAGTGCTTATAAAAATTGTATTGCTAATATCACATTCTACCTTCCTAATATCCTTTCTTTCTTTGTATCTCATAAAAAAGTTTCAGCTCTCAACTGTGGTGTCAAAATACCAATTCATCTTTGCTATACTTATCTCATCATTTCAATTCAAACTGTTTTTTTGCATTAATTTCAAAGAATTAAGATGGCTGCTTATGCAGCTCTACTTTCTCTTATGCGTATCATAGATGATATTGAAACTCATCCTTCCCCTCCGATATCACTCGACAACCAACAAGTCGAATCTCTCACAAAAATAATTACCTTCTTGCAGGAATTTCTGGAATGCTACAATTCACCCTACGAGTATAGTGATGAAGCAGATCCATTGGAGATTCGCATTATGAGTCAGTAGATTTTTTTCGAAATGCTTAAGCAAGCTCTATTATCTGTTAAAACATAGAAAGAAATTCACTATATATATAATTTTGCATGTATATTATGATGATTTAGTGTATTTTCATGTTGACTAAAATCTGTTTCTTTTCGGTAAAAAAATATGGATTTGTTTTTGTCATCTGCTCATATCTATGATTGTCCGCATTGTAGACGCAACTCATGCAGCTGAAGATGTGATCGAGTCCTATATTATTGACGCAATCCAGCTCTCCGCAGCAGTAACTGATGACGGTGGTGATGAACAAATCAGTTGCATCCATTTCTATCAAGATCTGCAAAACGTGATAGAAAATATGGATTTGATCAAGAAAGAGGTGACTGCGATAACAATGGAGAAGGAAGAGCACAAGAGAAAGGTGGCAACTGATGATGATGATTTAAGATCCAGTTCCACTGAGAAGAAGCATCTAATGGTAGGGTTTGATGATGTGCTTCTACAACTCCTGCATAGGCTTACCGATGGAAACACCAATCGCCAAATCATCCCTATTGTAGGGATGGGTGGCATTGGCAAAACCACTCTTGCAAAAGGTGCGTTTGAACACAAGCTTATTAAGGAGCATTTTGATATATGTGTTTGGGCTACCATTTCTCAAGAGTATAACATAGGAGAAACTCTTAGGCATGTACTTAATCAAGCTAGAGGGTACTTGAGCAATGGGAGTGAAAATGACTTGGGGGAAATACTTTACAAATATTTATTTGGTAGAAGATATCTCGTGATAATGGATGATATGTGGAGCATAGAGGTCTGGGACAAAGTGAAGTTTTTCTTTCCTGATTACAGTAATGGGAGTCGAATAATAGTGACAACTAGAATGTCAAACTTAGCTGCCCACTTAACTGATTCCAATAGCCTCGTTAAGATTGAATTTCTAGACGAGGTTAGTAGTTGGACTTTGTTCTCCAAAACTGTATTTGGGGAACAAAGTTTTCCTACTCATCTCGAGAGTATTGGAAAGAAAATTGTGGAAAAGTGTAATGGACTTCCTTTGTCTATTGCTGTGGTAGGAGGTCTAATGGCTAAATCCGAACTTACACTAGAATATTGGGAGCACATAGAGAAAAACTTAACCTTAATAGTGAATTCAGAGAATGATGATTATTGCTTGAGAATATTGAAATTGAGCTATAACCACTTGCCTGCTTATCTAAAGCCTTGTTTTCTCTATATGGGAGTGCTTGAGGAAGACGGTGAAATTTATCCTTCAGAAATCGTCCGACTATGGGTTTCTGAAGGATTTCTTAAACCAATAGGCAACAAGAGCTTGACAAAAATTGTTGAACAGTACTTGAAAGAGCTAGTGGATAGAAATCTCATTCTAGTTCATGAGTCGAAGATACTTGGTGATGTAATATGCTACAAAATTCACGATTTACTTAGAGATCTATCTATAAAAGAAGCAGAAAAACAGAGGTTTTTTTATGTATTGAGGGAAGAAAGTCCTCAAGGACTAATTAGCCAACAGCGTATTGTTATTCCTGGAAGCACTTCAATTGAAAAAATACAAGATGCCTTGGAATATATGCCCCATGCTCGTTCTTATCTAGCATTTGGTAATCAAACAGTTGTTCAGTTCCCAAATTCTAGATTTTTGAGATTATTGCATTCGGATAATTGGAATAGTGAAGCGGAGTATTCACAACTAAATGTGTTTCAGTTGATGAACTCGCGATACCATAGGTTTGCAACTATTAATAAGAAGTTTGTAATTCCTTCTTCCATCAATCTGCTTTGGAATTTAGATACACTAATTATTTATGGTGGAGTAGATTTGACTGCACCAACTGAAATCTGGAAAATGCATAAACTTAGGCATCTCGAGTTGTATGGAATGCATCTCCCAGATCCTCCGAGCGCGGACGATGACATTATTATCATGTTGAATCTAGAAGTGCTTAAAGGAGTGATGAATTTCAATGCAAGTGAAGATGTTGTTAAAAGAATTCCCAATATCAAGGAATTGGATATGGAATATGAGGGGCGGCTAATTGATGGAGTGAACTATTTGAGCTGTCTTCAGTGTCTTAGTAAACTGGAATCCTTGTCGTTGTGGTCCCACTCCCCTGATATTGGAAAGTATCTACAGAAGATCAACTTCCCACCCTCCATTAAAGAGTTGATTCTCGATCTAGAAAGTGATTTAGAGTGGGAGGACATACTGCTAACGATAGGTTCCTTACCACTTCTCGAGAAGCTCGTATTATATAGAGGTCGCTTCAGAAGACGTGAGTGGGAAACAATTGAAGGCCAATTCCAGAATCTCAAGTCGCTAACATTGTCTGGATGTGACGATCTAGAAAAGTGGACAATGGAAGAGAGCTCCCACTTTCCACTTCTTACAGAGCTTCGTCTTTCTTTGTTACGTGAGTTGAAGGAGATTCCTTCTGAAATTGGAGATATACCAACACTCAGGTCAATTGAGTTGGAATTTTGCAATGAATCGGTGGTGTTGTCAGCTAAACAGATATTAGAGGAACAAGAGGATTTACATGGAGACCAACTTGACCTTCTTGTTCACGCTACAGTTGGGAAGAAAGACAAAGCAATACAGAAGTTGGCAACTTCCAATTTTAAAGTTAGAGTGAGTCCTTATTAACTTAATAGACTGATGTTATCATAAATGTCACTCTTCTTTTATGTGTTTTTTCATCCTAATTCAAGTTAATTAACTCTCTCTTTCGCTTTTCCGACTGCCAAGTTGATAAGATTTGTTTGTGACATCAATTTTCATTTCTCATTTTGGAAATTTGGAATTGCTTTGGCATATATACAGTTTTTGAAGCCGAAAACAAAATTAAGCCAGACATTTACTATAGTGGTCAATTTCGATTATATGTTTATTTTGCCTTTGAAATTGTTGAGTGCTGATCAAATATTTATTGTTTGATGAAATGATAGAGTTAACCTTTATAATACTAGAATATTAAAATTCCACTTTAAATTGGCAACTTTGATAATGGTAGGATTTTTTTTCAAATTTATTAATTGCATGTTTCGTGGTTATTTTGTCTAAAAATCCATTTTTTTTAATGTTTTTGAAGGGTAAAATTAATAAGGTTGTGTTTTTTTGTTTGAAATTTTATTATGAGAATTGATTTGTATTGAAATACTACAAGTTTAGCTTGATAAGTAATAACTCAAGCAAGATGGTTGAGAATTGAGATATATACAGCTGGTTGATTTAAATAAAATTAAGTTATTAATTTTGATTAAAATGTTGTTAACTGTTACGTTTTTTATAGTATATGATATGGAAAAAATCCTTTTTTCTAATTAGACACAAAGTTACTAAAATGTGTAAACCTAAAATGTACAAAAATAATTATATTATGTAGATTCAGCTACATTTCTAGTAAGTTTCGTGATAGAAATTTCACACAAATGTCACATTTTAGTGAATTTTCAAATTCGAAAACAAGGCGAAAAGAAAATCTTCTCTTGACGTTACGAAGCTCAAATATCAATGCTAAAGAATTTATAGATGCATATTCTCCAAAAAAATATCCCAGGAGTCCAAGACTACTAAATGACTATTCAAAGATCAATTTTAAAAAAAAAAGTAAAAAGAATTAGAGAAAAAAATATAAATGACAACCAACAAAAATTCGTTAAAATTCAAATTTTAGATTTGCACGCGATTTTGTGTTTTCTTAAATCAAAATACGTTAGCTGGATTTACATAATCAAATTATAATCTATGATATAAATAGAAAAATACCATCTTTTACGATTGTTGGATGATTGCATTTAATTGAATTTTCGTTAGGTTTCTTTTAAGGCGAAATGTATTAATGCAATTATATTATTCTTTTAACACGAAATGTTTTGATGTAATTTTACATGTATAAGTGAGGTCAAAACTTCGATATTAATATATTCCCCAAGAAATCGTTTATAAACACATTGTTTCCCTTTTGAATATTAAGAGCATCTCCAATGGTCGGCTAGCGACTGGCTAGCTGATTCGCGGCGCTGACCAATCGGCTAGCCGAACCATTGGAGGCGGCCAGCGGAAAATCGGCAAAAATTTCGGCGTGGGCTAGCCGATTTGATGGCGCTGGCCGCCATTGTGGCATGCCGATCGGCCAGCGCTATTTTTTAATTTTTTTATTTTTAATTTTAATTTTTGAAAAACTATATAAACGCGATTTTCTCTATCTCTAAATTTCTGTACAAGAGCAACAATTAGCGGCAAACTATAACGGATTCAAGGCATACTAACATTTTTTAATGTAGTTTTTTAATAAATTAGTGAGGAGTAGAGTGGCGCGGTGGCTCGTGTGTGGAAGTCCGGATTTTTTTTATTATGTAATTTTTTTGATTTTTAGTTAATGTACTTTTTTTTATTTAAATAAAATTAACGAATTTTTCCAGTATATCTGTCGTAAATTTAATTCCGTATTTTGTGTTTAATTTCGTAATTTGTGTTTTTTTTCTTTATTATGTAATTTTTTTATCTATGCACCTTTTTTTTAATGCAATTAATGAATTTTCCCGTATATGTCTCGTAAATTTAATTCCGTAATTTAATCGTAATTTTAATTCCGTAAATGTAGTATATTTTAAATTATTTTTATTGCGGTTGGCCTAAATCTGATGTGGCAGGTGGATTTTTAGTGCTGCTGACGTGGCAGGGAGAGAGAGTGGCTGGCCGATTGCTGGCATATGTACCATTAGAGATGCTCTAAACATAATGTATCTATATATCATGCTAATTACGTGGTTAAGTAATTAACCTAATACGGTAATACCATATCCACATCGAAAAAAGATGAAAATTACTATTTATCTGTAAATTGTAGGAGTAACACTTAATTCTAGATCTACAAGATTTTTGTACTAATATCTCGAATTTTATTTCTTATTTTCCAATTTTTATAGCTCCTTATATTACTATATCAAACTAATCTCAATTTCTTGTCATATTAATTTCTACTATAATATATAAAGAGCGTTTTCAAATTTCCACCGATTAGATTTAGCTGAGTATATATAAACGTTGAAATCATCTCTGTATCACCGACGCCCAAACACACAAACCAGAGTGAGAAAACAATGGCGTCTTCTACAGCCAAGCTCACATTCCGCTTTTTGCTGGTGGCAGTGTTGGCTTTGATACTCTTCTATGTCGGTCGCCCGCTCTACTGGAAAATTTCCGCTACCGTTCACGACATCCGCCACAATAAACAAACCGTTTCTGGAGGTTTTTTTTTTAATGATCAAGCTTTAATTCCGCTGAAACTATGACCTTTTTGCTTTTACAAGTGTATTACAGTGCTATTCGGTTGCTTCTAGAGTGTTATTGGATTCAAAAATAGGAGTAATTTACAAAATTGTCTTGATTGGTGAAAGGTTATGCATATGCTTACAATAGAGTAGAGTTTTGCCAATGCTACACCTAATGGATAATCCTAGCTCTGGATCTAATGTCGATATGCACCAATGTAAAATCCCCTTATTTCTCCCATATGTTGGGGTTTGTGATTGTGTTGTGTGCATAAGGTTGATCAGTTAAGCTTCAAGGAGCCACTAAAGTAGATTTTCTATTTTGTCGTAGTTAGCAATTAAATTATAAGTTAGCAATATAACACTCCTCAATATTTATATATTAATCATTGACCCATGTAATAATAAACTATGCAGCAAAACTTTTGGCACTTCTACAATTATGCTAGAGCGATACATATTCAATCATTGACCCATGTATAATAAAATATGCTGCAAAATTTGTGGCACTTCTACAATTATGCTAAATAAGACATTAAGCCCATTTTAAATGGTCAATGACGGCTGAAGAATATATAAAATATTCGATTTAGGGCTGAAAAGGAAATAATTATTCAATGATTAAGCAAAAATTTAAATTCAGGAAATAATTAGGGCTCAATTTTGGGCTTTGTAAATAATTGGCATTGTAGAAGCCCGCCATTTGAAGTAATAGATTTGAACTGGGAGTTTATTGTCGAGCTGAGCCCACTGAGGTTATGGGCCTATGAGGTGATCTATGTAAAAAAGTTATCTAAATAGAAAAATACTACTCTTTTGGCCTCCAAAAAAAATATAAACTATTTTTATTTTAGCTCATTATTTTTAAATTATGAAACTTTTTATTTTTCAATACTTCAATTCAAAGGAAAAAATCCAAGATGCCTTTGAACATATGCCCTATGCTCGTCCTTATATAGTATTCCCACCGTTCCATAGTAGTGGAAACATTTCTTTTTTTTGGCACGAAAATTAAAAAGAAATTATGTTAAGCGAGTTAAGTAAAAGAAGAATAAAATAAGAAATGAAAAAGGTAGAGAGATGAAGAGAGAATAATGTAAGAGAGAGTATGTGTTGACTTTTACTAAAAAAAATAATGTTAAGTGAATTACTTATATTTTAAATTTAATTAATTAATAAATAAAATAAAAATGTATTAATGTCAATTCTTATATAAGATTAGTTAAAATTAACTACTTACTCTCTCATCAAAATCATCTTAAAATTTAAAATTTACGTAAATCTCTCGATTTAAATTATTTTTTGCAAAAAATATAGTAACAAATTAAATGTACTTTTGTAAGGATTCTAGGGGTGAGCAAAAAAACCGGAAACCGAATATCCGAACCAAACCAAACCGAAATTTTGAAATTCGGTTCGCTTTTGAAAATACTAAAATTTCTGTTTTTCAGTTCGGTTCGGTTTGCGCGGAAAAAATAACCGAAAAACCGAATTATATTTTAAATATAATATTATATATATATATATATATATATATATATTTATTTATTCTATTAATTTAGTATATTTTATCATTTATATAATATATATTATTTTAATATATTTTTATATAATATGTATTATATATATTCTATTAATTTTATATTATATATTTATATTCTATTAGTATATATAAAATAAAATAAATTTATATATATATATAGGGTCCTATTCTAATGCTTATAGCACCCTAATCCAAAATCAAGACTAAATCTCCACCCTTGGATTTTAAAATAAGTGGATGAGATTAAAACTCACAAATCTCAATAAATAGTAGACAAAATATCAATAAAAGGGTAATATCGTCATTATGTTATCATATGATAATTTTCGTGGGTGTTTTTTTATATCAACATTGTGTATTACAAATATCAACAATATGATATAAGAATATCAACATTATTACAAGAAAATATCAACACATATTTATTGAGATTTTTACATGGTTGTATTGAGATTTTTTGATGTATTTATTGAGAAAAATCTGGGTATCAACATTTACGAAAACTAAAATAAAAAATATCAAATTTCATCATCCGAACGTCGTCGGAACATATGCAATTGAGATCTCGTTGGAATCCTTATTAAATTATCTTTAATTTGATATATTTTTTGCGAAAAATAATTTAAATTGAGAGAGTTACGTAAATTTAAAGATTTGAGATGATTTTGAGGAGAGAGAAAGTAGTTAGTTATAATTACTACACATAGAATTTGACATTAATACCCTTTTAATTTAATTAATAATTATTTAAATTTAAAATATATTACACTTGGCATTATATTAACCACAAGATCTTCTAATCTAATGGTTGAAAATTGGTCTTAGTTTGGGATTGGTAATTAGTTAGCAATTGATTACATCCCTATATATATATATATATTAATATATACTATTTATTTCGGTTTTTCGGTTTTCTTTTTAAATTTTAGTTTTTTCGGTTTGGTTCGGTTTTTTAAGTTCGGTTTTTGGTTTTTCGGTTCGGTTCGGTTTCAGTTTTAGCCTAAATTTGGTTTTTCAGGTTTGGTTCGGTTTGGGCGAAAAACCGAACCGAAACCCAAGTGCACACCCCTAAAGGATTCCAACGAAATCTCAATTACATATGCTCCGACGATGTTTGGATAATAAAATTTGATAATTTTTATTTCAATTTTCGTAAATATTTTACACTACTAATAATGTTAACATCACTATCCATTAACATTATTTCCACCCACTTTTTCTTTATTCACTTGCTTTACTAATTGTATATTTAAATTTATGTCCATTCAAAAAGTTCTTATTTGGTGAGAGAAATTTCACACAAATATCACCTTTTAGTGAATTTTTAATCCAGAAACATGGCGAAAACCATCTCAATTTAAAAAGAAGAATTAGAGAAAATATATAAATGTTGGTCCAACAGCAAAAATTCATTAAAATTCATGATGTCGAATTTGCACTTACTTTTGTGGGGTTGATAGGCGCTGAGTGCCTATCGGAGATCGGAGCACCTGTTTTGTATGAAAAAGAAGGAACGAAACAACACCCAAGCCGCGCTAGGGTTTGTGAAGAACTAAGGTTTCGAGAAAAAGATCTTTTACTTCTTACTTCTCGATGATTTTCTGACTCTCTAATGATCTCTAGTATTTATAGAGATCGGACCCTGCTTGATTCGACTCTACGATTCGGGAAAGAATCAAGAAGAAAACCCGAAAAGATTTATCAAAATCTATACTAAAAATAAGCGTTCAAAAAGGAAATAAAATCATAGCAATAATAAAATAAAATAACTTAACAACTACTTCATCTCCATCTTCAGTAAGTCGTGTAATCTCTGAAACGCGCCGGCCTCGGCGCCGCACGCTTTGGACGGTCTTTCTTGTTGCGAATGGCGCTTTCAGCTCTTCCTCTTGACTTGCTCGTTGTTGCCTCTTGTTCGATACTGCCATCGTGTGCATGGTTGGGTTGCTCATCGTTTGGTTGTGGTGTCTCCATGTCGGGGTCTCTATCAACTCCCCCCCGGATGAGATCGACCTTGGCCTCAAGGTTGAGAGCTGGAAAATGCTTTGCGAGCTCCAAAGTCGGCTCCCAAGTAGCCGTGGTCGGATCACTTGCCCAATACACCAACCATTGACGTTGCGGTAACCCATCATGTAAAACAGTCCTCTCCTTCGTCGCCCGCACAGGTGTGTCAAGCGGTCTGCTATTCCTAAAGAAGCAAGGTAGTTGATCAGACGCCGTGTCGGAAAGCGGCTGTATAAACGGTCTCAAAAGGGACACATGAAACACATCGTGGATGCGACTCCCAAGAGGAAGCTGCAAACGGTAAGCCACAGCACCGATCCGATCCAGGACCACATATGGTCCGTAGTATCTCCTGCTCAACTTTGCAGACAAGGGACGCCCCACCGAAACTTGGCGATATGGTTGTAGACGGAGAAGAACTTGATCGCCTACGTTAAACTTCACATCCTTTCTATGCTTATTGGCTTGTTCTGCCATTTTCTTCTGGGCTAGGGCCAGATTACTCTTCAACAGCTGTAATAGAGCAGTACGTTCGCCCAAGGAGGAAGCAACAGCCGCATTGTCTGCCGGTGTAGGCGGAGTACCGAAAATGTTCGGCGGATCCCGGCCATAGAGGGCCTTAAAGGGAGACATGCCTATGCTCACATTCAAACTGCAATTCATCGCTAACTCCGCCCAAGGAAGGAATTCATACCAACGGTGCGGCTGTTCGAACGTGAAGGCGCGCAAATATTGCTCGAGAGAACGATTAGTTACCTCGGATTGACCATCTGTTTGCGGGTGATAAGCCGTGGTAAACTGAAGCTTCGTACCACTCATTGTCAACAGTTCCATCCAGAAATCACTTAAGAATATAGCATCACGATCGGATAGCAACTTCTCCGGGAAGCCATGAAGCTTAACAACAGTATTGACGAATAATTTCGCCACCCTAGGGGCATCGAATCCGGTGGGTAAAGCGCCGAAATGGGCATATTTGGAAAGGCGATCCACAACCACCATAATCGCCGTGAAACCATGAGACGGAGGAAGCCCCACAATGAAGTCCATCGAGGCTGCAGACCAAACCGAATCCGGAATAGGTAGCGGTTGAATGAGCCCGGAAGGTTTGTCTGTGAGATACTTCGTGGCTTGGCAAATTGGACAGGCCGCCACGTAACGACGCACATCAGTCCGCATCCCCAACCAATAAAAAGAAGACGCCACACGAGCGAACGTCCGCCTTTCTCCTGGGTGGCCAGCGGCCTTGGAGTCGTGTGACTCTCGCAAAATGTCTACTCGAACCGATGAATTTCTGCTCAAATACAGACGATGTTTATAGTATAGCAATTCGCCGGACACGGAGATATGCATTGGAGTAGTACCAGCTGCGACTGCCGTGTGAAGATCAGCCAGGTCGGGCAGTTCCTGATTCTCCTGCCGAACGCGATCCATCAAGTCTGGGATAGGGTGTGAGAGCAAGACAAATAAAGTCCGCTCCCCAGATGGATCATCATGCTCGCGTCGCGACAGTGCATCGGCGACCCGATTGGAAGCCCCAGATTTGTACTCAATCTTGAAATTGAATCCCATCAGTTTCCGTAGATAGAATTGTTGGTCCGGCGTTTGTACCACCTGAGATAATAAATCCTTCAAACTCCGTTGATCACTACGGATTATAAATTCCCGACCAAGCAAATATTGTCTCCATTTGTGTACTGCTTCAACAATAGCATACAACTCTTTGTGGTAAGTGGAGGCTACACGTCGCTTAGGCCCTAGCTTCTTACTGAAATAGGCCAATGGGTGGTTGTTCTGCAACAAAACGGCACCGATACCGTAATCCGATGCATCGGTTTCGATTGTGAAGGGAAGCCCGAAGTCTGGTAGGTGTAAAACCGGCGCAGCCGTCATAGCTGCTTTGAGGGCCTCGAAACTGTCTGTAGCTGCAGAAGTCCATGCGAATGCCTCCTTCTTCAATAAGTCAGTTAATGGGGCAGCAATAAGGGAATAATGCTTCACAAAACGGCGATAATAGCCCGTCAATCCCAAGAAGCCTCGCAGTTGTTTGACAGTGGTGGGTGTTGGCCACGAGGACATGGCCTCAATCTTGGTCGGGTCAGCTCTCAGTTCGCCTGCCGAGATGATATGTCCCAGATAATCAATCGTATCCACTCCAAACGAGCATTTAGACGGTTTGATGTAGAAGCAGTTGGATCGCAAAATAGACATGACTTGCTCCAAGTGGATCGCATGTTCCGTCATAGAAGCACTGTACACCAAAATATCATCAAAGAAAACAATAACAGATTTGCGCAGAAAAGGACGAAAAATACTGTTCATTGTTGCCTGAAATGTAGACGGGGCGTTTGTCAAACCGAAAGGCATCACCAAGAATTCAAAGTGTCCATCGTGTGTTCGGAACGCCGTTTTATGGATATCGGCCACATGCATCCGTATTTGATGATAACCAGAGCGAAGGTCGAGTTTGGAGAACACTCGAGCCTTATTGAGTTCGTCGAAGAGCTCGTCCGCCGTAGGGATAGGAAAGTGGTCCGGCGTTGTTGCTGCATTCAAAGCACGATAATCAACGCAAAAGCGAAAAGTACCATCCTTTTTCCTTACCAACAAAACGGGAGAGGAAAATGGGCTAGTGCTGTGTTGAATAACCCCTTGAGATAGCATTTCTTTGATCTGGCGCTCGATTTCTGTTTTCTGAAAATAAGGATATCGATACGGCTTGACATTTATCGGCTTAGTACCTTCCGGGATGTGGATTTTGTGGTCCCATTGGCGAGGCGGGGGCAGGACAGTTGGGACCGAAAATATGGAATCAAAGGACTCCAGGACCTGAGTGATAAGCGGGTCTGTGGTCGGAAGTTGTGCTGGCCGTTCCGGTGGGCATGGCGCGGGGCATGTTGCTACCAGTTCGAATATGTCACAGTCCGGTTCATGACCGATCAAGGAGAACAAATTGTTATAAGAGATCCTCTGTGGGTTGGCGCTCTCCCCCTGCAGAAACACATGCTTATTCGCCCATTCAAACCGCATTGTTAAATTCTGAAAATTCTTGGTTACATCTCCAAGTTCCTGTAACCACTGCACCCCAAGGATTACATCCGGGCCTTTGACCTGCAGAATAAATAAATCGACATCGAAGGAATTGCCTTGCAGAATAATAGGTGTCTTTAAACAAGCAAATGAACATTTCAAAGATGCACCATTTCCCACAAAAACACGAAACGGACTAATAGGGTGAACCGGAAGACTTAGCTGTTCCGCGACGGTGGGCTGAATGAAATTATGGGTACTGCCACCGTCAATCAGTACGGACACCTCCTGCTCATTAATAATCCCCTTTATGCGGATTGACCTTGGTTTGAGTTGCGGACCAATCACGTTGACCGCCGAGACGTCACCAGTAATGACCATCGTCTCGCGCTCCTCATCAGTTGTTGTCTCTGTGTCAATTGGCTCATCGTCCTCATCATCTACACCCATTAGAGCGTAGAACTTTTTGCTGCAGACGTGTTCTCTAGTGTACTTTTCTGGGCACCAATAACACAAGTTTTTGCGGGCACGTTCTGCACGTTCGGCTGCTGATATCTTGACAATAGGAATGCCGGGTTTGGGGTGTGGTCCCCCTGCTGCAGGTCGCGGTTGCTGAGTGGTCAGAGCAGGAGTCTGATTCGGTCTGGGCTTCGTTGATTACCTTGGTTCGTTGATTTTTATATACTACTATTAATAAATTCTGCCCCCTTCTTTTCGAGGCGCTGGATCCATCACTGCTACCATCCCTCTGAGTCGGCTCCAAAACATACTCTTTGGTTATGGCGGTCTTCCGCAGGCCGTCACTATGAGTTGTTTAGTTTCTAAATGAAAGAGTTAATTTTACGTACAAACAAGATAACTCATTCAAAAAGACTATATCTATTTGGATAATGACTTTATTTATCCTATAAATCCTATATCAATTGCTTTCGTAATTGTGAGATATAGAGTTTGTAACCGTTGTTATATCGTGTGGACTTATGTGTCAAGGCCCATAGCATTCACTATGTTCGAGCCCGTATCACACTATAGTATTTTATTTACAATTTAAAAAAATTGATGCCAGACAATAATGTCAGCATTGTTTATTTTGTTTAACTTAAATATTGTGTTCAAACTTTGGATTAGATGCGGAAATGGCGCACACTGTCTCGATCGGCACCAACTTTACTTGGTTATTATAAATTAAGGTAAACGCATTGTTGTGAGAGCTTTATAATTAATCAAAGAATGTGATTTAAGTGAAGTTGGGCCAGATTTGTGATTGTTTAATTAGTGCCAATATTTTCCTGTCACGACACGCCCAGTTATTTATGCATTTCATAAATAAATAATCACAACGGGAATAATTTACCAGAGTTAAGTGTCTCAAGACTAAACCTCAGTTAAAGCTAGTGCTTATAAAAATGTGAAAAGTAACAATTTAAGTTCATTATAATCAATTAACAATTTGAATTAATCACTTAAAATCATATACAATTATATTATTTAATAATTGAAAATCACAAACATGTAAAATAAGTACAATCCCAAAAAACATAAATAAAGCAACTTTAGAAATCAACCAATCATAAAACATATTTAAGATAATTTTATGAAATTTACATTGTTCATAACATTAATCAAGCTTCCAATAACCACAATTAATGTACTCTGTTATCTCTACCACGAAACAATAATCATAATATCATATATGTGTTCGTTGTGTATGCCATTTTGTATCCATTTCTTTATGCAATTAAGAACAATTAAATACATGCAAAAATTTGACTAAAAATGACACAAATTGGGCAAATATATTGTTACTACTACTTACTATCCTAAATAAGTGGAACACGAAATTATTAGTAATATTTTATATTTTTTTAAATAATTTTATAAATACGTCAATCAAATGCATACAAATTTAATTAGAATTCATATAACACTAAAAATTTAGGGTTTAGGGTCATAATTCGTCTTTTATATATGTATAGATAGATTTATATGGATTGAAGGTGTAAACGTGAGAATCATAATTAAGTTATTTAGGCACATTATTTGACCATATATATAAATATTTACGAATTAAGATAAAATTTAGAAATATTTTAAAAGAATGCCAAAATTCGTTTTTTTTTTATATATGTACAGATGATGTGAGATATTGAGTTTGCAACCGTTGTTATCGCGTGGGCTTGTGTGGTCAAGGCCCGTAGCATTCACTATGTTCGACCCCGTATCATACAGTAGTGTTTTATTTACAATAAAAAAATTGATGGCAGACAATGATGTCAGCATTCTTTATTTAGTTTCACTTAAATATGATGTCTCGATCGGCACCAACTTTACTTGTTTAGTTGAGAGCTCAAATATTGTGATTTAAGTGAAGTTGGGCGAGATTTGTGATTGTCTAATTAGTGCCAATATTTTAAGTATCAAAGATGAACCAGCCTGTCACGGCACGCCCAGTTATTGATGCATTTCATATATAAATAATCATAACGGTAATATTTTACCAGAGTTGAGAGTCTTATTGACTAAACCTTAGTTAAAGTAGTGCTTATAAAAATTGTATTGCTAATATCACATTCTACCTTCCTAATATCCTTTCTTTCTTTGTATCTCATAAAAAAGTTTCAGCTCTCAATTGTGGTGTCAAAATTATCTTTGCTATACTTATCTCATCATTTAATTTCAAACTGTTTTTTTGCATTAATTTTCAAAGAGTTAAGATGGCGGCTTATGCAGCTCTACTTTCTCTTATGCGTATCATAGATGATATTGAAACTCATCCTTCCCCTCCGATTTCTCTCGACAAGCAACAAGTGAAATCTCTCACCGAAATAGTTACCTTCTTGCAGGAATTTCTCGAAGGCTACAAGTCACCCTACGAGTATAGCGATGAAGCAGATCCATTGGAGATTCGCATTATAGGTGAGTAGATTTTTCTAAAATGCTTAAGCAAGCTCTATTATTTGTTAGAACATAGAAAGATATCCAGCAGATATTCTTGTATTGTCATCTAGACTAAAATATGGATCTGCTAATATCTATAATTCGTTCGCATTGCAGATGCAACTCATGCAGCTGAAGATGTGATCGAGTCCTATATTATTGACACAATCCAGCTCTCCGCAGCAGCAACTGATGACGGTGGTGATGAGCAAATCAGTTGCGTCCATTTCTATCAAGATCTGCAAAATGTGATAGAGAAAATGGATTTGATCAAGAAAGAGGTGACTGCGATAACAATGGAGAAGGAAGAGCACAAGAGAAAGGTGGCAACTGATGATGATTTAAGATCCAGTTCCACTGAGAAGAAGCATCTGATGGTAGGGTTTGATGATGTACTTCTTCAACTCCTGGATAGGCTTACCGATCGAAACACCAATCGCCAGATCATACCTATCGTAGGGATGGGTGGCATTGGCAAAACCACTCTTGCAAAAGGTGCGTTTGAACACAAGCTTATTAAGGAGCATTTTGATATATGTGTTTGGGCTACCATTTCTCAAGAGTATAATATAGGAGAAACTCTTAGGCATGTACTTAATCAAGCTAGAGGGAACTTGAGCAATGAGAGTGAAAATGACTTGGGGGAAATACTTTACAAATATTTATTTGGTAGAAGATATCTCGTGATAATGGATGATATGTGGAGCATAGAGGTCTGGGACAAAGTGAAGTTTTTCTTTCCTGATTACAGTAATGGGAGTCGAATAATAGTGACAACTAGAATGTCGAACTTGGCTGCCCACTTGACTGATTCATATAGCCTCGTTAAGATTGGATTTCTAAACGAGGTTAGTAGTTGGACTTTGTTCTCCAAAATTGTATTTGAGGAACAAAGCTTTCCTACTCATCTCGAGCGTATTGGAAAGAAAATTTTGGAAAAGTGTAATGGACTTCCTTTGTCTATAGCTGTGATAGGGGGTCTATTGGCTAAATCCGAACTTACACTAGAATATTGGAAGCACATCGAGAAAAACTTAAGCTCAATAGTGAATTCAGAGAATGGTGATTATTGCTTGAGAATATTGAAACTGAGCTATAACCACTTGCCTATCTATCTAAAGCCTTGTTTTCTGTATATGGGAGCATTTGAGGAAGACAGTGAAATTCTTGCTTCAACAGTTGTCCAACTATGGATTTCTGAAGGATTTCTTAAACCAATAGACAACAAAAGCTTGAAAACAATTGCCAAACAATACTTGAAAGAACTAGTGGATAGAAATCTCATTTTAGTTCATGAGTCGGGGATATGTGGGGATGTTATGTCCTACAAAATTCATGATATACTAAGAGATCTATCTATAAAAGAAGCTGAAAAACAAAGGTTTTTCTATGTCTTGAGGGAAGAGAGTCCTAAAGGAGTAATTAGCCAACAGCGTATTGTTATTCCTAGAAGCACTTCAAAGGAAAAAGTCCAAGATGCCTTGGGAAGTATGACCCATGCTCGTTCGTATCTAGTGTTTAATAATAGAGAAGTTGGTCAATTCCCAAATTCTAGATTTTTGAGGATGTCGCATATGCCCCATTGGCTAAGTGAAGAGGAGTATTTACAACTAAATGTGTTTCAGTTGATGAACTCACGATACCATGCTTTTGAAACTATTAAGGAATGTATATTTCCTTCGTCCATCAATCCGTTTTGGAATGTAGATACACTAATTTTTATGCATAGGGGAGATTTGATTGCACCAACTGAAATCTGGAAAATGTATAAACTTAGGCATCTTGAGTTTGAAGCATTGCATCTCCCAGATCCTCCAAGCGCGGACGATGATATTGTTATCATGGAGAATCTAGAAGTGCTTGATGGAGTGATAAATTTAAATGTAAGTGAAGATGTTGTTAAAAGAATTCCGAATATCAAGGAATTGTGTATGACATATGATGGACAGCTAATTGATGGAGTGAACTATTTGAGCTGTCTTCACTGTCTTAGTAAACTGGAATTCTTGAAGTTGTTTGTCTACTCCCCTGATATTGGAAAGTATCTACGGAAGATCAACTTCCCACCCTCCATTAAAGAGTTGCTTCTGTACCTACCAAGTGATTTAGAGTTGAAGGACATACTGCAAACGATAGGTTCCTTACCACTTCTCGAGAGGCTCGTATTATATAGAGGTTGCTTCAGAACACGCGAGTGGGAAACAATGGAAGACCAATTCCAGAGTCTCAAGTCACTAACATTGTATTCTTGTGGTGATCTAGAACACTGGACAATGGAAGAGAGCTCCCACTTTCCACGTCTTATAGAGCTTCGTCTTTTTTACTTAAATGAATTGAAGGAGATTCCTGCAGAAATTGGAGAAATACCAACACTCAGGTCAATTTCATTGGAATTTTGCAATGAATCCGTGGTGTTGTCAGCTAAAAAGATAATAGAGGAACAAGAGGATTTACAAGGAGACCAAATTGACCTTCTTGTTCACGCTACAGTTCGGAAGGAAGATGAAGCACTGCAAAAGTTGGCAACTTCCAATTTTAAAGTTAGAGTGGTTTAGACTGATGTTATCATAATTATCACTCTTCTTTTATGTGTTTTTTCATCCTAATTCAAGGTAATTAACTCTCTCTTTCGCTTTTCCGACTGCCAAGTTGATAAGATTTGTTTGTCACATCAATTTTCATTTCTCATTTTGGAAATTTGGAATTGCTTTGGCATATACTAAGTACAGTTTTTGAAGTCGAAAACAAAATTAAGCCAGACATTTACATTAGTGGTCAATTTAGATTATATGTTTATTTTGCCTTTGAAATTGTTGAGTGTTGATAAAATATTCATTGTCCAATTTGAAACGCTAAACGCCTAGAGTTTGATACTACAAGCAAGAATAATCCGCAGGTGTTTAAATTGGCAACTTTGATAATGGTAGATTTTTTTTATTGTATAGTTTTATTAATTTAGAATTAATATTAAATATGCAATTATATTAATTTGGAGTTAATATAATCGGTTAATCCACATTTTTGAGAATAAAATTTGATTTTATTTGTTGAGCATTATTTGATGTCTTATTTGATAAGCATGCTATTTGATTTATGCTTATTTATTGTAACTATAGTAGTTAGAGACCGTGTTATACTATGTCTGGGTAGGCGGCGCCCAGTATGTGTAGTCCGTGTTATACTATGTCTGGGTAGGCGGCGCCCAGTATTTGTTGTCCGTGTTATACTATGTCTGGGTAGGCGGCGCCCAGTAATTGTTTGAAATTTAATATTGGATATTATATTCACACAACTAGTATCAAACTTTTTCCCCATAAAATATAAGTCTGGTTTTGAAATAAACGCATCGTCCATCATAATTGTTTGATGTTCCTAGCCTTTTCGACCACGAGTTTTACGCCAAAGCGTTTACTCTAAATCCACAAGGCCTAGGCTCATTCATAGATGTATGGTTGGCATCGTGTGATGGGGTTGACTTGCTTAAATTGTTTAGTGAAGCCAAAGCGACCTAAATAGTTTATGGATGCATATTAATTGGATTAATAAACCAAGAATTACAAAATAGTTGTTGCAATTGGCTTGGAGGCCTACCTTGTAATATTATTGTAGTGATCAGCCAAAGCTGGGGCTGCGATGATATGGACTTGGATCTTGGACCACTAAAATTTATATTTGATATAAATTCGTATTTTATGTTTGGGGGACATAATATATGTTAAAATTAGTGGGAGCTAATCAATACAATAAACCCTTGTTTGATTAGAGATACGAATGTGATCTTTATATGCTTTTCTAATTTACTTTTCATTGTATTTTTTTTCTGTTCAGATAAAATGTCAAACTTGACTTACAAGTGTTTGATGGAAACACACAAGTTGACTGGGTCAAATTTCACGGATTGGCTCCGTTGTTTGCGCTTGGTGCTAAGGCATGACAAAATTGATTATGTCTTGGACAAACCAATTGGTGTCGTTCCCAGTAAGGAATCTTCTGAGTTTGCCACGTTTGACGCAGCTGCTCATGAGAAACATGTTGAAAATGCAAATGATGCTCAGTGCATCATGTTGTCGTCCATGAGTTTGGAACTTCAAAGACAACATGAGCACATGCTTCCATATGAGATGCTTAAACACTTGGAGAGTTTGTATGCTTCACAAGCTCAAACTATGGAGTATGAGATACTTCGCGATCTCTTCAAGTGCAAGCTTCATGATGGAGGCAAGGTTTCTGAGCATGTGCTGAAAATGATTGGTTTGATTGAGAGGTTAGCATCGATTGGAACGGTGCTCCCCGCAAATGTCTCAACAAATCTAATTCTTCAGTCTCTTCCTAGTAGTTTTGAGAATTTCATTGTGAATTTCAACATGAACAACACGAAGGTTGGGCTGCCAGAGTTGCACAACATGCTTAAGACTTATGAGTCTTCCACTGCTAAGGTCAAATCTGTGCTCATGGTGAGCTCTTCTGCGAAGTCTTCCAAATGGAAGAATAAGCAGCAACAGAAGAAGAAAGCATCTAAAGATGTTGTTCTAAAGCCTAAGAGTGGAGGGGCTAAGAAGAAGTCGAAGTTATCAAAGGATGAGTGTCTTTTCTGTCATGAGAAGGGACACTGGAAGAGAGACTGCCCAAAATTCAAGGCACAAGGTGCAGAAAGTGGGAGCTCAGGTATGTTTGTCATTGAGATAAATATGTCTATGAATAATTCACAATCTTGGGTATTAGATACAGCTTGTGGCTCACACATTTGTAATAATGTGCAGGGTCTAAGTGATTGCAGGAAAGTGGGCCTGGGGAAGTTGATTTGCGTGTTGGGAATGGAGCAAGAGTTGCTGCCGAATGCGTGGGGACTTACAGATTGGATCTTTCCTCAGGACATAGACTAGAATTGTTCAATTGTTATTTCGTTCCAGTTATTTCTAAGAATATTATTTCCATTCCGATGTTAGACATTGAAGGTTTTTCCTTCCATTTTGCAAACAGCAGATGCTCGTTTTCTTTTAATGGATTGTTTTATGGAAATGCCACTCTAGAAAATGGATTATATATGCTTGAATATAAACGAAATATTCTCAATGTGCAAAACAAAAGACCTAAGCTATGTAATACGAATAATGCAACTTATCTGTGGCATTGCAGACTTGGTCATATTAATGAGAAAAGAATAGCAAGATTAAGAAAGTTAGACTATCTCACTTCATTTGATTTAGAATCATATGGAGCTTGTGAATTCTGTCTCAAAGGAAAAATGACAAGTAAACCATTTTCCGGGAAAGGGGTACGTGCTAAGGATTTGCTAGAGTTAATTCACACAGATGTGTGTGGACCGTTTCCAACTCAAGCAAGAGGTGGTTATTCGTACTTCATAACTTTTACTGATGATTTATCAAGGTATGGATATGTGTATCTTATGAAACATAAATCCGAGGCCTTCGAGAAATTTAAAGAGTTTAAGTGTGAAGTTGAGAAACAACTTGGGAAAAGTATCAAGACTCTTCGATCAGATCGAGGAGGGGAATACTTGAGCCGAGAATTTCTTGATTACTTGAAGTCACATGGAATCCAGTCAGACTGGACACCTCCTGGTACACCTCAAATGAATGGAGTATCTGAAAGGAGAAATCGAACATTATTAGATATGGTTCGATCCATGATGAGCTTCGCCAGTCTCCCTTTATTCCTATGGGGTCATGCCTTACTAACGGCTATTTACATTCTAAATAGGGTTCCCTCTAAATCAGTTGAGAAAACACCATATGAGTTATGGTGTGGCATGAAAGCAAGTCTTAACCATATCCGGACCTGGGGTTGTCCAGCTTTTGTTAAGAAAATGATGACTGATAAATTGGAAACTAAAAGTGAGAAATGTTATTTTGTGGGATATCCTAAAGAAACTAAAGGATATGAATTCTACTGCCCTGGAGATCACAAGGTGATAATATCTAGGAATGTGACGTTTCTTGAAGACAATTATGTCTTAAAGGAACAAGGTCACAATATTGTAGATCTTGAAGAAATTCAAGAACCACAAGATAACACTGAGGATGAGGTATTGTCAAATGGTTTGAACAATAACTCAGTGAGAATTTTTGATGATCTATTGGGAGGGGAAATTACTCTTAGAGAGGACCTTAGAAAGACTCTCGAAGGACCACCTCAAGACAATGAGATGCATCAAAGACAAGATGATGCAATAGTTGCATCACCTCCACCTCAAGAAGATCATGGGGATATTCCTGAACCTTCTCATATACAGAATGAACAGCTTGAACCAGAGCAAAACCAACTCAATAGGCCTAGAAGGACTCGTCGTCCACCTGAGAGACTGAATCTAATGGTTGAGAACCAAGATGATGAAGTTGATTTAGATGACGATGAGCCTAAGACCTATACCGAGGCGGTGTCAGACACCGATCGAGAGAAGTGGCTTGAAGCCTTGATATCTGAAATGGACTCGATGTACTTCAACTTAGTCTGGGAACTAGTTGACTTGCCAGATGGGGTTTACCCTATAGGCTGCAAATGGATCTTCAAAAAGAAGAGAGATGCAGATGGCAAAGTACAAACCTACAAGGCTAGGCTAGTGTCAAAGGGTTATAGTCAACGCGAAGGCATTGACTATGATGAAACCTTTTCGCCAGTTGCTAAGATCAAGTCCATTAGGATATTACTTGCAATTGCTGCATACTACAATTTTGATATTTGGCAAATGGATGTCAAAACCGCATTTCTCAATGGAGAATTAGAAGGCGATGTCTATATGACACAACCTGAAGGTT
This sequence comes from Salvia hispanica, assembly GCF_029641045.1. Classification (NCBI taxonomy): domain Eukaryota; kingdom Viridiplantae; phylum Streptophyta; class Magnoliopsida; order Lamiales; family Lamiaceae; genus Salvia; species Salvia hispanica. Next base: position 3,815,497 of record NC_142692.1, on the reverse strand, counting down.
TTGTATCGAAAGAAAGGCCAAATGCAGTGTGCAAGCTAAAGAAGTCCATTTATGGACTTAAGCAAGCTTCGAGGAGTTGGAATATTTGTTTTGACAGAACAATCAAATCGTTTGGTTTTGTCAGAAGCAAAGAGGATCCATGTGTTTATAGTAAACGTGAAAATGGAAACGTCGTATACCTTATCATATATGTTGATGACATCATGATTATGGGAAGCGATCGTTCCATGATGCAATCCGTGAAAGAGTGGTTGTCTAGATCCTTTATGATGAAGGATCTGGGTGATGCTTCCTATATCCTTGGAATTAAGATCTATCGAGATAGACCAAATAGGATGTTGGGATTATCACAATCCACTTACATAGACAAGTTGTTAAGGCGCTTCTCAATGGAGAATTCTAAGAAAGGTTTTCTTCCTATGGGACATGGCATTGTATTTTCAAAGAAGGATTGTCCTTCTAATGACAAAGAAAGAGACAACATGAAGAGGATCCCATATGCTTCGGCTATAGGATCTATTATGTATGCCATGATATCTACTAGGCCAGATGTGGCCTATGCGCTTAGCATGACAGGCAGATTTCAGCAAAATCCCGGTGAGGAACATTGGAAAACTGTTAAGACTATTCTTAAGTACCTTAGAAGGACTAAAGAATATTTCTTAGTCTATGGTGGACAACCAGAGTTATCAGTTACTGGGTATACTGATGCTAGTTTCCAAACAGACCATGACGATTATAAGTCTCAGTCTGGATATGTTTTTATCCTCAATGGTGGAGCAGTGAGTTGGAATAGTTCCAAACAAGGTACAACTGCCGATTCCACTACCGAAGCCGAGTATATTGCTGCATCTGAAGCTGCCAAAGAAGCTGTTGCTTTGTTAGAGTTCGTTAAGGAACTGGGCGTTGTTCCGAGTGCCAGTAGTGCAATACCTTTGTACTGTGACAACACTGGTGCTGTTGCGCAAGCAAAAGAACCCAGAGCTACGAACAGGAACAAGCATGTTCCTAGAAGACATCATCTGATCAGAGAAATAATTGAAAGAGGCGACATAAAATTAGAAAGAGTACCCACTGATGATAATTTGGCTGATCCTTTCACCAAACCGTTATGTATAGCAAAACACAACAAGCACTTTGAGAGCTTAGGTGTTAAGCATGTTGGTAGATGGCTTTGAATCAGTGGGAGTTAAAGTTTTATATGTCTTAGAAACATTTTTGTGTTGAGACAATATTACTTGATCACATTATATGAAAATTTAATTTTCTATGGGTTTTGTGCACTTATTAGAATAATTGTTTAAATGTTTGTCTTTATTCTAAATATTTGTTCCCTTGAATTATGACTGTCGTTAATGGTGTGAGACATTAATGATATAGTATAATTCTAAAATAGCCCTAACCAATGATCATCAAGAATGGGATATTGATGATATGTTACAGGTTAGCATGGGGTTTGCATCACATTCTTCGAGAATGTAGTTGTTCTCACAACTATGAGATATCAGATACTCGTGATGGACACATGGTATACTTTGGAGAGTATTGGTATACCCTACTATTAAACTGTTTTGTTAAGTGTCTACAGTTTATTAGTGCATGAAGTAAGAAATAGTCCTTGGATCTGAGGTCATTACACATTTTGTTTGTTGAGTGGTGTGCTTTGATCTTGTCCAACGCTTTGCCTCCCAAAGGAGGATTGAGACACGGACTTGTGTTGGGTATACCATAAGATAAATGAAAATGGTAGTTGAGCCAAGAATGAGATTCATTCCTCGATTAGAATTTCGAGAGAACACTCAAATTCTCTATATTACTTGACCATTAAGTCATTGGCCAATGCAAAGATATATTCGATTAAAGTAATTGAATATGATCGAATGGGTCATTTAATAAAGATGAGATAAAGTGATTGAGCTTTTTGGATGACACATAGCAAATCTTAGGCTCAATCGGGTGGTTCGTGAATGAAAGGATATTACTATAAACTTTATGTAAAGGCTTGTTTACCGAATTCACGTAAACGTCCTTCATATATCGAGCTACGCTGCCAACGCAGTCTAGGAGTTTTGTGCAGACTTCGATTAGATCGCCGTCAATATTGAGGGCCTAAAGGGTCACACTATAAGTGTATTTTGATCCGCTCAAGGGTACAAAGTTGGAACTGCGTATTATATCTAATGCTAGTCCAAGTGGGAGATTGAAAGGATATGGGCTAGAATTAGATTAATATGGATTAATTAATTATAGTTGGGCTATAATTATATTAGTCCATAAGCCCAACAATTATGAAACCCTAGTGACTCTTCATCTATATAATGGTTATTTATTCTCCATTGTGGGAGAACAGAAATAGGGTAACATTAGAGAGAAAATACGTAAAGCTTTGTAGAGAGAATTCCTAGCATTCTTCTACGGAGCAATTGTACCGGGATAGTTCCTGCATCGGATTGGATTACACGTGGACCTCGATAGTGGTGGATTCAACTTGCAGGATTCAATCACAGAAGAAAACTACACAACAAGTAAGATTTAGTTCTGTTGTGTTTTACATGCTCAACTTGCAATATGATTATGAATCTAGATCTGTTATTCTTGTATGCAAATTCCGCTGCGCTCATTAGATGAATACAAGAATTCCCAACATATTCATTGTCCAATTCTGACACGCTAAACACCCAGAGTTTGAAACAAGCCGAATGATCAGCAGGTGTTCGATGATCATGAAATGATAAGTAGAATCTTAGAATTCCATTTTATATTGCCTACTTTGATAATGGTAGATTTTTTCAAATATTAAATGCATGCTTCGTGGTTATTTTGAAACCAGTTTCATGGTGAAGATTATTGTCTAAAAATCCGTTTCTTTATTTTAAGAAGGGCAAAATTATTTAAAGGGTTTATTCTCAAGTCACTAGAATTGTATGAATGTGGTGATCTAGAAAACTGGACAGTGACAGAGAGCTCTCACTTTCCACGTCTTATAGAGCTTCGTCGTCTTTCATGGTTATCTAAATTGAAGGAGATTCCATCAGAAATTGGAGAAATACCAACACTCAGTTTAATTGAATTAAACTTATGCAATGAATCGGTGGTGTTGTCAGCTAAACAGATGTTAGACGAACAAGAGGATTTGAATGGAGACCTTTTTGTTCACGCTGAAGTTTGGAAGGAAGATGAAGCATTGTGCATGTGGTCAGCTTCCAACTTTAATGTTATAGTGCAGTCTATATATTGGAGTAAGTAAGATTGATGTTTTTTCAATAAATCACTCTTCTTTTTTGTGTTTTCCCCCTCTAATTCTAGTTAATTTTCTCTCTTTCGCTTTATTTGAGATGGTTAGGTACAAGTCTAATTGAGATGGTTGAGATAAATATAGATGGTTAATTTAAATACAATTAAGTTATTAACTTGATTTAAATGTTGTGAACCGTTATTTATGTTGTGACACGATGTTACTACACTTAATATGTAAAAGTGAAAGAAATATATAAGATAAATATAAAAACTAATTTGGACTTTAATTATTTTAAAATTTTTGGGGTAGTGATAATCGTACATAATTGTACGTACATAATCGAACTTTTTTAAAATTTTATATTGAAAATCGATTTATAAACATTAACTGATTTAAAATAAATTTCATACTAATCATTTTGCAACACTTTGAAATTTTTTTGAAAATTTAACTTAATATTTGTATATTTAAGAAAAAACTTATTTTTTTTACTAGATATCGTATAATTAATTCAAATCAACATCGAAATCATGTTACAGTTTGACATAAAATTTCTATATCACTTCTTTCTTATTGCTACATATAATATAATAAATAACATAAATAATTTTTAAGTAAATTCAATTAAATTTAAAAATTTAAAGATATTATGTACTTGTACAATAATTGTACATTTATCTTTTCTCAAAATTCTAAGATAAAATTTATTACTAACCATCAATAAAACTACTAAGATCCATATATATTGAATCCTTGACCCATGCAAGAATAAAACTATGCTGCAAAACTTGTGGCACTTCTACAAATCCCCATATAAAATGGCCAATGTCGGGTGAAGAATATTTAAAATAATTGATTTCGGTTTGAAAAGGTGTAAATATTGATTAAGATTCAGATTAAATTTGGGCTTTTCAAAAGTGTAGAAGCCCGCCTTTGAATTTATTATTGAGGAGCCCACTAAGGTTGATCTATGGAACAGAAAATTAATTGAACTATGTATTTTCCCATCGCTCATGCTACAAAATAATCTTCTCTCATTTCATTGAATATTTCTTCTAGTTCATAAATTGATAAATGAATTATTTTTGGGCATTAGATCCAGTAAATTTCTAAAATATTATTACAACATATTTTGAACTTAAATGTGGTAAAATGTTTGAATTTTGAACATTTAGGCCCGTATTCAATAAGAACCAATAAAAAATCAACAAAGTTCATAATTTTGGATTTTGCACGTATTTTCTTTTGAATCAAAATACATTAATTGTATTTGTAATATGAGGTTCGGAGATTTTGCAAAATTATCCTGTCTTCAAAGCATGTTGGTAGTTGTCTTATACACTTATCTTGTAGAGTATCCTAGGTAGCTCGTGCCATAGATAAATTTGTCGTATCCATCTTTAGAATCAAAACCTTTTCGACTGGTTCTCATAGCTAGAATGTTCAATAGCTTTAGAGAATGTTCATTTTGTTTCTTTTTTCCAGTATATATACAAAATGAAAGGGTTCACTGGGAAGGATTGGAATAGGCTTTCATATTTCTATTGAAGTGAATGACAGGGTGAAACTTATTGGTTGTTGAATGATAGGATAAAGCTCCTATCGGGCTGATTGGCGTCCGTAGATCGGCGATCAATAAATGCCTGTCGCGGGCAAGTGCCCGTCGAACACGACGGTTTTCTTACTTTGGAGAAGCCAATGAACGATAAAATAATATTAATATTCTTGATTGCCTTCAAATGATTGCAATGACTCCTATTTATAATGCTAATAACTAACTTAATGAACAAGAAAACAAAGATATGAAAAAGATATATGAATCCCTAAAATATTTAAACAAAATATGAAATATACTCGTATCAACTCCCCCACGATTGAAATCCACCTTGTCCTCAAGGTGGGAACTTCCGCACAATGAAGAGAGTCGAAAACATCAGCTTTGGTGGGCTCTAAGCTAGGTACTTCACTTGCAATTCTACTTGTGTCATGAACTTTTGTAATGTACATTGTGATTGATTTTTTCACAAACTGATAATGATTTTTCTATTATTTAGTTCAAACATTATAATTTTGCAACTAAGATTATTTTGTACGAAGTCCAAGTAACAAAAGAATGCTTCTATATTTCATTTTCTTTTTTAGGAATAATTCTAAATAGAGTACGAATTTTCATTCATACATATCCTAACTTAAAAGAATTGGAAATAGAAAAATAGAAGACATGTGCTTCTTATGGACTATATATATTGTTCTAAATTACATGCTTGCAAGTAGTAGTTTGTATATTCCCAAATTAAAGACTTGATGTTATCCTATGATAATCACACCAATTAAAGGGAAATGTCTTCGATGGTTATGGCAGGTTCTTTGTCCAGCTAACCCTCCAAGTCCGCTCCCAAACGTACTTATTGGTTGCGACTGTCTTTCGTAGACCACTAATACAAGTCGTTCAGCTCTAAGTGTAAGTACCAATATTATATAATAAATAAGATAACTCGATTCAAAGACTAGCCTAGGAGATAGTTCATTTAATCTACAAATTAATACTCCCTCCGTCCTGGATAATTCGGGGCACTTTGACCGGGCACGGGTTTTAAGAATTGTAATGAAAAGTGAGTTGAAAAGGTTAGTGGAATGTGGGTCCTATCTTTATATATTAGTTTTATAATAAAATGTGAGTAGGAATGAGTTAGTGGAATATGGGGTCCACTGCCAAAAATAATAAAAGTGAAATGGAACAAATTATGTGAGATGGACCGAAATGAAAAACTGGGACGAATTATCTGGGACGGAGGGAGTATCACGCCAGTTGCTTTTATAACTAACGTGGAACATTGAGTATGTAATACTTATTGTCGTGTGGGCTTGTGGTGTCAAGGCCCATGGTATTCACTGCGTTCAAGCCCTGATCATACTCGTACTCCCTTTTTAAAATATAAAAATATATTTTTTCTTTTTCAGTTAGTACATAAAACTATTTTCTACACACTTAAAAGTAGGTTCACGGTAAGAAGGGTCTACATTCCACCAATTTATTTTCCTTATATTTTATTACTCCCTCTGTCCCAGAGAAGTTGGCACACTTTCCTTTTTAGTTTGTCCCACAAAAGATGTCATATTTCCCTTTTTGGAAAGAGTTCTCTCTCACATGAATATAAAAATTATATTTTCTCTCTCCATTTAACACACAAAACAAAACCTCCTAAAATCCCGTGCCATTTTCAAAGTATGCCAACTTCTCTGGGACGGAGGGAGTATAAAACTAATATACATAAATGAGACTCATATTCCATTAATTTATTCAATCCACACTTTTTTATATTTTTTAAAATCCGTGTCATAACTAAATAGGACTTCTATTCCGGAACGGAGAGAGTATTGTTTTCAAACTTGGTGAATTGGTTGCTGAAATGGCCCACACTGGGTGGGCACCACCGCACCAGTTATACTTTGTCAAAATTGTCCTCAATAAACCAGCCTGTCACGCACATTTATTTGTGCATTTCATTTTGAAATATTATACTAGCTCTGATCTCTTAAATTTTACTACCTCCGTCTCAAACTTTGCCCCATTTTTCTATTTTCGTCTCTCCCATAAAATTTATTTCATTTCACTTTTTACTATTTTTTTAGTGGACCTCATATTCCACTAATTCATTACTTCTCATATTTTATTATAAAATTACTACATTCGTCCTCCAAATTTTGACACACTTTGACCCGGCACGAATTTTAAGAAATTTAATGGAAAGTGAGTTGAAAAAGTTGGTGGAATGTAAGTCCTACTTTTAAAGTATTAATTTTATATAAAATGTGAGTAGGAATGAGTTAGTGGAATATGGGGTTCACTATCAGAAATGGTAAAAGGTGAAGTGTGTCAAATTTTCGGGGACAGACCGAAATAGTAAACTGTGTTAAAATTTGGGGGACGGAGATAGTAATATTTATAAGTAGGACTCACATTCCACTAATTTTTTCAACTCACTTTCTATTACATTTCTTAATATTTGGGGGACGGAGGGAGTATCATATTTTATATTTTATAGAATTTTTTGCAGTGAACCTCATATTCCACTAATTCATATATATTTATATTTTATTATAAAACTAATACTCTAAATATTTTATTATAAAACTAATACTCTAAAAGTAGCAGGATCTACTTTTTTATAACTTTTTTTAACTCATTTTCTATTATATTTTTTAAAATTCGTGTCCAATGAAAATATGACAAATTTTATGAGACAGATATAATAATATGGTGAATATTTTATCAAATTAAAGAAGACCTCGTAAAATGATAGTTGACTATTCCAACAACTAACTGCAACAGCAATAAATCTGTGGGGCTAAAAAAAAGTCGCTAGGCCAAAGGATAAATCATAAATGCTTGCTTGTGCTCACAGAAGTTGTCTTCTAAATCACATTCTACTTCACAATTTCGTTCTTTGGATCTCAAAAAATTAAGCTTTAAGTCTTAATTGTGGTGTCGAAATTTCATCTGATCAAATTAGTTCACATTGTGTTTAATCTGTGCTTTATTTATAGAATTAAGATGGCTGCTTATGCAGCTCTAGTTTCTCTTATGCGTATCATAGATGATATTGAAACTCATCCTTCCCCTCCGATTTCTCTTGACAACCAACAAGTAAAATCTCTCACCGAAATAGTTACCTTCTTGCAGGAATTTCTCGAAAGCTACAAGTCACCCTACGACTACAGCGACGAAGCAGATCCATTGGAGATTCGCATTATGGGTGAGTAGATTTTTTCAAAATGCTTGAGCAAGAAAGCTCTAATGTTTGTTGGAACTTCGAAAGATGCTAATTATTTCATTTTAATATTTCTCTCACGTTGGCGATAAATTATTTTTTATTTAAATATTTTTGTATGAATATTGCAAATTATTTTTTTGTTGGTGTTGATTAGAAATGATATGGATACATGTTAATTAGATGAAATCAAATTTGGTACATGCTCTATTTTTAAATAAAATCTAATTTCTTTTTTGCTAAAAAATATCAGAATAACCGAAATAAACTAACCCCTAATTCGCATTGCAGATGCAAGTCATACAGCTGAAGATGTGATTGAGTCCTATATCATTGACACCATTCAAGTTACTTCAGTAGCAACAACTGATGATGGTGCTGATGAACAAATCAGTTGCATCCACTTCTATCAAGATCTGCAAAATGTGATAGAAGAAATTGATTCGATCAAGAAAGAGGTGGTTGGGATCACTAGGGAGAAGGTAGTTCACCATAGAAACTCGGGTTCTGATGATGCCGGTTTAAGATCCAATTCCACTGAGAAGAACCATCGCATGGTAGGGTTTGATGGTGTGCTGCTTGAGCTCTTGGAAAGGCTTGTTAGAGGACGTGCCAGGCGCCAAATCATCCCTATAGTAGGGATGGGTGGCATCGGAAAAACCACTCTTGCAAAAGGTGCGTTTGAACACAAGCTTTGTAAGGAGCATTTTGATATATGTGTTTGGACTACCATTTCTCAAGATTATAATATCGGAGAAACTCTTAGGCAAGTACTCACTCAAGCTAGAGGGTACTTGAGCAAAGAGAGTGAAAAAGACTTGGGAGAAATACTTTACAAATATTTATCAGGTAGGAGATATCTCGTTATAATGGATGACATGTGGAGCATAGAGGTCTGGGATAAGATGAAGTTTTTCTTTCCTGAATACAATAATGAGAGTCGAATAATAGTGACAACTAGAATGTCAAACTTAGCTGCCCACTTGACTGATTCCAATAGCCTCGTTAAGATTGAATTTCTAGATGAGGTTAGTAGTTGGACTTTGTTCTCCAAAACTGTATTTGGGGAACAAAGTTTTCCTACTCATCTCGAGAGTATTGGAAAGAAAATTGTGGAAAAGTGTAATGGACTTCCTTTGTCTATTGCTGTGGTAGGAGGTCTAATGGCTAAATTCGAACTTACACTAGAATATTGGGAGCACATAGAGAAAAAGTTAACTTCAATAGTGAATTCAGAGAATGATGATTATTGCTTGAGAATATTGAAATTGAGCTATAACCACTTGCCTGCTTATCTAAAGCCTTGTTTTCTCTATATGGGAGTGTTTGAGGAAGACGGTGAAATTTATCCTTCAGAAATCGTCCGACTATGGGTTTCTGAAGGATTTCTTAAACCAATAGACAACAAGAGCTTGACAAAAATTGCTGAACAGTACTTGAAAGAGCTAGTGGATAGAAATCTCATTCTAGTTCATGAGTCGAAGATACTTGGTGATGTAAAATCCTACAAAATTCATGATTTGCTTAGAGATCTATCCGTGAAAGAAGCTGAAAAACAGAGGTTTTTTTATGTCTTGAGGGAAGAAAGTCCTCAGGGACTAATTAGCCAACAACGTATTGTTATTCCTACAAGCACTTCAGAGGAGAAAATCCAAGATGCCTTGGAATATATGCCCCATGCTCGTTCTTATCTAGTATTTGGTAATCAAACAGTTGGTCAATTCTCAAATTCTAGATTTTTGAGGTTATTGCATTCCAATAATTGGAATAGTGAAGCGGAGTATTCACAACTAAATGTGTTTAAGTTGATGAACTCGCGATACCATAGGTTTGTAATTATTAATAAGAAGTTTGTAATTCCTTCTTCCATCAATCTGCTTTGGAATTTAGATACACTAATTATTCTGGGTGGAGGAGGTTTGACTGCACCAACTGAAATCTGGAAAATGTATAAACTTAGGCATCTCGAGGTGTATGGATTGCATATCCCAGATCCTTCGAGCGCGGACGATGACATTATTATGATGGAGAATCTAGAAGTGAAGATGTTGTTAAAAGAATTCCGAATATCAAGGAATTGTGTATGACATATGATGGACAGCTAATTGATGGAGTGAACTATTTGAGCTGTCTTCACTGTCTTAGTAAACTGGAATCCTTGTCGTTGTGGTCCCACTCCCCTGATATTGGAAAGTATCTACAGAAGATCAACTTCCCACCCTCCCTTAAAGAGTTGTTTCTCAAGCTAGAAAGTGATTTGGAGTGGGAGGACATACTGCAAACGATAGGTTCCTTACCACTTCTCGAGAAGCTCGTATTATATGAAGGTCGCTTCAGAAGACGTGAGTGGGAAACAATGGAAGACCAATTCCAGAGACTCAAGTCACTAACATTGTATGATTGTGGTGATCTACAACACTGGACAATGGAAGACAGCTCCCACTTTCCACTTCTTACAGAGCTTCATCTTTCTTTGTTAAAAGAATTGAAGGAGATTCCAGCAGAAATTGGAGAAATACCAACACTCAGGTCAATTGTATTGGAATATTGCAATGAATCGGTGGTGTTGTCAGCTAAACAGATATTAGAGGAACAACAGGATTTACATGGAGACCAACTTGACCTTCTTGTCCGCGTTAAAGTTCTGAAGGAAGATGCAGCATTAATGCAGAAGTTGGCAACTTCCAATTTTAAAGTTAAAGTGTTTTAGACTGATGTTATCATAATTATCACTCTTCTTTTATGTGTGTTTTCCTCCTGATTCTAGTTAATTAACTCTCTCTTTCGCTTTTCCGACTGCCAAGTTGATAAGATTTGTTTGTGACATCAATTTTCATTTCTCATTTTGGAAATTTGGAATTGCTTTGGCATATATATACAGTTTTTGAAGCCGAAAAAAAAATTAATCCAGACATTTACATTAGTGATCAATTTCGATTATATGTTTATTTTGCCTTTGAAATTGTTGAGTGCTGATCAAATATTCGTTTTCCAATTTGAAACGTTAAACGCCTAGAGTTTGATTCTACAAGCGAGAATGATCGGCAGGTGTTTAAATTGGCAACTTTGATAATGGTAGATTTTTTTTCAAATTTATTAATTGCATGTTTCGTGGTTATTTTGTCTAAAAATCCAATTTTTTAAATTTTTTCGTAGGGTAAAATTAATAAGGTTGTGTTTTTTTGTTTGAAATTTTATTATGAGAATTGATTTGTATTGAACTACTACAAGTATAGCTTGATAAGTAATAACTCAAGCAACTGCAAGATGGTTGAGAATTGAGATATATACAGCTGGTTGATTTAAATAAAATTAAGTTACTAATTTTGATTAAAATGTTGTTAACTGTTACGTTTTTTATTATATGGACCAAAACATTTTTTCTAATTAGACACAAAGTTACTAAAATGTACAAAAAGATAATTATATTTTGTAGATTCAGCTACATTTCTAGTAAGTTTCGTGATAGAAATTTCACACAAATGTCACATTTTAGTGAATTTTCAAATTCGAAAACAAGGCGAAAAGAAAATCTTCTCTTGACGTTACGAAGCTCAAATATCAATGCTAAAGAATTTATAGATGCATATTCTCCAAAAAAAATATCCCAGGAGTCCAAGACTACTAAATGACTATTCAAAGATCAATTTTTAAAAAAAAAGTAAAAAGAATTAGAGAAAAAAATATAAATGACAACCAACAAAAATTCGTTAAAATTCAAATTTTAGATTTGCACGCGATTTTGTGTTTTCTTAAATCAAAATACGTTAGCTGGATTTACATAATCAAATTATAATCTATGATATAAATAGAAAAATACCATCTTTTACGATTGTTGGATGATTGCATTTAATTGAATTTTCGTTAGGTTTCTTTTAAGGCGAAATGTATTAATGCAATTATATTATTCTTTTAACACGAAATGTTTTGATGTAATTTTACATGTATAAGTGAGGTCAAAACTTCGATATTAATATATTCCCCAAGAAATCGTTTATAAACACATTGTTTCCCTTTTGAATATTAAGAGCATCTCCAATGGTCGGCTAGCGACTGGCTAGCTGATTCGCGGCGCTGACCGATCGGCTAGCCGAACCATTGGAGGCGGCCAGCGGAAAATCAGCAAAAATTTCGGCGTGGGCTAGCCGATTTGATGGCGCTGGCCGCCATTGTGGCATGCCGATCGGCCAGCGCTATTTTTTAATTTTTTTTATTTTTAATTTTAATTTTTGAAAAACTATATAAACGCGATTTTCTCTATCTCTAAATTTCTGTACAAGAGCAACAACTAGCGGCAAACTATAACGGATTCAAGGCATACTAACATTTTTTAATGTAGTTTTTTAATAAATTAGTGAGGAGTAGAGTGGCGCGGTGGCTCGTGTGTGGAAGTCCGGATTTTTTTTATTATGTAATTTTTTTTTGATTTTTAGTTAATGTACTTTTTTTTATTTAAATAAAATTAACGAATTTTTCCAGTATATCTGTCGTAAATTTAATTCCGTATTTTGTGTTTAATTTCGTAATTTGTGTTTTTTTCTTTATTATGTAATTTTTTTATCTATGCACCTTTTTTTAATGCAATTAATGAATTTTCTCGTATATGTCTCGTAAATTTAATTCCGTAATTTAATCGTAATTTTAATTCCGTAAATGTAGTATATTTTAAATTATTTTTATTGCGGTTGGCCTAAATCTGATGTGGCAGGTGGATTTTTAGTGCTGCTGACGTGGCAGGGAGAGAGAGTGGCTGGCCATTGCTTGCATATGTACCATTAGAGATGCTCTAAACATAATGTATCTATATATCATGCTAATTACGTGGTTAAGTAATTAACCTAATACGGTAATACCATATCCACATCGAAAAAAGATGAAAATTACTATTTATCTGTGAATTGTAGGAGTAACACTTAATTCTAGATCTACAAGATTTTTGTACTAATATCTCGAATTTTATTTCTTATTTTCCAGTTTGTATAGTTCCTTATATTACTATATTAAACTAATCTCAATTTCTTGTCATATAAATTTCTACTATAATATATAAAGAGCGTTTTTAAATTTCCACCGAATAGCGGAGTATATATAACACGTTTAAATCATCTCTGTATCACCGACGCCCAAACACACAAACCAGAGTGAGAAAACAATGGCGTCTTCTACAGCCAAGCTCACATTCCGCTTTTTGCTGGTGGCGGTGTTGGCTTTGATACTCTTCTATGTCGGTCGCCCGCTCTACTGGAAAATTTCCGCTACCGTTCACGACATCCGCCACAATAAACAAACCGTTTCTGGAGGTTTTTTTTTTTTATCTCTATTTACGTTTTCTTATGATCAAGCTTTAATTCCGCTGAAACTAAGACCTTTTTGCTTTTACAAGTGTATTACAGTGCTATTCGGTTGCTTCTAGAGTGTTATTGGATTGAAAAATAGGAGTAATTTACAAAATTGTCTTGATTGGTGAAAGGTTATGCATATGCTTACAATAGAGTAGGGTTTTGCCAATGCTACACCTAATGGATAATACTAGCTCTGGATCTAATGTAGATATGCACCAATGTAAAATCCCCTTATTTCTCCTTGGTGTTTGTGATTGTGTTGTGTGCATAAGGTTGATCAGTTAAGCTTCAAGGAGCCACTAGAGTAGATTTCCCATATTGTGCATTTGGATTTATGTGCTTTGTTTATGTTGATTCGGTTTCGTATATAATATCTATTTTATTATGTTTTCTAGGTATTTCACAAATTGTACAAGAAGCTCAAAGATCAGTGGGATGGTTTCATGATGAGTCGGATTCAGGATATAATGATAATAAGAAATCCTCTTCTTCAGCCAGGAGGATTCTTCTCGGTCAGGTTCTGTGAAATAGTATGAAACTTGAAATGTTCTTTTTAATGAGGATTTCCCCATTTTACATTTATGTCCACGGAAATATAGGGGTGAATGTTTTGTATTGATAGAGTAGATGTTCAACGCTGTAGATTTCGATATGTTGAATAAATTTGATGTACCTCTTGAGCTGGATTCGGGAAGAATGAGTAATTCAGGCATGCTTTACTTTTACCGTGATACTAATTTCTCGGATATTGTTAATTGAAGGAGAGGATGGTTATATTATACCTTGTGTATGTTCTTTGTTTTTAATAAATCTCTATTTTGAAATGTATCTCAGCAAGTGAAACATGCGCTCTTCGTGGGTTTCTAATAAATGGCTGTGACCCATTCCGAGATTAAATTCTGTGTGCTATGTGCTGATGGATTGGATTGAGTTATTTCTTTGTTTCAATTTGTGGATTGTTGTTTAGACGTGTCTGCAACTATAAGTCATCCGGTGGAATCTTTCAATAAGATTCCCACACAGTACAGACATTTGGCAATGAGTTCTGGACAATTAGACAGAGAGTGGTTGATTATATACCTAAGTATGGTTCAGTATAATTACATTGTTAGATTACATTAAGCCTGATAAACTGCATGTTGCGGGTTCAAGCATTGTAGCAAATAAAAGCGACATACTAAACAGTAACTATGATTAGACTGTGTTAACATTTTTTTTAAATTTTGTGAACTCTCTGGTTGCTTCATAGTGGAATGGTGGGAGCATTGTTTTCAAAAATTATTTGTTGTTAATTTTCTATAGAGATGTTTGCATGAACTTAAATACTAAAGTCATTAGCTATAATATGAATAGGAATTTTATTGAAGGATTATGCAACATCGAACTTTATTTCATAAATTCATTTATTTATCAACCTGACCAGCTCAAATTGAACCCAAGCAGTCTTGTTATGGCCTGTAATATTCAATAGCTGACTTCATCGGTCCAATTCTGAAACCGACCAAACTGAGCCATGAATACCCTGCGTGTGACTAGGTCATATTAGACGTCTCATAGTTGTTTGGATGTGGGTGATTATATGACAGTGGCTATTAAATTAGTGATGAATGATGGGAAAAAGATATGTTATATATGCATTTTGTTGAGCAAATGGTTTCAGATTTATGGCATCATTCATGGTGATCTGTGATTTACTCTATATCATTTGGCTCTCTTTTTCTGTCATCAGCTTGTCTTCTACTTGCCAGTTAATAGTTTAGCTACATCTAAGTGATTTGATCCCTTTCAGTTTACTTGGAAAGCATGTGATAGTACTTAATTCTTGTTCTTTTTTGACCCAATTTAGCTTCCATAGTTTGCTGTATGAGAAATATGTCACTGTGGAGGATTTGTTGTAGAAATAAATATCTCGTCCTAATACTGTTGGACAACTTATTGCTTGTCTTAACTACCCGGAAAATATTTGTTAGAGGCATTGTGATCTTTGGATTCTTGCAAATTTGGTGTGATGTGGTATCTGGATAATTTTATTTTGTTTGTTGGTAACTCATTGCTATCCTTTCAGATTTAAGGTCATGCTTCTCTCCATTATGTTATGGTTTTGTTTAGTGCATGTGTACTCATACTGCTGCATTTATAAGATACGAATATAGGATTTTGTATTCTGTAACTTATATCTATCTGTCTATCTATCTATTTACGTATCTACCTATCTATCTTGAATTCTTGATACAAATGGATGGGCATATCATGTGATGGCTTCTCCCAGAGAAATTCAAAAGAGACTCGAGATAAGCTAACAAGCGGAACCTGCTTCTTTACTGTCGAAACGGGTGAACCTCGTCCTTTGTATGATGTTATGTGGAACAACTGAAAATGAGGCCGAAGAGGTTTGCAGAACTTCATGTTGATTGGTCTGGTATGAAGTTTCTTCATACACTAGTAGTAACTAATGTGCAGGCATTATAGATGAGTTATCAAATGCTTGAATTATGTCCCCTAATTCATCATTCCTTTGACTATATTCCTCCATGGTGTGACATGAATGCATCTCTGTATGTTCTTGAATGAATTCTTAGGTGCTTGTGACAGTTTTCTGCAGTCATTCATTTATGTTGTGGTCCAGTCACTAATTAATGTTCTATTCTACTCCCTCCGTCCCTCATTAAGAGCTACACTTTTTCATTTCGGTCCGTCCCTAATTAAGAGGTAAGTAGGTCCCACATTCCACTAACTCAATTCACTCACATTTTATTATAAAACCAATATAAAAAAAATGGGTCCCACATTCCACTAACTTTTTCAACCAACTTTTCTTTACATTTCTTAAAATCCGTGCCCGATCAAAGAGTGACTCCTAATAGGGGACGGAGGGAGTATATTTCTATGGGCTAGAGTTTAGATTCTACTTCATTTTAGTCAGAGCTTCCTACATGTTTAATTTATCCTGACTTTATAACTTTACTAG
Organism: Salvia hispanica; assembly: GCF_029641045.1. Classification (NCBI taxonomy): domain Eukaryota; kingdom Viridiplantae; phylum Streptophyta; class Magnoliopsida; order Lamiales; family Lamiaceae; genus Salvia; species Salvia hispanica. The sequence continues at coordinate 3,799,177 of NC_142692.1, read as the reverse complement.
AATTTTGTCGAATGATAAAATATAATGTTTGCAGGATAATAATACTAAAAATAATAATAAATAATAAATTCTCAGTTAAGAAATTATAAAAAATTTAAATTAGACATTTGTTAAATTGCACGTCATATCTTTGTTTGATCGGAACATTCTCATAATATAATTTGTTAATTGCACGTCAATTAATTATTTACCCTTCTCCAGCTCTTATATTTTTGATAAAATCCATCTTAAAGTAGCTATATATTTCATTCAAGTTATCACAAATCTCGACTAAAAGATAAGTAGATAACAATTAGTGCAAAATTAAACGGTTGGAATTTGACCTCTTAATGCGCTTTTAGTTAACCAATTAGACATCATCCACATGTACCATATGAAATAATGGGTCAGAATACAATTTACCTACTAATTGTAGGAGATTATACTCGATGGGGTACTTCATACTACTTGACTTTACTATTGCCAAATATTCGTACATAATAAAATTTGACTTATAGTATCAAATTATTTTTCAAAATAATGAATGAGTAATAATAACAGTTTGAAGAATGAAAAAATATTAATAGCTTTATGGCGGAACATGACTTTTGAAAGCTGTAATTATAAAATTATTTAATTTCTTTATGAAAGAAAATTATTTAGTGTAACAAAACAACGTTCTTCAAAATTTGGTGCTTCTTTGTTATTTTGCAGGAATTTTTCATAGTCGGAGGGCATATCAGAGGTCAGAAAACAGAAAGGAAATGCCATCTACATCCACTCAAATGATGCTGTAGAGCTCAGCATGTTTCTAGACCATTTGGTTGCAAAGACAGTTTTTCGAATCACGACACAACATCACACTCATCCCACTCCACGTTCAACGTAGAGCTAGCCAGTCGACTGGATGAGGCTCTAGAAAAACTCTACGCGAACCAGAAGCACTGTTCACAACGTGTCTTCTCTCAAGAATGAATCGACTGAGAAGGCCTCGTAATACATATTAGTTTGTGGTACAGAGAAAGCAGTGATTCAAATCTAAAGACAACCTATGGAATGAGGAAAGTTAAGGGGCTGAAAACTGGTGCTTTGTCTGAAGATGAAGAGAAAAGAAGGGTTCAGTGAGAGTAGTGGAATATGTGGATGCTTTGGCCTCGCTGCTCGACTAGGTGGCAGCGAGCAATCTGCTGTAATTGTAGCTTTGGGGAGGAATGAATGAAATATGGCCTTAAAGAGGGCATGTTTACATAGCAAGAAAATGTTCATTTAACAGCTCTAGTGAAATCTTTCTGACATTTTTTCACCTATAGTCAGCATGAATTAGGTAAATATGGAGCCTTGATTAGAGGACTTTTAAGTTATGGAAACAAACACAGAAAAATAACAACAAAGAAGTCATCTTCTTACTATGAAAATGCTGTAAGGAATTGTTTGTTGCATTCTATGATGATAACTGAGTATGATCAAATGATTCATGGTTTCAAACATGGAGTTATTGGAGATTCAGAAACATTTTTTGATGGCCAGAAGATAGATACACTATTAAGACAGGAGTTTCTACTTTGAAAAGACCAACCAATTTTCATACAAGTAGAAACCTCAAAGCTTGAACAACCTTTTTAATCTCAGGAAACTGATACCACCAAAAAACTCACACAAGTTTCTCCACCAACACTGCTAACTTAGATGCGCGCCCCGTTTCACCTCAGGAGAAGTCGTTCAACGTGGGGACCACTCCACCGGCTGCCACAATCTGCTGCTCCAGCTGAAACCAATAGCACAATTTATGTCACTACTACCAAAATTCATCCGAATGAGTGATATTCAATGCTTGAGATGAAAATAGGTTCTTTACGCACCCTTAGTAGAGCTTCGAGCTTGCTCTTCACTAGCAAGTACTCTTGCTGAACTTGCTGCAAGCATCTAAGGCACCTATAATTGTAAGAAAAAAAATGTTAACTTTAGACCTCAATCACCATCCAAACGGTCGAAACTTTATAGATGGTTTCGACATATTTGATCTGGAAAAAAGGCAAAGATGCAGAAGCCATACGATTCAACATCTTGCGCGTCACAGAAGCTGCGGAAGGCAATGCAAGCATTTCTCACTCTCTGAGCCCCAATACTGTAAACAGAAAAGAGTAAATACATCAGATGGAATTTTCCTTTGTTAATCATCCTCAAAATATTATCTTTTCCTTGATTTTGTCAAAACCAATTGTTTTTTTATTACATCCTACAAACAGACCATGTTTGGAATTGAAATCAAGAAATCCAAACTAGCACTACATTTAGTGGGAAACAGAATCAAAAGTTGGATTAAAATTACAGAATGTCAAAATCTCAGCAAAGTTGCCTAAAAAAGTAATCTTTTTTTCTGATAATGCTCCCCAAGAAACCTACACCCTTACACAAATTTTGCTTTTCTTTCTTTGATTAGAAGATTTAGATTACAAGACAACAAAACAAATAAAGGTACCATGTTGTTACCTTGAGCTGCTACCTTTCAGTTGATGAACATTAGCATCAATTTTCTTAAAGTCCACATTCTGCTCATCCCTGCACACATGCATCAACTATTATGATAACTATAAAACACACACACACACACCACTCAGAAATAATAGAGAGGGAGTTCTGACAAGGTCTTGGAGAGTTCATTGAGAATTCGTTGAGAATCCTCAAAGAAAAGGGTCACAACTTCCATCACAAAATCAGGATTGCTGTCATCTCGAAGCATCTGCAGCTGAACAAACTGACCATCCAAGAATCCCTTCAACCAAACACACACAAAATCATCAACAACAACAAAAAAACCAAACAAATTATGACAGCATTTCCCCACGTTGTTACCTCACGAAACAAGGCATTGCAATATTCAAGATAGCTCCTTTGCAACTGAACCTCCATTTGATCAGAAAAAATGAATGCAAGATAACTGTTTCTAGTTGGGATTTTTGGCAGATCTTGAGGAATAAGTTGTACAATAATAGAAGAGATATAAATGCTTTCAAAGAGGATTTGGTGAATTCAATGTTGCTGTAAAGATCCAATTTTTTGCCGGATTTAAGGTGATTGCTAGCTAGTAAAGTTTTGGACTCTCTCTCTATCTCTGTTTATTTCACACACACCACACAAAATTTACAGCCACCAACATTTTTTTTTATACTCTGTCATCAAAATTGAGCCTCCCAAAATCTCCAAATACTCCCCCCCTATCTCCATCTTTTTTCCAACTCTTTTTTTTGTCGATTATATTTTATTGTTGCAGATTCTACATGCTGTCACCTCAAATTATGCTATTCCTTAGTCTCCTTTCTTGTCAATATTAAATTTTGGAAGGGGCAAAATCTGTACCTGTCAGCAGATGGGCTGTGTTATGAGATGTACAACTCCACATTATCATACACACCAAGTAAAATACTCATCTACAAATCATAAAAGATTGGATTTTTAATATTCTAATTGCAATCAATCAAGTTTGTCAGTCTGAACAAAATTTACCAATCCAATAATATCCTCATTTCTTAGGTTTAATAAGAAAAAATTGAATATTAGACTTAAATAAAACACACACACATTGATTAAAGGAAGTAAAGTAAAAATTGAGCATGTGATTGAATAGTGGCATTGGAGAAAGGGCATTGACTTACACTATTGTATTCACCATTTGCTAAAAAATATGCTAAGGTTCACTGGTTGGGTAAGTTCTTGCACCTACCTTAATGAAAAGACCTCACTTCTTCTTCCCTTTAATTAAGTTCTAAGCTCCAATAATTGTTGGTTGTTCTTGTTAAATAATTGCACTAATACAAGAAGGGTAATTGGAAATTTGCCTCCATGTTTTGTGGATATTGCGTTTTGAACTAATCATCACTTTTTTTTGGCAACTTATTCATCAAATTAACATTTTATTCAGTTTATCCCGTGTCCCATAATTTCACGTGTCACACTATTAAATGAGTTTTTTTCTAATAAACATATATAGAATGAAATTAAAATGACTATATTTTTGTGAAAACTGTGAGGACATAAAGGTCGTGAACAAGATATTGGACAGTAAATTTAAATTAAGGCTCACAACCACTAAATTTTCTCAAGTAAATTTTTTCATATTTTCGTTCAACTTACAACAAAAGTAACAGTTAAAAATGATTAAATAACTGAATAACTTGTGTTAAAAAAAAATAGGAGAACAGCACCTTAACAATCACAAATTCACAATATTGCAGAATCCTTTTTCAGAGAATATAGATAACTAGATAAGATGATTGATGTTTGTTTAGAGATAGATGCTTTAGCACATTTTTAGTGCCTCTATACAACGTGCATTAGGTTTGTTGGAGGCCCCATTTAAAAATTGATTTGGATATCAAGTTTGCTCGAGTTTTATTGTAGTACAATTTATTAAATTTCTTGAGAGATGATGGGATATTAATAACGCGTAAATATAATAGTCGGTTAGTCAAAATTGGTATCATTATTATGATGCGTGTTATCATTATGCTTATTAATATTATTTTGTGAATTTAGCCATGTTTATACGCAATTTTATGTTCGAAATTACATAGAGATGTGGTTCAAATAAAGGTTTTTTTTATTCTATTAACGAAGAAAAAAAGTGATTAATGATCTTTACACGATCTTACAACTAACATAAAAAGCAACATACTTTTCCTATAAATTATAAAAACATATTACTACTATATCATAAAAACATTAATATATTGCATTAACAAAGAAGCGTGATAGTATACAAGAAAATGTTATGTCAAATTAATAGTCATATATTCACGATAAAGAGAACCAATAATTGACAAGTGACAACTAATCTAATAAACTAATCTAAACTAACCATTTCTTGACACCTACATCGACACTGGACCAAAAAATCAGATATATGTCTCTTCTTGGTCATTATGTCTGTTGTTGGTCTCTCCCTCTCTACTAATGTGCAAGAGCATATTGGCTCCAAGAAAAGACACAAAAACTTCACAAATTTTGGCTTTAATAATCCTCTCAGTCTATGTATATAGTAACATGATTAAATAGACATTTGTTCACCAAGACTACAAAACTCAGTGAATAACAGCAAGCAAGAATTATACAACAAAGGAAAGACATTGTCGGAAGATACAGAAAAGTGTAATGAACGAGTATTCATCCATGTATATTTTTTCAGTGAGAGATAGGTCAAAGGTTTAGCATACTTTGCAACTCTTTCTACAGTAACCTGGGAGGTCCGAAGAGCCGATCATGTATTCTGGGTTCTTGTTGCACTCGCCAAGGGAAGCCCATCTTTCGCAATTCTCATTTGAGTCGGCGCAGTTTCCGCCTACGACTTTATCAAAGGAATCGACATGAATCCACTTCGTTGCAGACCACTTCTCGCCTTCATCCACAGGGCAGCCAGCATGCAGACTTGTGGTATCTGGAGTTGCATCTGGATAGAGACTGTAGAACAGGAGTGCGTCCCCTTTGCGTGGCTTCACTGGAAAATTTGGGAAAGGAATAAAGAGGTCAGATTGCTGCTTGCATAGTTAGAACTTTAACTAAATCGTTTGCAACTTGACTTATTGTCTCACCTGCAGGACCTTGTCTTCCACACTCGGAGAACTCTTCCTGTGTTGAAACAGACCTACGACGAGGTGATTCCTGCATGGTTGCATCAAGGAGTTGGCATTTAGATGACAAATTCAATTAACAGTGTGGCTGAGTTCATACTTTTTGAAACAGCTTCCAAATATGTTTGAGATTTTAAGCTTCTAGACAGAGTTTGGTTCCATTATTTTTACTGCATTGTGGTCATTAATTACATCCTAAAAGCTTAATCATCAAAACATAACACATTTGGCTCTTGATTTAGAAACCATTATTTCAATGACCGAGTTCTGAATCTTTTCACATCTTGTAACCCCTCGCAGTTTTTTTTTTTTCAGCAGCTACCCCTCACAGTTCTTTGCTTCGTAATCAGTAATCACCATATCCTATTATATGAACGACTCCTGCCCTGTAACAGTTAGTACTAAAGAAAACTAGCAAAGAGTTCTAGTTTACATGGTTAAAGATCAGGCCTGGATGATTGAGCCAGATGGTGAAACCCAATTATCTTGAACAGTAGAACCTAGAGATATGACTAACCTCTGCAGAGGGAAAGACAGTTTCACCTCCTTTTTCAACATCAGATAGATACATCAGCACAGTTGCTATTCGGTGTCCACCACGAGCTATATTTTCCTTATCCGCAAAATAGTCATAGTGAGGATCATATTTCTGTCCAGGTTCATAACGCAATACTTGTATGTCTTCTCCATTTTCTACGAACAGGATGAAAGATCAGGCTTTGCAAGCAGCAGTAGTAGTACAAATCATGGTTCTCAATGGCCACAACACAGTTCATGATTTTAAAAAATACCAAAACATAAATTATCAATGTACAAGACCTCAAATAAAACCTAGGGATGCCTTTAAGAAGTAGTAATAATTACAGAGATCACTGAAAGCTCAATGATTTACTCAGTAGACAAGATAAGATAGAAACAAAGTGGAAGCTTACAAGAGCTAAATAGAAAGCAATGCGAAAAAGACAAACAGGTTACGATTTAAGTATCGTAATATTTATGGCTATGAAGTATATGGTATTACTAATGTGTTCTATCCATGCATATTCCTGATCTCCTCTTAAAGTAGTATAATTCAGTTAATTTGAAAATGGCTAAATTACAAGATCTAACAAAAACAACATTAATTATTGTCTGGTCTTCCAAGGTGGTTTCTATTCTATTATCCCAAAAATAACATAGACCAAAGATATAAAAGAACTGCCATGGCATTAATAAGAATCAAAACTAAAATGGAATCGAAACAGATATTACTAAACATTATCAACAGACTAGGAGTTATGATCGCTGGTGATGCTGGCTATGACTCTATTGTATATCCTCATAAAAAATGTTACCTTTTGGTAAAAATGTCCATGTTGCAATCTTGTCTTCTATGCCGGCAATAATAGGATCCTATTAGTAACACGTGGCAGGGAAAAGAGTCAAGATCATGGAACTCAGAAAATTCTCAAAGATAATGACATAAGTGTGTTGGGAAAAACATGAAAGAAGGGAAGCAGTCTGATCTTGATTTGATTGATTCAGCACAATAAGTTCTACAAAACCTGCTTTCTTAATCCTTAATTCTAAACACGGTGCCTATAGTTACTACATTTCAAGCATCCGACTCAGGTATTTGGAATTCACAAAGTAAGAACTTTCAAATGCATAAACACTTGATACACGAGCAATTGAGATTTAAACAAGGGTACCAAGATCTCTGAACCCGCATATCACTCACAGTTAGATTTTACGTGCAATCAGTATATCATCGACAAAAAGATCGTATGCATTTGTCTGATCCATATATCATAAGCACCCATAAACCTCTTCATCACTATCTTTAGCAGAGGTACCAGCTTAATCAAAAAAAAATACTATGTTTTTAATTGATAGTAAGAACAGCATCAATCAGTTGCATCAATTGAAACACGGATTTGTAAAAATGACGGCGAACACTCCAAAGCATCATCTTATAGCAAATTAGAATCAATTACATAATTCTATCCTTGGAAAAACAGTAAAGCCGTACCTTCCCTTTCGCAATAAACATTCCAGAACTAGTCCGAACCTCACTCAGCTTACTTTCCCCAGACTCATTGTCCGCCACCTGTGACCTCTTCAGCTCCGATTTCGCCTAATTTGATCACACAAATCAATGTAACCGCTTCAAATTTCAAAATAGAGAGAAACCGAGAATCACAATAATCAACACACAAACTCACCAGAGAAATTAAATGATTGCATTCCTCATCCGTAAGAAAACCTTCGTACACAAAAGCTCTGAATCGCAACGCGAGAAATGCAACTCAATCACACAAATGTCAGCTGACAGCAAATTTTTTAACAAAATTACAATGTCCACTACAAAAGGGATCAGTATTCAGTACCTAGGTTTCCATGAGATGCTTCTGACTTTGGACGGATTGACTATGGAATTGCACGAAGATTTCCGCGGTATTGATGCGATCACCACCAGTAGAAACAAGGAGATGCAACAAAATCTGTACATCGTAAAAATTTATACCGATTTTCCTCGGCAACGTTTGAAATTGAAGAGGAGCTGCTTAAGATGTTTGAATCTGAGATATTTTTCTGCGTATAGTGAGATTTCGGTTTTGGTAGATCATTCAGTGGGAGTTGACGACGAATATAAAAATCTAAATAATTGAAATTAATTCTAAAACTATATTTATCGTTGAACGAACTTCTAATTATTAATAATAATATGGAATATTAAAATTGAGATTAATCTCTTCTTATCCCTCATTTCAATATGTCATCATTTCATAAATAAAAGTGAAATTAATATTATTTCATTAATATTTCTTAAAACCCGTATTAATTCCAAATAGTATTAGTGACAAATGATTAATCATTTTAGTGAAAAACTTTAGCATAAAAGTGAGACTAATATAATTTCATTAAACCTTTTGTTAATATTTCTTAAAATTCGTATTGATTTCAAATAGTATTATTGACAAATGATTAATCATTTTAGCGGAAAACTTTTGGCTTGAAAGTTGAAACTAACATAGAAAGTATAAAAAATTAAAAAAACCAAAATGTATGTTTTCATCTCTTTCCCTATATATGCAAATGATGGTAGCTCAATACAACAATACATAACACAAGCTGTTTCACTGCTACCAGCCACCTCCCCAGAACTAACAACACGAGTAGACTCGAAGGGGAAATACGCAAGCAAAAGCGTGAGCCGACCAACTGGGAGGAGGACCATGCATTCCCAGCTCTCGTCTAGCTCTACACCGATAGTTTACAAGGTCTCCTCAACTGGTTCCAAAGATGGCTCGCTTCTGTGGCCTCTGTGGCATGAAGGCTTGGTTGAGTTGGCTTCTTCTTCCGAAATCATCTCTAACGGGCATAGCCTCTTCAGCGCAGGCCGTTTTTGGAACCTTTTCTTGCTCTGCAATATGCCTTCATCACCTTGCAACATCCTCACAACCTGATGAATACAAGAATTGGCATGTTCCTATAAAATTGTAGCTCATTTACATGCTAATACAAATATGGAAAGGGAGATTTGTATACCTGGCTCATCTGAGGCCTATCTGTCGAATTTTGATGAATGCATAATGAAGCAACCATAACCATTCGATTCAGCTGTTCCCAGTCGTATTCACTATCAAGAGATGGATCAGCTAGCTCTTCTATGCCCTTGTTAATTAGCAGAGGTTTGGCCTGGAAAGTGTTTTTGTTTCCAAGGTTTAGTCGGAGTCTGCTACAGCGTACAAATGCATCTGTATCGACCAACTTACCCACATCACAACACTTTTATTGTGTTCGTCTATAGCTGGGCGGCCGCTAATGAGCTCCAGCAATAGCACACCGTATGCATAAACATCAGTTTTCTCATCAACTGTACCGTGCAGGAAAAACTCGGGAGGAAGATAGCTGCCATTGAAAGAAACAATCATGTTCAGAATAAAGACTTGACCATTTCCCATTCTATAGTAAGTTTCCATTGCCATACCCAAATGTGCCCTCGACATTCGAAACATTAAGGTGAGTCCACTGATCAGGAAGCCATTTTGCTAACCCAAAATCTGAAATCTGCACAGAAACGTTACTTCGAGTAAATAAACACGTGTCATCTGTTTCTAGGTTACGTCTTATGGATCTCTTGGTGTAAAAAAATGGCGTAAACCGGAACCATTAGCACTTTCTAAACCACCTGAGGATGAAGATCTTCAGTTAGCAAAATATTGGCAGACTTGATATCTCTGTGGATAATTCGTCGTTGGCACCTCTCGTGAAGATAGCACAGACCGGAAGCAATGCCTACGGAAATATTAAATCTGACATTCCAAGTCAAATTCTCCGTTGCATCTGAGCATCATATGAACAAAGAATGAAAACAGAAAATAAAGTTTAGAATCTTGAAGTGTTGGAAAGAAATAAAAGAAAGACAAACCTTTTAGCATAGACGACAAGCATCCATTAGCGGATAACGGAAGAACCAGGTGCATCCCTCCTTCGACTCCATAACCAATAACTCTTGAAATGTTCGGATGGTTGACATGGACTAAAATGCCGAGCTCTGATAAGTAATCCGCTGTCATCTCCTCTTGTGATCCCCTAATCAACCTCTTAACTGCTATTAGTTGTCCATCTTCCAAGTGTCCCTTGTAAACTTCAGAATAGCCGCCTTCTCCAATTAAGTTTCCTAATACCGAACAAGGATTCAAAATCTTTGTTTAAGTCTTAACATTATCAAGATTCTGATTGATTGATTCCTAAATTCAACAAGCAAGAATATCAGTCACCTGGGCTAAAATTGTTTGTTGCTTCTTTGAGGTCTGCAAGAGTGAAGCATTTCCAAGAGGTTTCAAAGCAATAATGCAAGTCCCCGTCTAAGTGAGTAGTGAGGTCGGGTAAACTCTGAGTGCTCCGGGAACCTCTTCTTCTTGAAGAAAGCTTCTTTATCGAAAGAATGTGAGGCATGGAAGGATGAAAGGTCTGAAAATGCACATGGGGGCCCTTTTTCAGCTTGCGGAGGAACCCTTTCCATTGGGAGTCGGATTTTTCAGCTGCCTTAGCTGCTTCTTCCTCTGAAACGAGCTTTGTGATGACGCTCACTTCTTCTTGATCATCATCTCCACTGGACGAGCACCCTTCTAACTCGGGCTCATCCATGTCTAAAACTCTCATATCTAAGGCATAATTCAAGATATGCAAATCTCAGAGAGTCAGGAACATGATCATCGGAGAACAGTTGAAACATGTAGAGACGGATCTACCTTCAGCAGAGAGAGTGATGGAAGAAGTGGAATAGAGCAGTCTATGTCCAACTACGAGGAACTTCCCATCGGTGCTTTCGTCAGCAGCCTCGCATGCATTCTCATTTTCCCTGCAATTCGACTCTCCATGAAAACTATACAATAATCCAAAATCCTAGGCCTAAATTAGGCCAACTGACAGAAAAATCACTATAATACAATAAAAATAACCTAATTCAAAATCCATAACATGCTTAGCATATGATTGAGGATTCTATGAAATCCCCCAAATTTTTACCAACTCATACAGATTGATTGCTTTACCAAACTTGCCAAGACAAATTATATTGCAGCATGTAACAACAGTTAAAACACAAGATCCAAAATTAACTAATAATTCAGGTCTAGAAATAATAAAACAATATTAAATTACAACACTAAATAGAGAATGGTATTACCTTGGAGGGGAAGACGAATGTTGAGTGTTATTTTCCATGGTTCCTTTGCGACGGCAAAAAGAAGTGCCTCAGGAACCAAGATTATTCTCGTCTGCAAATTTCAATTCAGATAGAGAGACCGACAGATACACAGAGGATGCAAGATGGTATGAGAGAGAATGTGAGGGAAAATGAGAAAAGTAAAATTGTGGTTTGCATGAATTCTCCACAATCCATGCAATAGAGATTCATGCTAAAAAATCGGTTGTCCTATGTAATATTATATCCTATGCATACTTAAATACCAAAATGATACACATTTCTGATTTCTCCATCACATGCCAATGTAATTTTCGGTAATAAATGATAAGAGTACATTTATAACAGTACAATTCAACTACCAAACCTAAAAGACAGATCTTTATTAAATATTGAGAAACAAATATTGTGGTTCGATACAAATCAACTGCAAGACAAACATTTACCATGGATGTATGCGACAATAACTTATTTTACAACCATAATTTACACAAGCAAAATCTAAAATTGTTTGTGAAGAGCTAAGATCTTGAAGGTTTAACCCGTAATTAAAAGCTTGCTCTATTCACTGCACGTTACGAGTGATTAGCCCCTCAAAGATGGCGTAGAGGTCCTTATTATCAGGACCGAAGATTTCATCCGCCTTCCCTAATGTTTCCTAGCATAAACATTGTAAAGTAAAACGATTCAATATAGTCTCTTCATGAGCCATTATATTTTTCTAAGAAAAAAGAACACAAGCTGCCTAAATATAGCAATTCTGATTTCTTGCATGCTTAGAGACTAATATCACACATAGAGTGAAATATATGACCAACTTATCCTTATACATACCAAATTAGTCTTCCAACAACTTAGGGTGATATCATAGATTCATAAAACAGTTGAATTCCTTCATAATTTGAGATTGGGGGAGTTTTTTATTTTCTTGAATGAAGCTGTCTAGTGATATAAAAATGTGGATTAAACCTAATGTCATCACATACCTCCTTTGTTTGCTTGTGGGAGTTAAGTTCCTTCACGTTTGCAAGAAATGCGCTGAACTGCTCGTAGGATAGGCGAGACCTGGTGAGATAGGGGAGATTTTAGACCAGGCAGATTTGTCGATTTATTGTCAAAACAGGCATAATCATAATTTTGCCAACTCAAGTCTAAATATAACAAACATTAAGATCAAGGCCTCAAGTCATGCACATGATCATTGTTTGCATTAGAGAGCATGGAATGAGCCCATAGGTAGTTCATGGAGAAAGTCGATGAATGAACGAAACAGAACACGTGTATTATGAAGTATATACTTGCCAGAATCGGTACTCGTATAATGATTGCTTATGCATTAACCAGGCGTAAGTGAACATCTTCATGTAAATATGTATAAGTGGTTTCGTTTGTGATTTTGTTGCAATTTAGTTTCATACCTGACTTGGCGAAAGAATTCTTTTCCATCAACACGTGTTTTCCCTAATATATGGAATGGGGAAAATAAGTTATTACAAAAACAAATGCAGTAAATTCTACTCCCTAATATCAGTTATAAGTTTGTTAAATCCTACTGTATAAATGTAGGTAAACGCGATCACATTGGCTTTCAGCATACTCTAAGGCAATACAAGGTGAAATCGAGTTAAGATAGCTAACCTGGTTGTGATCCCGATTCCATGCTTGACATTGAACCGAACTGGCTTGAAGGCATAGAAGAAAACACAGAAGACCTATCATCGTAAAGACCTCTTGTTGATGCAACAGAAATCGAGTGTCTCTGTCTCCTTGGAGACAATGGTTTGGGCGTCCTATACGGAGATCCAGAGGCAGACAGACTCGGAGGGGAACCTGGAGGTGTGAGACGAGGCGTGCTATTTTGTGATGCTAGTAAGAAGTTATGTGGTACACGGGCCCTCACGGCTGTCATGACGAAAAAAAGGATAGTCAGTAAAGCAAATGCAAAGTGGAAAGAAGGGTCATGCATACCTTCAACATCAGTATCCACAGAATTCAAAATTCCAGCATCAGAGATTTGGCTTTGAGCAGAAGCAGTTTGGTTAGGCGGTAAATCAGAATCATCCTCTGAAAAAAACCATTATGATCCTATAAAACTGCTCCATATTCAACACGCAAGTATCACGAAACGCATTTAAAGACTTGTATCTTCTAATTCTGGTATGAGGAAAAACAATGAGTTGCATAAGTATTATAGAGGGATCAGAATTACAAACCAAGATTGTTAGGCAGATTTGTCAGATTAGCCTTAGGACCACTTGCCTGTCAAACAAGTAAAACAAAAAAATGAATCTAATACAGAATATGGAGATTCTGTGGAATAACGCTGCAAGCAACGGAAATCATTCTCTTACAGGGTTTTCCTCATCGTCTTGAAGAGACCGCATCAACGTCTTTCTGAATGCTTCCAACTGAAAACATTTATACTCGGGTCACTCAGCATAGGTATTTGAAAAGTGGACGAAATCTTCACATGTTCAAGGATTACAAAAAACTTGAACTTGCCAAAATGGAAATTTGACATACAGAATTCTATTATATCGGCTTTTCTGCATAACATACTCTTGAATAACCTATAATCTTCACAAGATTACACCCGGCATTGACACTTCCATTGAACTACAACGGATCCCTATTCTTTGGAACTTCAAATACTTCCTAATAAGCAAGATGCAGTTCAATTCAGCTCAAGCATTGCTATTATGGAAACGAATGAAACCGAAAGCACGCGAGATCCTCTATTCTAAAATGTACGTTTAAAGAAACTTGAACACAATGCAACTCACACAACAGCATAAAACTCAAAATCAGCACTAGTGATCACCTAGAAGTTTAGAACTGAACCAACCATACCTTGGTTACATCCCTGTTCAGCTTCTTCACAGTGTTGCTCAGCTGCTCATTCTCCTTCACCAAACTCTCCTGCAATCCTCAAAAGCTCAAAATTAAACACACAGTCCATTACTCATTGTCACGCTCTTCACTCACACAAACATTACAAAAATACAGACTTTAAAATTGTGCTACAGTCAATTTCATGTTTTAAACTAATTAACAATATAAAAATCATTAATTACAGCAGATTAAGTTAAGTGCGTTAGGTACGACTTTATACTAAATAATTTCACTAGATAATTGCATAGTGCACACCACCAATTGTATATTATTGATTTTAATATTTTAGATTATTTTCAAGTTGAACAATCACAGCTCAGCTACTTTCAATTAAAAATCCACACGAGTAAAAAACGGTGGGACCTTCTCCTGCAGCGCAGCAGCGAGCTTCTCGGAAGCCTCGGCGAAGGAGGCGTCGAGCGACTGGAGCTGCGACTCCATGCCGGCGATGATGCTGTCGCGGTCGGCGAGGTGCTGCCGGAGCTCCGACAGCTCCGATTCGAGCGAGTCGACGCGCGTGGAGAGGGCAATGGAGGTGATTTTGCGCGCTACATCGAGCTGCTCGAATGGATCCTGAGGCAAAACCTCCAGCAATTCCTCGGGAAGGTCGAACCTCGACGATTCCTTCGCCAGCATGTTTTCTGCTGCTGTGTTTCCTTTTCTTTTTTTTTTCAATTTTTTTCGTTTTTATGTATTCGTCTTTTGGGGTTTAATACTGTGTGTGTGGATATACGGTAGCCACAAGTGTATTTTAGTGGCTAAATATCAGGATAAGGAATTGTCTTATGTGAATTTTTTTAAAATAGAAAGAATTGAGAGCAAAATAACTTATTTTTTTGATTTATTAGATATTATTGAGATGAAATAGAATGAGTGGTTGCTTTCGATTTGGTTATGGGTGGCTAGCAAGTATCAAAGGAATTTTAGTGTAACTTGAGGTAACTAGAGTATTGCACAAAAGTTAGGTACAGAGCAATTAGCAAATACTCCCTTCGTCTCGGTTTAAGAATCATATTTTGCCATTTAAATTCATCCCAGTTTAAAAGTCACATTTAGAATTTTCCATATTTAGACATAAAATTTTACCTCATCAAAATTACACCCTAGTGTCAATATCTACCTAAAAATAAACCAAAAACAAAATGAAAAACATACTCCACCATGTCACTTCATTTATTACACGCTCAAAATTCAAATCATCTCACTTTCCACCAACTCACTTCATTTATTAAACACTTAAAATTCAAATCATCTCATTTTCCACCATCTCACTTCAATTATTACCCACTCCACCAGTTTCTTAAGAGTGAACATCTTTTTTGGTCTACGAACTTTACCAAAGTATCATTTTAGATACGTGAACTTTGAAAATATCATTTGAGGTCCGCCAACTATGGGTTAATATCAATTGAAGTACTTTTTTACTATTTCTAAGTTTTTCTGGACGAAAATACCCTCAATATCTTTAAGGGTATATATTTTTAATAAACTTATCGTATATTCATATTTTTTTATAAATATATTTACTATATATTTTTGATGAATTTTTAAATATAATTTGACCTTCAATATTATCACTTAATTTTGTGGAATGCAAGAGAAGAGTCTTATTAAATTTTTTATTATTAAAGAAAAGTACTTTATTCAATTTTAAAATTCTTTAATATAAATAATTGAAGAAGCAATTTTACTTGCATGTCACTTAAAGTCGCCCGCCTCACCTAAAACTACCATAAAATACCATAACTTTATAAAGGAACAAAATCAATTTGTAATAAATAAAATTAATAATGAATAGGAATACTACTTTCATATGATCAACCTACTTATAGATATGTATAAAAAAAAAATTGACAATTATAATTTCAACATAAATTTGTTAACATAGGTCAACTATAAAGTGACGTTGATAAACGAAAAATCTAATCATTACTAAATTAATTATTAAAATACAAAAACAAATAAAATGGTGGTAACATCAAACATAAAAAAAAGAACATAGTAATGAATAAAAAAGAAACGAAAAATATAACTGAAAATACCAATAAGTTCATTTAATACTAAAAATAAATACGATGTTGTATCAATATTGATATATAAAAATCAATGGAAAAAACCAAAAAATATAATTCAGAAAATGTTAAGAAGCGAAAAATATAATTAATAAAATGAAATGGAACGAAAACATAATTAAAAGGAAAAAAATAAGCATGTAATTGTTGCTTGGAAAACCATGAACAATGCTATTGCTCGGAAAATATGCAAAGTATTACGGGTTCTGCCAATGTGTTGCTCTTGGTATTATTTTTGACTGAACACCTACAAAGAAAACAATACATGCAAATGTTGTCAATAGCAATATTCTTCTAGCAGATAAGATGAAAATTTGTAGTTTACAACTATTTACATATTACACATTTAACATAGAATAAATCTAATATACAATTAACCAAATTAATAATAATAAAAATACAGAAAAAGATTAAACCAAAAATGCAAATTGGACATGCATCGCCGGCAAAAAATGATGCTACACCCCACCACTTCATCAACCGTCCGTCGTCTATGACCCCTCTACCACATTCTCTAATACAATTTGCCGTCGAGAAACGCAAACAAAAAAAAACACAAAACCACACTGAAAAGATAATTTCACAATTAAAGAACGTGTATTTATAGATACAAAACAAAGACAACATCTTTATCTAAAACCTTTAAAATTCCATTATACATCACAAAAAAATCACTCATTTATATAGTTAATCAATAACAATTAATACAAATAGTATCAATTTATAATTTAATTAGCAACCTACGAAACGGTAAGTGGTTTAAAAAAAATGCTTAAATCATTAATCATATCATTAATCAATATTTAGTGAAATTGGCTATAGTTTTTTCAAAATGCATAAATAGTTATTTAACTAGTGAACCAAAATTCATACCGCTAATATTTAAACTAAAAATTAAATATTTTTAACTACTATGCCTAAAATTATTTCATGACATTCATTACATATTATATTAATTATAGTTACTACAAATATCTAGATTTACCCAAAAGTTCTAAATATATAAATTTATACCCAAAAACTAATAAATATTCAATATTAAGGCTAGATACAAAATAATAGAGTAGAATATTATAGAATATGTGAACAATTTCTATATATACATACATGGTGTGTTGTATATCCATTGTTTTAGGTAGTCCTTTTTATAATCCTAATTGTCCACAATAATTATTTATACAAAACCAAAATATGAATTTAGTTTAGATTGTCCACAATAATGATCTAAACAAATCCAAAAAAGAATTTAGTTCACATTTGTATGCATACATATAACTCATATTCAACCACTTGCTGACAACATCGATCCATTTGCTATTGATCAATCTAATAACTTACGTGGTTGATTATATTATTCAAAACTATGAAGGTCACTACGTCTAGGTGATTTCACCGGACCAACCTAACTCATTTCACCGGTCAATTATGTTTAGATTTTTGTCATTAAGTAATCTCTTAACATCTGTCGATGGTTTAGATCTCTAGTATGGAAAAGGTGTGTGAGGGCCAAAAATTGCAAATAAACACACCTCTCACCTTCATTTTTTTAGAAAGTCACGTATCTACGCATCTACATCTGTATGTCACTAGAAATAAAATAAAAAGTGACATTAAAAGAGAATGTTTGAGATTAAAAAATGGAAAAGGTGCGTAAGGGTAAAAAATTGCACATAAACACACCTCCCACCTTCATTTTTTTAGAAAGCCACGTATCTACGCATCTGCATATGTATGTCACTAGAAATAAAATAAAAAGTGACATTAAAAGAGGATGTTTGTAAAAAGTCCAAAAATTTTACATACTAAAAACCAAATGAACTTCCTCTCTCTTACTGTGTACGGACACTGCAATCTGCAATTTATTGCAGCAATATGTGATTCTGTCGATGGTTATATGTAACATTATATGTGATTCTGTCGATGGTTTAGTCAGGGTCGGAGTCAGTGCCCATTTTTACTTGGACTATGGACTTGCACTGAGACGAGCACTGCCAAAAAGTAAGTACTGAAGTAGTATTTTTTAATTTTTAATTTTATACATTATTATTTATATTTTATAATTATTTATTTTATATTTTATTGTAGATTTGGACGCACCTATAGGAACTCCCATTACTTTGGGAAGTTTATCAACTTGTCTGTCCAAGACGATGGCTAGTATGATCTTATTTAGTCAACTAGTTGGTGGACCAAATATTTGTCCTCCAATACACGTAGGAAAGTTACAGTTTAATAACCATCATTTCATCGATAAGATCAGACCCTGGTTCGAACGAGTGGTATATGGAAAGATAACTAAGTTCCGAGCAATTGGTAAAAACAAAAAGTTTATTGGCTCAACAACAGACCTGAGTGCATCAGTCATTATAGCAACACATGAACAATTAAGTAGTTTGTTATGTATTTAGTTTAATATAAAATTTTAATTGATTTTATCTAATATTATATATTTTTTGTACTATAGACGATGCATGCAAGACATGGAACCTATAGCTCTGAATGTGTAGGGAAGTGTGGAAATAACTTACGTGGTTGATTATATTATTGATCAATCGAATAACTTACGTGGTTGATTATATTATTTAAAACTATGAATGCCACTACGTCTAGTTGATTTCACCGGACCAACCTAACTTATTTCACCGGTCAATTATATTTAGAGTTTTGTCATTAAGACCACTCCCGTCAGTGACTTGAGATGGGGTGGAGCATATAAGACAAAATAGGAAGCAATAAAAATAAAACAAAAATGAAATTACCCAACCCAACCCCCAATTTTAGGGCTTGTCAGCCGGCCCAACCAAAAATGGAGGGCAAAGGACACATGTCCATTTTCCATTGGCTCCATGTATTATTATTTTTATTTTTTTATTTACTATTAATTATTGATTAATCATTATTTTATTTAATTATGTACATGTTTTAGAATTGTATACTATAAATATGAAATGTAAATATTTTAGATAATCAACTTTTGAATATTTTGAACATTGTGAATTATGAAATTTTTATTACTTTTAGTTACTAATTTAATTTGTTTAATTATTATTATTTTTGTCTTTATATATCATTTCAAAACTCATGTGAATTATTCTTCCAAACATTCATGTGAGCCCCTCTTCTGAAAAATTCACGTGAACTAGTTCATTTTATTTATGATTAATTGTTATTTTTTATTATTTCTTTATTATTTGCTATTTTTTTATTGTGTTTCATTTTTTCTATATATATCCCACTAACCATGCAAAACTTTTCACAAAATATTAATATAAAATTTATGAAAAAGAAAATATTGGATTGGGTTGGGTTGGGGTCACTGATGATGGAAGTAAAAAAGTTGAATTGAGTGAGGGTTGTATATGTGGAGGATGGAGAAATGAATATTTTATTAAAAAGTTGATTGGGGTTGGGTTGGATGAGTGTCACGGATGGAGATAGTCTAAGTAATCTCTTAACATCTGTCTGTGGTTTAGATCTCTAGTATTGCTATGTGATTCTTCAAGTTACACTGTGTTCCTTCACTACATTTACATTTAAAGTTTTTCGTAATCTTGAAGGACAAGAGAGGGTGTTTTGATTAGACCGTCGCAAGTTTGGTAATCGTTCCAATGTGTATGCCTTTGTTGATAGTTGTGGAAGCTTAAAGCCAAGTGATTTTAAGAAGCAGGGTGTTTTGATTAGACCGTCGCAAGTTTGGTAATCGTTCCAATGTGTATGCCTTTGTTGATAGTTGTGGAAGCTTAAAGCCAAGTGATTTTAAGAAGCATCTTAAATCTGCATTCCATAAAAAGCATCTTAAATCTTCATTCGATAAGGAATTTGCCAAATTAAGAACAACCAGTAAATTATCATTAGCACCATCAACCTTATAAATGACAAAATGAATTAACAAACCAAATAATGCTAAAATGCATTACACAAATGATGATATGTTGCATAACATTTCCCTAGCTAATTATTATATGTAAATAAGTGAAAGAGTAAAATTCAAAAACATTACAATATTTGGCTAATTTAGTTAAAAAATCATCCAATGATTTCTCATTTGAGATAATTTGAGAACAAATTTAAATTTCATAAATGTTGGTTTTTAAAATGGAAGGATAGACTAAAATTTCACAAAACTTAATGATTTTTTCTTGCAATGTCTAACCTTAGGTTAAAACGTTTGCATTCATCTTCTCCTTCAACCTCTTATGTCCACCTCCATCATTCTCAGGCACACTTCATCTTCTCTCGTCATTGTCTACTGCACTTTCCTTGTCCTACGCTGACGCCATCGACTCCATCGGCTGGTTTGCCTCCATCTACATGTAAGAATTTGAATTAAAAATCAACTACATACCTATACTGCAAATATAAAAAAATTAAATAGAAGGCTTAATCTCACTGGAAAACGTGTTTTCGGTTGCCCTTCGAGATGCTCTTAGCCATTGGAAATAATCACTCATCACGACTTTTCGTCAGTTAGCCTCCATCTACATGCAAGAATTTGAAATAAAAATCAACTGTAAACTAATATTGCAATTTAAAAAATATTTACAGATGAAGACTTTAGCTCACCGGTAAATACATTTTCGGCCTTTTCTAAACCGCTGGAAACGTATTATTGTTGCCAATTGCCCTACCCATATGCTCTCTCCCTGTAGGCCCTGTAGCCACCACTAGGAGTGGGTCGATACGATATATCGTATCGAAAACGTTGTATTGTGTATCGTATCGAAAATATCGATATGAAAGAATTTCATATCGTTATCGTATCGAAAGTTTCGATATATCGAATTTAATTCGATATATCGAAACTTTCGATATAAAAAAATTTCATATCGTTATCGTATCGATATTTCGATATATCGTACCGAAATTCGATATATCATTAAATATCGATATATATCAAAAATTTCGATATATATCGATATATATCGAAAATAAAATATCGATATATCGAAAATTTTCGATATATATCGTATTTTCGATATAAAACGATATATCGCGATATAAGAAAATTCATATAGTTATCGTATCGAAAACTTACGATACGATATCGTATCGTATCGAAAATTACGATATATCGAAAATTCGATAATTTTTCGATATTTTTCAATACGATACGAGCGATATATCATTTTTTCGATATTTTTCCCCAGCCCTAGCCACCACACGTATACCAAGCACAAATAGAATGTCATAATGGTATTGGTATTTAAAGAAAATGTTGTAGCTTTTGGCATTCTTCATTTTTCTTGGGTCAATATCATTTATTCTAAATTAAATTAAATGATTCATTATTTTTTTAACCTCTCAAATTATGATACTCACGTAATCGCAAAATTTAAAAGTGCATAATACAAAACCGTTTTAACCAATTATGCAAAAACCTTTTGACTAATATACCAATTATGCATAGGGTTTAAAATTCAGTTTACCAGAGCTACGTCTCAATTTCAATTTTCATTATCTACTAATTATTTTACTTCTAATTTATTGGTTAGATTTGGAGGGGATATTTCTACAAATCTACAAATTAATTGGTAACCGTTACGAAAGTAAAATAGTGGGAAGATTTTGTAATGTGTTATAACTATTATATTTAACTCAAAACTTGTAAATATTCAAATTCATACTCAGAATTCTTAAATATTTAAATTAAGACCAAAACTCACATTTTATATATGTGTAAATATAATTATCATTTAATTGTAATTAATTATAACTAATTAAAATGTGCATAGTTAAGCACACGAGTTTTGGTCCGTCTTATAATCACTCGAAGTTAAGAAGGAAAGCTAGTTGTCCAACAAATCTTCTCAGTTTGGTTGCTCCATTTTCTTTTGCCTATGACCAAAAGCTTAGTTGTATTTCACGATCAAGAGTTAATTGAGTTAGTGATGATATGCACATAATAATATTTGCTTAAATTTAAGGTTTAATGTTTAAGAACGAATTTATGTTATCCTAGTATGGTTATATACAAGAATCTCTATAATCTTTGTGTTGTGAATGGTAGGGAAGAATTGGTTTAGCATCATTATATAGAAAATTCATTTTGGCCAATCCAAATAAATAAATTTTATATACATAAAATAGAAGATGGTTAGCAATATTTACCGATTTTGAATTTTGAAAATGTTAGCTTTGAACTTGAATTGTACAATTTGTATAGTTTGACATCCATCTTTATATTGTACTACTACTAATTTAAGTTGGAGAAAGTTCCCGAAAGAAAATATCGAGTTCCAAAGTTTGGCTAAAAGTTAAAGATTCCATCAATTTAATTAATCTCATGATGAGCCTCGAGTTGGCCTCTAAAGACTTTATAATTAAATTTAAATATTCCCAAAAATTGTAAATAAAAAAGGTATTCGAGGTATAATCTTGTAAAATATTGTAGGGAATCCTTTGCAAATCTCTTTATTTATATGATTATATCTTGACCTATGTATTAAATTATCCAGGCTTGTTTCTTTTAAGGGAGATGTCTGGCTATTGCTACTTTATTAAAAGAGGGTAGTAGGAAATGAATATTACTAGATACATCTCATTTTTCTGATAAAATGTTCGACACAGATAGTACTTATTAATTTAACATACATACACTACATTTCAAATTTTGAATTCTTAATTTAATTCAACAATTATTTATTGTAGTAGTATGAGCAAATGTAATTTTCATACATAGACGAGGGCGGTGAGTTTTTTAGGCAAGTAGATATTTTGCATCATTAATTTGGGTTAGGTAAGAATCGTAAAATACTAGGAGATGTACTATTAGATTATATTACTAATTAAAAAAAATAGGATAGTGTTTGTTGATTCATTCAAATCGAGCAAATGCTCATGTCAGATGCTTGACCAAACCATCAAAAAAAAAAAACAAAAAAAAAATAAAATAAACAAATAAACAAATAAATTTTTAAAAAAAAATCCTTGACCAAACCATCAATTACAACTTAACATAACTATTTTTAAAGTATAATTTCTTAAGGTTTTGAATGTGATAGCACCTAATGTCCCTTTCAATAAATTATTCTTAATTACTGTATAGTATTCTATCATAATCATCTGATATTGAGTGGGTTAAATAACTCCACTTGGTAATATACCAGAGTAATTAAATGTGGTGGCCTGGTCTTCCAGTCCGAATAAATAATAATAATAATAATAATAATAATAATAATAATAATAATAATTACTTTACGTGATTTGAGTACTATATATTTTTTTGTTCTGGTTGACAAGGTATGTTGAGTTATGTTCGATGTAAAGTGAATTTTGTAATAATAATATTTTGAAAAAAAGTTAAATAGTGTATATTTGCAATGATGGAAAAGAAAAGAAATGAAAATCTTTTACTCTTGTTTCATAAATGGGAATGCTTTTTATGAGAAAAAGAGCTAATAATGATTGTGTTAATGGAAGTTGAGCTGGTGGTTGTTGACCCACTCTCTTTGTTCCTGCATTTTCTGCTTATCTAACATTTTTTTCATTTAATTGCATATACGTAGAATTCTTTTATTTAATTTCATAATTATTTCGTCCATACAATAAATAGATGAGGAAAAAAATTAAATTACAATTAAAATTAGAATACTCAAAACGAAGATTAAGCAATTGATTTTAGTTATAATTGGTTTCAAAATAAGTTAGTTATAATTGGTTTTAAAATAAGTGGATACTTATCTGGTTTCCTAGCCAACAACGATGAATCTAGTAGGAATATTCCCTTAATCTAAAATAAGAGTTTTATTTTTTATTTTGGTAGTTCGGTGAATAGGAGTTTCGGCTTATTATTATCATAAATGTTAAGATGTTTCAAAAACTCATTTCACTAATATATTCGTATTTAAAATTATTATATATATAAATGGGATTTATATTTTATTAACTTTTTTCCACCTATTAATCTTAATATTTTTGAAAGTTAATGTCAGAAAGAAATAAAATAACTTATAATGATCAAAATAACATGGAGTATAAAATAAATGAGTTTCAAGGATAACTCGCCTCCTCCAAATGAATGTATAGAAAAAAGACCTTCAGTCGAAGGATTAAGCAATTAATTTGGTTATAAAAATGGAATGAGAAATTATAAATTGATAAATTGTGTGAGACAATTAAATCGACTCAACAGATCAAATTCTCTCTATTATTTTACGAATATCACTTTAATTGAACCGCCATAAAACATCAATGCGCATTTTATTATAAGTACTACATAATCTGAAAAAAAAAAAAAATCAGAACAATACGATTTTCAACATAAATGTTAATAATTGTCAATTGTAATGGTATAAGGGTAATAAGCCAACAAGATTAGAGAAATTATAATATTCTATATTTTTAAATACTAAAAACACAACAAATAATATTTTCTTCATTCTTAAAATGGCTGGGACATTTATTTTAAACATAAAATTTAAGAAATTAATGTTTAACAATTAAAGTGAAAAGACAATTGAATAAAGTATGAAATGAGAGAAAAAAGATGCCAAAGAATAAAGTTGTTTGCCAATTATCTTAAAATAGATGGATTACTTATAGCACTCCCAATGAGTTCCCTTAAAACTCCCTTATTTCTCCCTTATTTCTGCCACATCAGCGCCACATCAGCACCATAATTTATCCCCAGTTTTTAGCCAACTTTTAGCCAACTGCTCCAATGGTTTCTCCCTTATTTCTCCCTTATTTCTCCCTAACTCAACATTTCATTTTTACATCATCATTTTTAATATTATTTAATTTTCCCTACAAATGTGTTTAATAAATAGATTTATAATGAACAATTCATCGTTGTATTAATCATTGGAAAATATAATACAACGAGAAAAAAAAAATTACAAATAAAAACCGCAAATAAACAAAGATTTAAAAAAAAAAAAACTAAGACGGAGGGGCCGGAGGGGCGTCGGGCTCGAGGCCCATCCTAATCTGCAGGCCTTGGATGCATTTCCAGAGGGCCGCCTTTTCTTCAGGGGTCCCGCCGCCGGTGAAGTACAGCGTGTACATCTGCGTCAGATTGGCGACATTGCTCGAATAAGTGGCTTTTTCTAAGTCGAAGTGGGATTCCGAACCGACTTCCGACGTTGTGCCCTTCCCCTTCCGCCTCCCCTTCGCCTTCTTCGCTCCCTTCGGGCGCTCGTGCGGACCATCCCCACTCAAGTCGATGTGGGCCACGCTCCCCTCGCTCTCCGAAACGCTAAGGCGCGAGCGCACCGATTTCCCGTGCAGCGCGGCGTGCATTCCCGTCCGGAATTTTGGGAGATCCTTCAGCTTATCGTAGATGTTCCAATACTTGAACCCCTTCGACAAGTACTTGCCACAATACCTCTGCATGGCCTCATCTCGGACCATATGCTCGTTCTGGCCACTGGGCATGTCCGCCAACAAGTTAGAATAAATACCGTTGAAGTGGCCGCAGTCCCTCATGAGGCGCTCCCAATGCCGACGGATCGCCTCGCTGCCATGGTCCTTCATTGAGGCAGTCTTGTGGCTCCTGTACTTCGCGGCAACCCGCTCCCAGAATATGATCTCAGTCTGGTAGTTGCTGCGCTCCGCGTTCTGTGACGTGTCCGCCCAGCAGGTGGCTATCAGCTCGGACTCTTGAAGTGTGTAAGTAGTCCTTACCCGCTTCGGCCTCTCATCGGAACCCGTATCAGTCGCAGGCGGCTCGGTGGGCGTTTCTTCCACCTCGAAGTCCTCCGCGCTCAGTGTCGCGGTCTGAGATTCTTGGTCGCCTGGGGTTGATCCGGGGGTGTCGAACTGGGGCCGATACACATCGTCGGCTGGAGAGGGCATTCTGCCGGCATAGTTGAAGTACGGAGAAAGTCTCCGCGCCGGAGGAGTCTGCAAAGGAGACGGACCCGCGTATAGAAGTTGGCCGGGAGGAGAACCCATCGCCAACAACGAGTGCATCCACTGCTCGTTTGCTTCATCCATGTTGGGAATTTGTGAACTCGACTCTTTCCCCTTACCCTTACCCTTACCCGAGCGGGAATTTTTCTTCCAAAAGCTCATAATTTGATGAAGATTGAAGATTGGGAGAAGAGATTGAAAATGGAGAGAATGAAGATTGTGGGTGATGAATGGAGGAAGTGGAGGAAATATTTATATGGGTGGGATTTAAAAATAGCCATTGGCCGAAAAAAAAAAAAAAAATTTAAAAATCGCCGGATTATCGCCGAGCGTCGCCCACAATGGCCGGCGATCGCTCGGGGATAATCCGGCGATAAAACGCCGGTTGGCGTAAAAACGGTAACTTTATCGCCGAATTATCGCCGTTTTTATCACAACGGCCGGCGATAATCCGGAGATGATCGGCGATTTATCGCCGGATTTTCGCCACCCCCATTGGGAGTGCTCTTATCATTACTATTTTCAATTAATAGAAATACTGAGTTAATGCTCTCAATATTGATACTTAGGTAAAAAGTATTATAGTTCATCTTTTTTATTTTATCTTATTTAAATTTAAAAGGCATTTTTTTGTCAATGCATCTTTATTCTTCTAAATAATACTCATTATGTCCTTTATTATTTGTTACTAGGTTTTTTTCATTCATTCGTCAATATTTTTCATACTTACCTTTTATCTAATTAGATCTCATATTACACTAATTTTTTTACACACATATTTATAATATAAAATTAATATAAATATTACATTACATTTCACTAATTTCTTTTATAAAAATTTTTATATTTCTTAAATCCAAATCAAGTTTATTTATACTAGTAATAATTCATGTAGGAAGAAATGAGATTTGAGTAATTTACAAAAAATTAGAAAATCCGACATAAAAGGAAGTCGACAAGCAACTGCACCCCACGAACCCCACCACCCCACTTCCCCCAATATAACGACAAAACTAACGGAAGCAGCAAACGGCGTTAAATGCAATAATAAATCGCGGGCCCCACACGTGACCCGCTCCATTCCAAACCCTAATCAAATCCGGCGGCCCCTTTTCTCCTTCTCAATTCCTTCTCATAATTACAAAAATATTAATTTAAAAAATACTTTCTCTCCCTTCTTTGATTCATTCACGCGTCCCCTTTCATTTTCATTTTCTATATATACACACCATTTTCTCTGTCAGAAACTCAATAGTTTATAAATTGTAGAAAAATTAGAAATTACACAGAGAAAAAGAAGGAAAGCATCCTCCCTTATTGAGGAAGAGGAGTTGGCAAGAAAAAAAAATTCCTTCGAAAAGAGGGAAAATCATTACTCTTTTCTATCTTCTCCCCAATTTTTTCCACACAAATTCTGGGGAAATCACTTCTTCATCTCAATTTCAATTTCCCTCTTTCGATCATATATTCTTGAGGGTTTCGTTTTTTTGGGGCGTTTGATTTCCTTTTCTAGGGTTTCGAATTAAATGGGTACGGAGGTTTTATACTCGCCGGATTTGTTAGCCCAGCGGCTCCACGTCGCTCCGCCGCCCTTCCACCGCCGGAAAAACAACAATTCGCAGGGGAATTTGACGAATTTGATCGTCAATCGGCGGCCGGGAAGCAACAGCAGCAACAACAACAACAATAAGAAAACTTCTCCCAGATCCGAGAAGAGAAAATCCAACGAATCAAAAAAGGCGACCCACGGCGGCGATGCGCGGCGGAGAGAGGTCTCCGGCGGGCCGGCGGCGGGGCAGGTCACGATTCTGCGGAGGGGCCAGTCGCTGAGCTCCATCGCCGCGAAATTGAACGGCGGCGAGGGCGGCGACGCGAGATCCAGGTCGCCGGCGGCGGCGGACGATCTGGCTCCGGAAATGATGCCGAAGCCGATCCGCCTATCGCCGGCGCCGCTGCCCGACATGTACGCCGGG
The DNA here is from genome assembly GCF_029641045.1 of Salvia hispanica. Classification (NCBI taxonomy): domain Eukaryota; kingdom Viridiplantae; phylum Streptophyta; class Magnoliopsida; order Lamiales; family Lamiaceae; genus Salvia; species Salvia hispanica. Next base: position 3,771,090 of record NC_142692.1, on the reverse strand, counting down.
ACCGCGTTTGCGCTGTCGCCATCTCCTCGATCTCTACCTCTACCTTCTTTTTTCAACAAGAAACAACAGGATTTCGTCAAGATCAATTCCGCCGATGATCCGGCGACGAGGGATCTGCGCCGATTGCTTCGACTCGAGTGAAACCCCCAAAACTCCGCCGGAATTTCTTGTTTCTCCGGGGTGATTTCGCCGGCGGTCTCGAGCTCTTGCCGTAGATATTTTTTTCAATACGGGCGAAAGGAGTTGTCGAGATCGATCCGGATTTCAAGAATTCGAGCGGGTTAGAAGCGATTCGGCGATGAAATTGGATGGATTCATATCAAATCTCTCTAGGGTTTTCAGAATTTTTTTTTTCCTCTTTTCTTGGGTTTGGTTATTAATCTTAATATGTAATCTGTTTATGTATGTATTTAGATATAATCAAGTGGGATTATGACTGCTTTTAAGAAAATTAATTTAATTACTAGCTGATATCTAGAGGAATATGCAGAAATGGGGTGTGTGTGTGTGTGAATTTGTTAGATATGTAAAACTATGTATTAGCGTTTATGCTATTATCTTAGTTCAGCTGTAATTTTTCCTTCTCTTTTTTTCCCTTTTTTTGTAATGAAATAGTTTGCTTTATAGCTTTTGTATAAATAAAAATCCTATCTTTTGTGTATTTCTGTTTCTCCCTCCTTGTTCCATTTCATTTTCTCATAATTTGTAAAATAAATGAAGAATGATGCAAGAAGATGAGGAAATGTGGTAGGTGGAGAGGGGGCAATGAAATGTCAATTTCAATTTTATAAAGACCACAACTTGCAACTTTTTATAGGAGCCAAACGTGACCTAACAACAAACGTAGCACCGTCTGCACCGCCCTATTGCTTTGTGTGGCTGTTTTCTAATTATAGCGTGTGGAATAATTTAATTACGTTGTTGAAAGGGCTGATTTATTGACCTTTGTTTGGACCGCGTTTGATTCCTTTTTCTCTTTTTTATGAATAAAAGATAAAGGTGTGTTTATTTACTTTTTCCATAGTCATGTTGTGTGATTCTAAAATTTTAGTACTACTACTCTACTAGAGTAATTTAGTAAAATACTCCCTCTGTCCAACATTTGGAGTCACTTATTATTATGGCTCGGATTTTAAAAAAGAGTTGAGGTGTGTAATAAATGAGGTGAGATGGTAGAGAGTGTAATAAACGAGGTGAGATGGTTGGTTGAAAGTGGATTCCTTTTGACTTTGGATTTTTATTTTGGTTTATTTTAATGTAGATAAGATAATGACATTTTGATGTAATTTTAATAAAAAATGGGGTAAAATTGTATGATCAAATATGGAAAATTCTAAAAGTGACTCTTAAACTGGGAAGGACTTTTTTGGCAAAAAGTGACTCTTAATCTGGGACGGAGGGAGTAATGTCAACGAGTTGCATGGTTGGGTGGGGTCCATGAATTCCTAATATTTTTAATAATTCCTTGATAGGAGTATTAATAATTTGTAATGAAGTTTGAACCAAAGCCCATATTGGTTGACTTGGTCTCCCTCAAGAAGAACTTTCGAGTTTCGAAATATTGGAAATATTAGCGATGAAATATTGGAAATTATAATCTAAGTAATAAATTTATTTATGCCCATATTGTATTATGTTATTAATAAATAAAAAGTCACGCAATATTTCCACCTAAAATTGGGTTGGCATAAACTTTAGTGGCCTAATACGTAATAACCATTGATTTTTGTTTGATTATTGTGTTTACCTAATTTATGGGAAAGGATTTGTGATAATTGTGGACGTCGTAATCTATCCATGGTGACGGTCCATCCAAGGAGTATACGTTTGTATCTATGTGTAGAAAATATCATATAATAGTGAAATTAACTGAAGTTTTGTTTATAAAATTTGTCTTATACAAATACATGACCGAAGTGTTCATAATCTCACTGGCATTTTAGAATTTGACTCATTGATGATGGAACATGGAAGGAGATAAGATATTGAAGAAGATAGAACTGGGCTCCTCGAGAAACACTTCTTTCTTAACTCATTAACCAGTATTTTTCGATACTTTATTTTCTGACACATTATTCTCTTTTCATTCAACTATTAAATAGTACTACTACCATTTTTCAAATTTCGTGTCCAAAGTAAACAACTTAAGTAAGGCAAGACCGAGATTTTACTTTTTAGGCTATCGAGTTCAAGATGAAGGTGTATAGTCCGAATATTATGTTTACTTATCATTTGTATCACATAAAAAGACATAATATTGTAGTTATGGATTTCAATCCTACTTAAAATTGATAGATTGATCAAAAAGAGGGCTACGGCTGAAGATATGAAGTCCGTCATGAAATGTGCTAGCCCATTATCAAGTTGATTGATTGTTTGACACTAGAGATGTCAATCGAACTCAGAAACTAAAGAATTGACTCAAAAAAATAAAAATAAAGAGGATTTCTAACTGATAATTTCTAGCCCAAGAACAATTCAGCCTGATAGACCGGAACCAAATAGACTGGCCATATATCGGTTTAATTTGAAACTTATTGAATCGAAGTGATTGACTCCCTAATTGCAACAAAATAAACAACTAAACAATATCAAGAATCTCTCAAAGACATCCGTTTGGAGAGCTTAATCATAGACGACTCATGAATTTGTACTTGAAAATTACGAGTTCAAATTCCCCCTTTCACTTGCTTAGCACACTTCGCTTACACTTTGTAGTAGTGTTTAAAAAATAAAAATAAAAAGATCGAGTTATAAGTTGATTTAAACATATCTTGATGATTTACACATAATCTTGAAACATTGATCACCCTTCCGAAGAGTAAACGCTAAAGTCACACACAAATCCCTACTTGTGCCTTAAGCTCATCACAAAAAACACACACTAAACACTACAAACATGAAAAACATTGAATAATTGTGAATCTAACATTATGGTTAGTTCAATGTAAACTATATCATAAATTATTACTATTACATTATTCACAAGAAACATCAAATACAAATCCTTTTGCCAAGAACCTCTTTTCTACACATCCATACATGAAAATTCAAATCCATCCTACTTAATCTTATAACAAATGTAGATCACTATTTACTAGTACAACAATTTCAAGAATCTAACTCATTTCACTTTCCACCCACTTTTTTGAAGAGCAAGAAGAACTAGACATCCTCACAAACCTCTTTCTCAACTTGCTCCAACTCATGCTCTTTCCACCACCATCTTCAACTTTCACGATATCAACCTTAACAATGTGATGATCCGAGGTCCCTTTAGAGGAGACGACCGAGTAGGATCCCGGGACGAACGCGTAGCGCAAGCCTTCCGACCCCAAAATGTAGTCCACACGAGTGCCGTACTTGCAAGTCCCCTGCACATCTGATAAAATGTTGTTACAAAATTGATAGATAGGTTAATCAAATTAAATGAAGTTTTTGTATGTTGGCTTACTTTGGCCTTTGGCAATCACTACTACTGGTTCACATTCCCCTGCAAAATGTTTGGAATCTGTGTAGCCTCTTTCCTTCAACAAGTTGGTCACTTCAACCTTTGGAGTAGGCTTCCCCAACTCCTCATAGTACTGTTAAAACGCGGGAGTTATAGTCATTTAAATCACGAAATTTGACGTACGTTACAAAATTAAAACTACTGCAAGTGTAGCAATTCCAATTAGAAAAACTTTTTCCACCCCATTTAAAAGGCTCAATTTGCCATTCTGGTTCGCCCCAACTTAAAAATCTCAATCCATTTTCACTTATATAAAAGTGGGACATATTTATTCCACTAGTTACACATTCAATCAATTCTTTATAACTTGTGTCGAGTCAAACTGGGAATTCTGAATTGGGACGTAGGGAGTAATCGACAAGGATAAATTCGATACCTTAACGATGTGGTTCCACCTTTGGGAGGAGTAATCCGATGAATCAAGAGAGTTGAGGCCTCCTGCAAGAAAATGAGGGGTAGTTGAATGCATGATGGCGTTGATTTGCTTCATTCTCCATGTCTCATCAAGATGATCCAGCTGTGTGCCGTACACATTCACCTCTCCCATCCATGGCACCTCCACCGTCGCCTTTATCACATTCCTGCCCCAAAAAATTCAAGTTTTACTTAGTTCTAGCATGCTCAAACACCAAAGCACGAAGTTGAGCACGCCACAATTTCGCCCCTGCCCAATCACCAGGCGACACGTGGCATTCCTTTTCTATTAATTGTTAAATAATCACGAAATATGAAATGTTTGCAGCTATCCGATCCTTCCATTTTCCAACGAATTACACGCTGATGTGACAACTGGCTTAAAAACACATGAATAAAAGCGCCTAATTAAGTTCAAAACGATGCTTTGTCCACGTGTTTTAAACAAGTTGCCACATCAACGCGTAATTTGCCGGGAAAAAGGGAAGGATGGCATTATTGCCAGAATTTCATCTCTTGTGATTTATTTAATAAATTAGTACTACCATTTTTCATTTTTTCTTAAATTATTAGTTATCTTAACGATTAATATTATGTGCAGCGTTTAAAAGCACGTGAATATAAAGTGCAAGTGCTCAACTTACGCACCTGAAATCTTTGTCATCGCATATCCTCTCTGCTCTCCACTTGGTGATCGGCCACCGCGAGAGAAGGGCGTTCCCGAACTCGGGCGCCCAGCTCTCCGCGAACACGTAGCTCATCCCCAACGCGCTCGCCAGGTCCGACAGCGGCCTCATGTCGTCGGCCTCATCCGCCTTCACATCCTGCAAGCACAAGATGTCCGCGTCCACCTCCTTCAGCACGTCGAAAATCGTCCGGCTCCCGCACAAGGCGGCCGCCCCGTCCCACCACACGGGCGACCTCATGGCCGAAGCCGCGACAGCAACGGTGTTGTTGAACCGGAACGAGCCCTCCATTGATCTGTCCTGCGCCAACGAGATCTCGTTTTCGGGGAGATTTATCGAGACCTTATTAGGCCTCAGTTTCGCGAATTTGCTGTCGTCTGAATTGTTTTGTGAGTTAAGTGGAGAAGACTGCTTGAGTATCCCTTTTGGGGACTTGAGGGAGTCCCCGTCTTCTGGGACGGGAACGGCCGTTCTCTCTGGCGCTGGGACGGCCGGCGCCAGAGAGAATAGGGCGGCGTTGAACGTCGCCAGGCGGATGAGCCGCGGGCCGCGGTTTTGATTTTGGTAAAAATCAAAACTGCGGGTCGGGGCCAGTTTCTTTCTGCGGCCGAGGCGGCGGATGATGACCCTGGGGCGGGGGCGGGGCCGCCACATGAACCAGCGGAGAGTGGAGCAGAGGCGGCGGAGGCGCCGGCTGAGGACGTAGAGCATGTTGGAGACGTGATTGGTGCATCTTGATTGCATGAGACTAAAATTTAAAAGGAAAGGATTTATTGGGGAGTGAAGATTTTATTTATTTTTTGTGGGGAAAATGGTGGAAGTTGAGATGGTATTTTTCAGAAAAAAGTGCATCTTTAACTGCTCCAACTTTAATATACACTGAAATTTGTTGAGGTTGACAAATGTGTTGTTGTCAAATGAGATAAACAAATACTACCTCCAATCAAACAAAGTCTCAATATCATAATTTGGGATATATTCATCATTATATGGCTCATTTGACATGCATTCTGCTAATTCATTTCCTCTTTATTAAAACCTATGAATTTATTAAAACCTATGAATCTTAGGTCTCATAAAAGTAGCACATTTTGGGATTATACAGATTTTAATATACAATTAATAAAATATAAGAAACAGAAATAAAAATTGATTTAAGTATTATTAGGACATAGAGAAAAAATATTATAAAAATAAAAGTTTCAATTTTAGTGGACAGATCAAAATGATAAATTTTATTGAATGGAAGGAGTAAGTAAAAGTGGGACATACATTATATTCTACTACTAATTTTCACCACTCACGCTCTTTCATGTCTCAAAACTTGCACCGAGTAAAAATGAAACTTTATTTCACGGGCGGATTAAGTATCTCATATGAGATGTAACTCTAATGACTATGCAAGTCTTACAAGATACTCCACTAATTGCTAATTAGTTTTAGATACGATTTTGTGAATTTTTATCATAGTATCATAGTAATAAATCGTCGACTACGCACTGAAATTGTAATTGACAAAGTAATCTGAGCCAAAATAAAAAATTAATTGAAATATTAATAAACAGATGTCTATCAAAATGATGGGTGTGATTAGTCAAACTTGCTTTTTTCATGACTAAAAATATTACTACTACAACAACTCCCACCTGTGTAAACAAGACTTTTTAGATGGTGTTAGGAGATATAGAGCAAGAAAATAAGAAGCACTATTTCAATGAGTTAGCTAAACTCCATTGTACTTTTGTGAATGATTTGCTAATGATTTGTCCATGACCTTGATTTTTTTGCCCATTGAGGTCAGCATCCAGCCTAATTGATTAGGGATTGAGTTGGCTGTCTGAAACCATGAGTTTACACATACTCAACGTGTGAATATGTTTAATTTAATGTATATATGATATATCTATGGTTGTTACTCATGTCAACAAATTACTATTATCAAATTTGGAGATAATGATCTATGACATAGAGTTGTTAATTTTTCCACTGCAGCCTATCCCTGGGACTATAAAGGTGTTTGACAAATTTAATTTAAATCTATCATCAAATAGGAGAAGAATTAATGAAGCTCAAAAAATAGATTATAGTACAGTTGTTCTAATCATGTAAAGAAACTTTGGATTCTTTTTCTTTCAAGCTACACTAGACTTTGTGGGAGGGGGATTAACAAGATTTTTTATTTAAATAACTAATAAAATTTGACAATTGTTACACGCTTTTGGTGAATAGAAGGTGAAATATTTATTTATTTATTAGTTCTTTCAATTTCACACTTGTTGTAGCTTAACTAACTTAGAATACATTAGTTAACATATCTTATGGTAGTGATGGCAAATTGATAAGTGATATACCATGCTGCTATTTCTTAGGCACATTATATATATGCTAAAAAAGATTTGAATAATCAATCAAATAAACATCCATTTTCATTCATTTGGTTATTTTATCCATTGTAGTGATTCCATACTATGAAATTTGAAAAAAACTGCAAATTATCTCAAGTTAACAAATATGCAAAATGAAGGTAACCCTTATGTATCATCAAACATAGAAATGAATTCTTCACAAACACAATCAAGAATCATATAATTTGGTTTAATTTCACAAAGATCTCCCAGACCCCAAGCCATAAAGACATAAACACAGCACTGTGATAAAGCAAATGAACAAAGAAATCAAGAAACTCCTCCTGAAAATGATCACAACACAAAAAACAGCATAGTATGATATGAGACCATCAAGAAACAGATCAACATTTGAAGCCAAAACTATCCCTACTTGAATTTATAAATATGTTCTTCAACCGAAGTACATGTCCCGGTATACATAACACTCGCGCCACGCTATTATTCGAAAAACGAGAAAAAATATGGTAACAAGTATCATATACAAACCAGACTCAAACACAAGCTATTTGTTTATTTTTCTCTTCTTGATTGTGTTTTTTCCTTTTCTTTTTCATGTTTGGGGTTGTATCCACACATCCTATATTTATTGTCACAGTCTAACACGCGTATTATGAGCAAACTCATCTTATTACGATATTAAAACTTTAAGGGAGAGCGTAACGTACAGAGACACGTTGCAGGATTGGGCCCCGGCAGGAAGGGCAGTCCTTCATTCCCTGCTTCTCATGGAGCTCGTTGCACATTGTACAAACCACCTGATGCGCACACGGGAGGAATACCACGGACATCTCCTCGGAGAGGCACATCACGCACTCCCTCTCACGCTTCACACCCCCGCTGAAGCCCGTGGCTGACACCATTTTAGAGATGTAAGAGATGGCGGAGTCTTTCAAGAGAGGTGTGTCTCTGATGTCGGTAAGTTTACTGGCATAGCTCCCGTCTATACCTCTTCTAAGGGCAGCTATCTTGGAGAAGTCGGTCTTTAACCTCAGCTGGGAAATTTCTTTTTCGAGCGCTGCTATATCGTCTTTATACTTCTGTAGATTGTTTTCAGCTCTTGACTTGATCATATCCTCGTTGGATTGTGTGGAGACTTCAATTTGGTCTCTTTCTTTTTTCAATGAATCGACTTGCGTAAGCAGTTCACACTTTGCTTTTTCCTCCTGATTCAACTTGGCCTGCAATTTTCATCGTATTCATATCATCATATGTTCAGATTATGGAAACTAAAGGTTTACACAAAATTGCAAAGCCAAACATCCAAACATATAGCATTAGCAAGCAAGTTTATGTGTAACAATGGGATCTATGATTTCGGAATTAGAACTGTATATACCTCAACTTGATCATGTACATCTGTGGCCTGCTTTAGTTTCTGCTGCATTTGTGTCAATCTCAATTTCTCCGCCGAGAGCTCCTCTTGATAAACGTTCTTCTGCTTCTCCCACGACTGAAACTTCATCAGGGTCTTCTTCTCCCTCTTTGACACCTCTTGGCAGCTCGCAGCTGACTCTGCAGCATGTAACTTAGCAGCTTCCATTTCCCGCCTTAATGAAGAATTCTCAGCTTCAAGACGACGAACAGCTGCATTAGCTCGATCTACTTGGCTGCTCGCTTTGCGTAGAGCATTCTGCATCTCCAAAAGTTTTTTCATGGTGTTCTCCTCTAATGTTTGCTTTTCTTTCTTCAGCCTCTCCACATCCTCCTTCTCCTGCCTAAGGGTTTTAAGCTCGGCTTTGTCTTTACCAAGTCTTCGTGCAGCTTGCATGACCCTCTGATTCGCCCACTCTGTCCATTCTTGGAGCTCATTTTCCAATTCCCTCACTCTCGGGACCAGCTTTAGAATCATCTCTTCTTTCCTATCCTGGGGGAGCCACTGGCCGAGAGACTTGTCATTTGACGAGCCAAGATAACTACAATTGGCAGCCTCAATGTTGTAGCTGATTGGCATCGGATTAGCAATAGTTTTGGCAGGGAAAGACAGAGAAAGCTCCGTATCAGCAACTGGTAAAGAAGGGGAGACGTTGACTGGCACCAAAGGTAAGGCAGATGAGATACTCGATTTAGGCAACAAAGATTGATCAATACCTTCCAGCTCAAATGTTGGAGCTGAAGTGAAAGCTGTAGTTGTTGGAAGATTACTACTCACATTCTCTGGAGTGGCTTCAAATCCGACTCCCTGGTTAATCTTGAATGCGCCATTCTTGGCATTTATGCCTGTAGACTCCGCCACACCCTTAAGTTTCTTATCCAAGACTAGACCATTAAAACTGCTAAGCTTACCAGCTCTAGACGCACCTTTAGAGCCATACGTGCGGTACTGTTTCTCAAAACGCATTGACTTTTGTCGTAATATATATTCCCTTTTGGTAATCGCAGAAACTTTCCTATTGCCAATAAACTTCTCCTCAGCAGCAGTAGAGACTCTTGTTGCAGAGAAAGTTTTTTCACTAATATTAGACGTCGACTTTTGATAATCTTTATCTGGAACAAGCCTGCTTGAAACAAAAGAGCTATTTAGCTTCGAGTTAGGCGGACTAGTTATCTCAGGTGCCTCTGATTGGAAGCTATGTCCACCGTGAACTGAAGCCAGGTGAGCTGCTTCAGATGGACAGTTATGAGCATACGGCACTGAGGCGCTGGGCTTACAAGGAACTACTATGTTACTATATACGGAGCTTTTGAGGTCTGATCTCAATTTATATTGAGCAGAAACGCAGGGGTTCATATTTGAACTCGTATCACCAAGCATGGCACAAGCGTGCGACACATTCATATCACATATCAATAGACACCACATTGTGTCCCCGGTGCTAAAGCAAGGTCTGACCTCTCTCAGAAGGCACACGAGCTCGGCCAATATATACTTCTCCATCTGCTGCATATCCTCAAAATAGTGCTCCTTAGAGGGGTCAATATCCTGCCCACTTTTAAGGAATGCAAGTGTGTTATCCACTATATTCGATACAATGTCCTTGCACCCGTACCAAAGGCCAGACCTCAAAATAGCCCTAGTTGCAACTTCTTCACTATAACCACTAGCAATTATTTTCTTTACAGCACTCTTGAAAATTGTGTCCAAATTGCTCAAAACAAGCTCTTCTAGCTCGGATTCTGTAAAGTCGCTCCAATCAGCATCACGGAACTCATCCACGGATGCCTCCATATCCTCTCTAGGCCGGCACAGGCCTATCTCAGATCTATACGACTGTCCAAGGTCGAGTTTCAAAGCATGATCCGAACTATCTTGGTTTATACAACACATATCACACCCATTCATATGCCCCCGACTCTCATACTTCTCAGCTGAGAATTCGAAGCTGGTACATTCATTCGAAGGTAAAGGGATGACCTTATCTGGATCAGCCAACGGAGGATCAGCCCGGAATTTCCTCTTATTCCTACTTCCCTTTTCTTGCACCGTCATAACCGGCATTTGACTGGAAGTACTGCCACAAGCCTTTGCAACCATTGATGCCATATCTAGTCTGCACAACAAATGTTTTCAGCACTTTGCCAATTCAATCATCCCATTCATTCCCTCTGAAATATTTCCATCTTCACTTACATAGCATAATAAAAACAGGTTTGATGCTAAAAACCATCAAAGAATAAGCCAATAAACAAGAAACCATTCATCATTACATTAGCAAAGAAGCCCAATCAATACAGATTTACCACCATTCAATCCAAAGCCAATAACATGAATACAGAACCAAATTGCCACTGATTTCACTCACTACAAATACTACTCCTAAGAAACAAAATCATCTGCATCGAGAGACACGTCAATAACAAAAAAAGACATAGATTAATGCGAATTAACATCTTCCCAATTTAACAGAATTGCAATTTGCACAGATCAATACAATCGGAATTGGGGAAATCCCACATCAAGATTATCACAGCAATAAAGATTCAATTTTTATACATATTGTGAAGGTCCCAGAAAACAGTAAGATTCTTTCATAGTTGTTGGGATATTTGCATCATCGATTCGTACCGATTGCAGCTTGTGAATTTAGGGCGATCGAACGATGGACAAATCTAGGAGCATGGGATGTGAGTGGAGAGATTATGGATGGATGTTTTATTCTTCCTCTGTTTTATTACCTGTTTCAATTGCTCTCTCTCTTCAGTCTTCTCATCTTAATTCCGTAATTAATTTTTTATGAAATCAAATAATTTATCATTTTCATTTCCATTATTTTTGTAGGTATTAAGTTAAGGTGCATCGCACGTGACTCGTGTTCACAAATCACACATGTACACGTGTGAGTATGATATTTATTTACTCAATGAATAACTTAGTAAGAGAATTCTAATATAATTATAAACTTTAAGATTATATTTTAAAAATAATAGTACTATTTTAGCAATTAAAAATTTAATCACAAAAATCTTACTTTAGTTATTACGTCAATTAAATAATTATAGCAAATTTTCTTGATACTACTATTTTAGAAGTCATATTCTTTACCTTAGAATCATATTACAAAGAACTATAGCCATATTAGTAATTCAAATGTTCTAGAGCTCATATTAATTCTGTGTACTATGTGAAATTTAATATTTATAAATTTTATTTTGGATTAATAATTTTATTCTTTTAATTATATGATTGCATAAATTACCTTAAATTATTGTTCACATTAGTTATATCTCAAATCTATGTTAATTACTAATCATAACCAAAGCCACATTTATTTATTTATCGTTGATTATGGAACATCAGAGTTTTGTTCTGCTGCGCGACGGATTGTGCGCGACTTGTAGGCGACATGACACACCAATCGCCATCCACCCTTTTCCTTTTATATTTTATAAATAATTCTGTTTGTTTTCTATAATCAATTCTGATTTTTGACTTAGTTCTAAATTGTCAATTCATTTTTTTCTTCTAGCAGTAAACACTTGCACAACATTAATATTTCATCACAGACTCTAACTAGCCACCCACTAATACCCATGGTATTTCACCGGCATAAATAGCCTTGCACCCTCTGTCGTCGCCATCAGAAGTGTAAACTCACATTCGTCCAGCAATAGTGCCCCACCCGGAATCTGCACGATTTCTACTGGAATTTCTCAGCACTGTCAAAAAATCGAATCGCAATCAAAACCCTCCGGTGATGCGTTTCAATGCCTCATGGCATCTGGCGGCAGCACGTACGGATTCAGTTGCCCAGCTTCGATTATAGGGAACATGAGGGGATCTTCCCCTCAACTTCAGACTTGAATATTTCCTCGTCTTGCTTGTTGGTACTCAATCTTCTCAGCTCCGGATTTGGGAGAAGCAATTTAAGATCATTTAATTTGGAACGGCAGGGGTGCGGGAATATGAGAGGAATTCTAGAAATTTCTATGCATATGTTGATGAAAAATTGCATGCTACTTTCTAGTATCAAATAGGAATTTGTAAATTTGAAATTTCAATTGGAATGCAAGCAATCAAATTCCATAGATAGATATAGTGAAATCAAAAGAGAGAATGGAGGACACGATGAATAAGAATAAATTGAAGGACAGAAAAAATAAAAATAAAAAAAGGAAAGAAAACAAGTTACCGAAATTCATAAACAGAAATTGCTAAAAATCAGGAAGTGAATCCTACGTGGAATACTAGTCGCTCACAAACGCTTAAATAAGGTGTGCAGCAGATCTTTTCTCTGGAACATCAATTTGTCCGCTATTTAAGTAAGCACGACATTAATAGAAATCCTCCATTATTACAAAATCAGAAGAAATTTAGTTAAATAAATAAACAAAATTATTATAAAAATGTAATGATAGTAGGTAAATAACCGTTCAAATTATGGCCTCCAGCGACAGGTATACGACGTCGTAAAGGTTCATTCAGAGCAAAAACCCATCGTTTTTCTTTAACCATTTCTCCCCATCGATTTTCACAAGAAATTAGAACACATCTGCCAAGGAAAAATCTGAGCTTTCAGCGAATAATCACTACATTTCTTCGATTTTTAGAAATAGAGTCAATCGATTGCTTCATTTCTATCCGATTATGAATCTTCAGTTAGTATGCAACAAGAGACACATCAAATTTGATCCGACTTCATTACTGTATTGCTGGTTGGTGTTGGTTTCTTTTTCCGCTGATTATTTGCATGCGAATTGATGTTACGTCTTTTCGAATTCCGATTTTATGCATCTGAAGAAATTTATCTTCATTGTATTTGTTGAATTGTTGTGATTCGCTGCGTTTTTGTGTTGTGCATTGATGCCAAATGCTACTATAAATTTACAATCTAAAGTTAGGCATGGAGCTGAGCTTGAGCTTGAATAACATCTTTTACTGCAGGCTCGAGCTTGAAATAGACAAATAATTGTCGAATTTTGAACTCAAACCAAGCTCGAGCTTAATATCCAACTTCCTAGTGTGGCTGAGCTTGATTTAAAGCTTGAATTTGAGCTGAATCCCACTGTAAATGTCGTGAACAGAGCTCAAGCTTGCTTGTATTCGGCTCGGTTCGTGTAGAGCCCTGATTACACATGATTTGTGATTGATTCCATTTCTGACTTTTTGAAAGTGTCATTTTTCTGATATGTATGCTGCAAATTTTGGTATTAATTGTGCAACACAATCTACTGTCAAGATGACTTAAACAGAAAATTACTCTATATGGTTTGTTCGGCTTATGTTGCCATTGTTCAACGTATTTTGCAGTCTTTTTCAGGAAGCTCAGAGAGTGTTCAGCCTCAAGTTTTGAGATTGTTTATACGTATGTTGCCAAGTTGAAAATTCAATGTGGCTATATACGTGTCTGTGGGTGTGTATATGATGTTTGCTTTGGTTGTCGTTAAGTGTTACTTTATTACTCCATATTATATGCGAAGAACTAGAGAAATGACAATGTGATGGTTCCAATACCTTGATATTTTGCTTAGGTTGGCTACTTGTGTTTTGGAGATTGGAGACTCGATCTAGCAATAGGTTACTGCTATCAGCTCAGTTTCTACTTGTTAGGTTTTATGGTCCTGGTCCAGTTCTGCATATTGTTTAGGTTAATACGCTTTGAGGTAAAACCTCAAAGGGTAGTAGGAAAGCTAAGTAGTAGTATAAAACTTCCAACAACTAAGTATAGATCTTCTTGCAAAATGAGTTCGGTGGTGAGGTCTGTGGCGGGGATGTCTTTTTTGGTTTGGGGCTGTCAATTCGGAAAACCTTCTGTTTCCCTTGTGATTCGTGGGAGCTCTTGTGGGACGGGTTCACACTCTTATTAGTTGGGAACTCAATGCTTTGGCCTAGCTTTTTGTGTTGATTTGTTCTACTTAATGAATTCGATGCATGAATTTCCTCATACAACTCCTAAGGATTCAATTAAGTCCATATCTTTTGTTAAGCTTTCTTAAGCCATATTCTAAAGTCTAACTATCACCAATTTCTTCGAATTGTTTTTTCTCCAAGGAAAGCTTGAAAAGAAATTACCATCCTTGTGAAAGGATTATTCACTGAGATGGACGAACCAGCTAAACCTAGCTCAAGCCCGAGCCGGAGCAAACTATTTTCGCAACCACCAGAACTGCAATGTCAAACAGCTCGGAGAATGCTCCTCTGTCTACTTAACTCTACAGGTGTGTGCGTTGTTTGTGAACCGGTGGCTTAAGAAATGGTATGAACATCCTTAAGTTTGATTTTGCAGGAGTGTCTTCTCAGTTCCAACAGAAAAGGTATGATTATGTTTAGTTATTTTTGCAGCAAAATTGTTGCATATTTCTGTTTTAGATATATCAAAACTCTGATTAAGTGTTTCTCTGGGTATACTTAGCTATTGTTTTATTCTTTTTCCTGTGCAGAAGTTCAGTTCATGAAAGCATGCAATAGTGGAGAAATAACTGAGCAGAGTAGAAAATAAGTTTATTTATTCGATTTTGAGGTAGAAGCATGTATTGATTTATTTCTTACTTATGTTTATAGTAAGATCATATCAGCACCAATTCTGCAAAGAAATATAGTAATTAGAAAATGATCAAATTAAACTATAAAAACTCTTAACCAATGTCTGCTTTTCCATTAAGAAAACACTCAACAATCAAGCAACTTATTCTTAATACTCACTCTAGCAATGTTAACTAACATGATAACATCCATCACCAATACACAACTAACCATCAAGAAATCAAACTCTCCCACCATCAAGCAACACACTACGGAGCTTCAGCCGCCACAAACTTGATCGAGACGCTGTTAACACAGTGCCTCTCGTCGGTCGGCACCTTCTGCCCCTCCCACTTGAAGACGTGCCCCAGGTGTCCGCCACACGCAGTGCAGGTGATCTCCGTCCTTCGGCCATCAGGGTCGGGCTGAAAACACAAAACACACATGAAACGAGACACGAATGTGAGACCTCGTTACTACAAGGGCGCGGGAAAACCAACCGAACGTGTGATGGCCCCCGGAAACCCCTCAAAGAAGGCGGGCCAACCGCAACCGGAGTCAAACTTGGTGGTTGATTTGTAGAGAGGGGTTCCGCAGCCGGCACAGTTGTATACTCCAGTCTCGTAAAACTTGTCGTAGTGCCCCGTCCCTTTCGGCCTATCCAAACCAAAACATTCACGATAGGGGTGAGCATTCGGCTTTCGATCGAAACACAAAACAAGATAAATAATTAGAAAGAAGTTGGATTACTCAGTTCCCTTTTGGCGGAGGATATGAAACTGCTCAGGAGTGAGAATAGCCTTCCATTCCTCCTCTGATTTCTGCAATTCTCCCATTGATTTGATTTGATGTGTGAGTGAGTGTTGTGAGCAGCAGCAATGATTTGTGGGATGCCTTTTATAGTGAGAAGATTTTCGTTTTCAATTGGGGGAGTGAGAAAATGAATGTGGACGGCTTCACGATTCATATGCTAATGTCATAATTATACATAATTCTCTCTTCTTTTTGTCATTATTTTCTTATAATATGCTTTTATTTTCGGAATGTGAGATAGTCATAGTGGAGAATAAAAATGGTAAGTTTGTAAAGTAATTTTTGTAGTTAATTGACTTTGATTGTTTTCTATTTATCAGTTAAAATTTTCTCCTAATAGAATAATAGACAGAAAATTGTTGACTAATGCTAGTACTCCAGTATTTATTGTCTTTGATTTGCTTTCTAAGTATATCAATGACCATTAATCAAATTTCAATTAATAAATTTATTCGATTTATCAAATGAATAATCATACTTGTTTGTGTCGTCATTCTACTAGTCCATGTTCTTGAAATCGTTCTCATCTTATCCAACAGATCACCTATCAAGCTACATCAAGTCTCCGCAATTTTTGCAAAGTTGATTCCTTATTGCCCATCAATCAATTTACGATGATCATATCATAAGTCCCACTTAGAATGACATATTTGAAAAAAAGACCTCTTACTTTATTTTATATCCGCTCTATACATTCAAATAACACAATACTATAAATTTTCATGCTAAAGAAAGAATGCGATATTTTTGTGGAATTGAGAGAATAAGACTCCGTATCTGACTTATTTTGATTTTGTAAAAGAAAGGAGAAAGATGCATATCTCATAAAAAAAATGCTGGTCATAATCATGATAGTTTTCTCTACTTGAATATGGTAAATTTCAACCAAGATGGACCTCTTGCCCTATTTCTTGGTTTCAAGTAAAGTGATTTTTGGGAATCAAGTATACTCCGATAATAAATCCTTATGTTACATTTTTCTAATGGTTTCTAACAATTCAAACACGTCTTTAATACTTAAACCACTAAATTTTTGTAATAAATGGAGTAGTACTAAGTGGCATAGTCTAATTCATTATTTATCACTATTTAATTTTAACAAAAATTTTCACCATGACTAAATTTCATATATACTCCATATTTCATGTTAAATTCTTCAAATCATTGTCCCACATCGGCTTGGTGATGATCCTAGCTTATCTATATAAGTGTGGATAACCCTCCCCCTTATGAGACCTTTTAAGGGGTGAGTGGCCCATTTCTAATATGGTATCAGAGCAGGGCCCAAGTCGATGATGGTTTATCTCTTTATCTCTTCTCTTGCCTACCCACGTGATGGAAGTCCGATGTGTCATTCGGCCCACACGTGAGGGGGCGTGTTAAATTCTTCAAATCATTGTCCCACATCGGCTTGGTGATGATCCTGGCGTGTTAAATTCTTCAAATCATTGTCCCACATCGGCTTGGTGATGATCCTAGCTTATCTATATAAGTGTGGATAACCCTCCCCCTTATGAGGCCTTGGTGATGATCCTAGCTTATCTATATAAGTGTGGATAACCCTCCCCCTTATGAGGCCTTTTAAGGGGTGAGTGGCCCATTTCTAATATTTCAGCAATTTGCCATAGCGAATTTCGTTGAAGGAGAGATCAATACGACGTCGTACGGTCCGGCAATCTGCGTCGTCATAAATCATAACCATCATTTTCTGAAGCTCGAGGACCCTTTCCCCAATTTAAAACCCTAACAATTTGAAAAACTCCTTAGCGGACCTGAAGAGGATACTCCTTACATACATGTGTTGCTGGATTTTAAGACGCACACTGTTGCACATCTGTTGAATCACAAGATTTGAGAGTTGAGAAGAACTATGGCATTCAGCGGATTTGGGAAGAATTCAGGTCCAAGTGCAGGGGCGCCAACCCCCTTCGGAAATTTTCCTCGGCAGCCGCCCCCCTCTTCTCCATTTCCAGTTTCGCCGAGGTAATTCTAAATTGTGTGTGCGTGTTTTTCTTTTTTTTTTTTTTTATTCTATTGCCATTCGGAATCTAAGTTGGATTTATGAATAGCATTAGTTTATAGGGACTGAGATTTAGGCAAGCACGCAGCTGAAATTTTTGTGTATTGAAATAATGTTTCCCACTGCGGAGCTGCAGAAAGTAGCTCTGGTGTTAGTCTTGTTTGGCATCCTATTTTTTTATAGTCTTAATAAAAAATAAACATTGGGCAGTGTGAGTGTTCGATGCTTTTGATTCTGTTCTCACATTTCCCTGATTATGGTATGGGAAAATTGGTAATGGATCGTTGGTGTCATTCGCCTTTGCTTCGTAGTGTACAGAGTGCCAAGTTGGTCTACAGAATTACTAACCGATAAAGACTTGATTTTGCCTCTTTTGAATGTTTTTGTGTTATGCTTGAGCTTCAAATTTGTGAGATTTGGAATTTCGGTTCGAACTTTGGTTTGAATTGCCTATTCATTCTGAAGTTTCTGCAATGCCTTCACAGCGGCATGTACTCTGTCAGTCTAGGTTTTTACTTTGTTATATTAGCTTTTAAAGAAATATGTAGACGAGTTACTTTTTGGTGGTATGAACTTTATGAATTAAACTGTTTATGTAATAAAAACTTAAGTGAGAGGGAAGGGAAGTTATAAAATCATAAACCACGTCACAAACTTGAATCCAGTGACCAAAGGTAAAGATGATGCATTTGTTTGTTCTGGTTTTGGACTTGTCAATGGAATGTATTTTCCTGGTTGTTATGAGCTACGAGTGACAGAATAAAATGCACCATGAACTGATAATTTAAAGTTTTGGCTTGGATTTAGTTAATGGTAAGTTGGTAACTAAATTTCTGTATCATGTGGTGCATAAGGATCATGGAACAGTGTCACACAGAGCTACAAATTACTTGAAGTAGGTTTGGGACATTATTTAAACATATGAGAAACGGCAATGGTTTTTAAGTATTAATATCTGTATGCTGCTGGCACAAAATCTGACAACATTGTCATGTATTGGAAAATTTCAGCATTTAGAAAGTTATTGCATAGCTGACTTTTCCTGATATGTTCCATGGCCTGGTTGCGTGCTTTGGTCAGGTCCTCAATTGACTATAGGGATATTTGTGCTTCGGAGGGCATATCTTCGTGACCATTTATTTCCACTCATTCTCTTTTGGTCATACAAAAGTAATATTACCGTCATTTTAAACTCTATGTTGTTTTTACTTACTTCATTGGCTTTATCTTCAAGTGCTGTGTGCTGTTTTTTTATTCTGTTACATTGCCTAGGGTTTTAGAAATTGATAGCGATACCAGGAACATGGAGATGACCTTTTTTCTGAAAAGGGTACAAAGACCATTCAATTGTGGGTGCCTTATTGTGTTTATTAGTAGAGTAGTGATCCAGTGTACAGTGTACTTATATGGCTTAAATTTCTCTCCAGAAGCAATGAGCCTCCTTTGAGATGGGGTGATGCGAAGGCATCTTCATTGAAAGATCCTGCTTCCCTATATCGAAGGCCTCCTGCTGATCTTCAGCAGGATCCATCAAGACATTTAAGACCCAGTGGCCCTATAAAGACTGCAGATGCCCAATCTATAAGAAGAACTAGTGCACCTTTTATTCAGTCACCACATGACATTGCAAATACATCCAGGATTCCCCTGAGTAGGTAAGTTGCATTGTCTTTCAGGAATTTTCCCTCTGGTTCCAGTCTTCCAGTTTGAGTATATTCATAATTTGAAGAGTATGAAATCTCACATATTGGCTGCACTTTTGAGACCATTTCCATATCTCTTCACTAAAGCAAGTTGTAAAATGTGTGTGCTTATGGTGGTAATTGTTATGTTTAAATATGGAACTCTTTCTTCTTGGTAACAAATTTATCTCACTTTAGTTTTGTATCTTTGCATTTTTTTGCAAGTATTTTTTTCAACAAGTGACCTTCTGACTTTTAATTATACATCTTGTTCTCTTTCTAACAATTGCTTTCATTTGTCCTTGCCTTCTAGTGACCAGAATTACATGGATCCTTATGGAGCGCGATTGTCTCGTCCAGTTTCTCATAACAATGTATATGCTGGTGGCCAGCGTCCTCATATTCAAGATATTCAGCAGTAAGTTATCAGTCAAAGAAGGATTTACATCTTGGTGTCAGGTTTCTCGACATGAGTCAGTTAATTCTACTGAGATTTATGCAAATGAAAATTTTAGCCTGTCTTGGAGCTGTTTGCCTCAAAGTTCTTGAAGAAGTTCTTGTTGTCACTTGCTAACTAGTGGTGTAAAAATTGTCTTTTTACCCTATGCTATATATTTATGTCCACTATCTTGGGTTTGTTTGTAGGCACTCTGTCTCTCCCATTTGGGTTAACAACTCGAATTTATCAAACCGTAATGTCAGTCCACCAGCAACACAAAGACTTTCCCCAGTATTTCCAACAGGAGGTACTCATCAACCTGGACCAATGTTTAAGACCAAGCATGCAGATGGTCCTGATCAAAAGCGGACACGGTCCCCAACATTTCCTACTGCCACAGTGTTTTCCTCTGAAAATGCTCGTGCTGATGGTCAGAAAAGGTCAGCTGAATAATTGACTTTTACATAGCTACAAATGACTGTAAAAATGGAACCATGTTAACGGATGTTTATTTATAATATGTTGTACAATCAGCTTTGGCTTTGTTATTTTACATGTTATTGAAATGAATTTATTGAAAGGTAGAATGATGCATTCATCTCTATCTTTTATCAAAGTCTAGAGTACAAATCAACAAGCCCCCACCAATTTACATCACCTTTGAATTTTAATGCTTTCTGGTATGCTCTCTCAGCAATATTGTGATGTGCTCCAGTGAGTACTCTAGACAGCACTTGGAATAGTTTTAAAAACTCGACCAGCTTATGTTCTTAAAGAAAAAAATTTGTCTGAGTTGGCAGCTCATATACTTGGCTTTGAAGGGCTGTACACACAATATCTTTTTGGTTTTGATAATTAACTTTTGCAAGTATATTCTGTACATATTTTAGCTTGAAGTGCATGAGGCGATGAGAGAGAAAAAGAATAAGCCATAAATATGTGATGAAAACTCAAGTATTTGTTTAACCTTGGTCCTTTATGTCATTGCATAGAAATTGTTTTATATTGCTTCCCATATATTGTAAGTTTTTCTACTAGTTTCAGAAAATAAGGAGATTATGCCATTATGAATAAATAGTGATGGTGGAGCTTTGTCGTAACCATTTTAAAATTTTTCTGGGGTGTCATGCACATTTCTAGCAAGTCTAAGTTTTGAAAAATTGAAATGTAGAACACAGGCAGCTTTCTTATTGATATATGTTATGAAGGCAACGTACTTGTGATATAATAACACATTTTGCAAATCAATTCAAGTACTGTGTTTAATATTTTGTATTTCTTCTAGATCTTTAGTTGACTATAGGGACCTTGATGCTCCCGAGGCTATGTCTTTACCGCCATTGGATTTTGAGAGCAGCACCCCCAGAAGGGAATCTTCTCGGCCCTTTGGAGGAAATCAGAAGTAATTATCTGTCAAAGCTCATTTCATCTTTTGGCAAACTTTCTGTATTTGTCAGTATTGATTCACAATTGCTGTGCATGCGTCACCTAGAACTAGATTTAAGCTTCAGAATAGGCAAATTTCAAACAGAGTACTTAAGTGAACTTAGTGAAATAGCATGAGATAAAAAAAGATTGTCATGGATTAAGAGAAATTTGGGCTTATAATATAGTCTTCTAAAGA
This sequence comes from Salvia hispanica, assembly GCF_029641045.1. NCBI lineage: Eukaryota > Viridiplantae > Streptophyta > Magnoliopsida > Lamiales > Lamiaceae > Salvia > Salvia hispanica. The sequence continues at coordinate 3,749,596 of NC_142692.1, read as the reverse complement.
TGAACTAGGACCAGAAATTGGGGATCGATGATGTGGGGTGAAATGAAGTCAAAGGGCAGAGGTCTTGAGTTGGGGTTGAAGGAGGAATGATCAGACGTCCAGCTATAGCTCATCTCACCAAGAGATCATTTAGCATTTTACCATTTTGTCGTTATTCAGTATTCCACTTATTAGGATTTTAATTGGAATCTCTTAGATGAGCCGTGGGACCCATTTACAGTTTAGGGATGTTTGAAACAATTGCAGAGGTAACCGAAAACATTTCTGGTCTCTCTCTCTCTCACACACACACACACTTACACTTTTATCTCTCTTCTCAAAAGACCTTCCCTTTCTTGTAAAGCAATTCTTACAACTAACACTCAAAACAGAAAATAATTCCCTAAACATGGGCTGGGGTTATTAACAACTTAACATTTAATACCACACAAGTTCTGTTAGGATACTGTTCGTAGTTAATAATGCTTAGAATTGATTGATTTTGTATTCTCCCAACAAACACCTTCAGGTAAGCAACTTAACATCAAGATTGGGATATCAAGATTTTTTGAAAGACTGATTTTGTTTATTATCCCAAATCTTTATGCTTTTGATTTGTTAAACAGGCCATTTCCCTCTCCCTTTATGTCTGCTGATCAATCAAAACCCCCCATGAACACTACCACTCCACTGGTTCGGGAAGATGTACCTGGAGTCTTGACAACAAAGGGCTCGTATCAACCTGGAAGAAAGCTTCAGCCCGATCATGGGGATGTTCAACTTCCAAAACGAACAAGGTCTCCAACAATTCCATCTCCCAATGGAAATTTTGCACAGAATCCTGCCAGTGGTTTTGACATTCACAAAAGGTATGAGAGAAATTTGAACATACAGCATCTTTTAGTTCATCAACTTTCCAATTTACTCAATCAGAAAGCGCGGGGAATAAATGTCTGCCCCGGTATCAAGTAAATGGATTCTGATTATGCACAATATATTATGTCCTCATGTGAGTAATGTGTATAAAAATTTCTGTCTTGTTGCAGAAGTATTCTTTTGGTTCATACTTAAAATTCAGTGTTGCATTGTTTATCTGGCTATAACACTCTTAATAACTGCTGGGCTTAGGTCTATTGTCACATAACTAGGTTCCGTATGAGCTGATATTTTCTCAAATAAAGCAGTACATCCCTACTTCACCAACTTTTTATATTGTAAATCAGTTATTGCATACTGATATTATGATGACTCTGAGCTTTCTTTATCATGGCGACTTTGTGCTTATATTCTTGGACCAAACATTTATTTGATAACACTTGGATGTGAGAATTATAGTTTGTTCCATAATCTTGTGTTGTACCATCCTTCATTTTGCATAAGGTCAAGGCAGGTTGCCTTTGACTCATGTATATTGAGAAGGGGTTGCATTCCTCAAAATATTTGTATGTATATTTTTATTAGATAGATATATCTCAGTGATTTCATTTTCATCCTGTGACATAATATGTATTGGTTCTAAACCTACTGCATTTTTTCTTAATTTCGTACCTTATTTCTCCACATTTACTGAGAAAGAATTTCCATTCAGAGGCCCTGGTTTCCAAAGAAGAAGTCCGTCTCCAACATCTATACAACCCATGAATGCTGAACATGATGTAAACACGCCAGTGGGGGTTCCAGCTGTTAAAAGAACCAAGATACCCCGTCAAACTTCACCTGGTCTAGTGTCTCAGGGGAACTTGGATCCTGAAGAGGAGATTGAGCGGTAAAATATTCATCTTTTGATATTGTATGATAATATGAGTATTTGGTTGAACTGAGCTGCATAAGTTGGCGTAGAGAAATGCATGCAAAAGCAAAGCGTTTGGCTCGCTTCAAGGATGAATTAAGCCAACCAGTGCCAAGCCATCCAATTGTCAAAAACCAAAAGGATCCAGCCAAGAGTCAGCAGCTGTCTTTACCGGATAAGCAAAGTTTCTTTGGGGATCCAAAAACGGATATGATGGTGGATTCTTCCAGTGGGAATGCCTTCTCAGACCATGAAGGCGCATCATCGTCCACTAGTATAGTTGGATTATGTCCAGATATGTGTCCAGGTACCTATTGCAATTTGTCACCATGCAAGTTTTTTACATTATGACTGAGTTATGGTGCACAGATACTCCTTACTTGCTATTACATCTACATTTTATAAGTGAAAGCAACACAACTGCTGGCCCATGGAACACGCTTCATCTTAATGTCAGTAAAGCATACATGCAACCTATGGAGTGTCATTTTGTTTTCAGAATGTTCGTGAATAATATGACTCACTAAACTCCAGTACTATGAAGCAAAACCCATTTTTCATGCCAAATTATGTAACTGGCAGAGTCTGAAAGATCTGAGCGTGAAAGAAAAGGAGATCTTGATCAATATGAACGCGTGGATGGGGATAGGAACATAACCAGTGAATATATTGCTGTAAAAAAGGTATGTATTATGATCTATTTTTGACTATTGTTTAATGATGACGGGATATGCATTTATTTCAACATAGAACTTGCTGGGCATCTTTTTCATTATTATTTAATAAATTTAAATTGCATGAACTTGCTGATGGGCATTGTCTTATTGTTTCTCAGTATACTAGGACTGCAGAGAGGGAAGCAGAGCTTATTCGTCCATTGCCAATCTTGCAAAAGACAATAGACTATCTTATGAATTTACTGGATGAACCATACGATGATAGATTTCTTGGCTTATATAATTTCTTATGGGATAGAATGCGGGCCATTCGTATGGATTTGAGGATGCAGCACATTTTCAATCTAGAGGCTATCACCATGCTTGAGCAAATGGTATTTTGCATCTCCTGATTATAGATCCGAAGCCCATATTTGTAATCTATTTGACATTCTTTTGGTAACTACTATTTCACTAGACTGTGCGAAGTTGCAGGAAGTGTTTGGACACATTCATGAACTAGGAATGTACAACTATTTCTTTTTCTGAAGTATTTGGACACTCTCCTGTATCTGCTTAATACTTGGTGACGAAGAATGTGATTTTTCTGATGTTTGTAATTGTTTCACATTTTGTATAAATGTTGTATTTAATACTTGGAGTATCTTTCATCACTTTTCTTGCTGTTGCTTTATCCGCCCAACGTAATCATTATTAATTGCCTTCCACTCTCCCTCTCCTATTTATGGTTTATATTCTTCTTCGTTTTCATAGATTTATTGAAACTAACTCTTATCACTTATATTTTTCGTGGCAGATAAGACTTCACATAATAGTCATGCATGAGTTATGCGAACATACTAGAGGAGAGGGGTTCTCTGAGGGATTTGACGCACATCTTAATATTGAGCAGATGAACAAAACTTCTGTAGAGTTGTTTCAGTTTTACGATGATCACAGAAAAAAAGGAATAGATGTGCCATCTGAAAGAGAATTTAGAGGCTATTATGCACTCCTTAAGCTTGACAAGCATCCTGGGTATAAAGTAAGTCATTTGAGATGGAAAATAATTTAACTGTTCCCATTTTCTTGCTGTCCATCAAATAAGAAAATCATGCCAGGTTGAACCTGCAGAGCTGTCACTTGATCTGGCTAAGATGACCCCAGAGATGCGGCAAACTCCAGAAGTGTTATTTGCTCGTGATGTGGCCAGGTTTCCTTCTCAGAATATTGTTTAAGCTGCCTCTTTGCCATAACCTTGTGTAGTTAGTATTGTTCTCTATCAATAACATTGTTTTGTTTTTGTTACAGAGCCTGCAGAACAGGAAATTTTATTGCCTTCTTTAGGCTTGCCCGCAAAGCTAGTTATCTGCAAGCTTGCTTAATGCATGCACATTTTTCAAAGGTATGAACTAAGTTAACATATTGTCGTTTGCTACTGTACTGAATAATTTAAGCTTAGTTATAGGCACTTGCATCAATTGCTTTTCTTCAGCATTGTATTTAGCTTCTCTAATACGTTTGAAACAAGGGCTCGGGGAGTTAGTTTACAATACATGCCTGATCAAAGGGTTTGCAAATGCTGTGTACTTGATTTCTTTTATTAATGTTTATTATATCTGACCTTATTTAAGTCTCGGGAAAATCTGCTGTTGCAGTTGATAACATTTTCTTGCACTTGTGCTAAGGAATATTATAGTAATTTATTTATTTATTTTCTACTTTGGCCAGTTACGTACCCAGGCTCTTGCTTCTTTGCACTCTGGTCTGCAAATGAACCAGGGAATTCCCGTTTCTCATGTTGCAAAATGGCTTTGGATGGAGGTAATGTGTGTTTGTGTTTGTGTCTGTGTATGTTTTCAATTTTTTTGGAAATTGTTAAGATGTTGGAAATTACACATCTCGTTAATTCTTTGTTAAATTAGGAAGAGGATGTGGGAGACCTTCTGGAGTACCATGGCTTTTCAATGAGGGATTTTGAAGAACCGTACATGGTAAAGGAAAATGCATTTTTCAATGTCGAGAGTGACTTTCCTGTTAAGAGATCTAAGCTTGTGGAGAGAAAGAGGTCAAGGATGATTGTCACTGATGTCATGTTTCCTCCACAAACCGAATCATATGCTGATAACGAAGTAATAAAATTCAAGCTAAAGAAGGATCCTCACCCAAGGCCAGCTTTACCTACTGTAGCTGTCAGCACTCCTCAGCTCCATGATGGGGAAATGCACGACATAGTTACCAGTTTATCTCCAAAAATTAATATGCAAAAGCCAACGCATAAATCTTCTAGTTCCCCGTTTACACCAGATAAAAGAACCACTCCACATGAGGTTCAGGAGGTTTCAGCTGGTCTATCGGTAGTATCAGATTTCTCCAAAAGTTCCCCTAAACCTCATGCCAGTGCTGTTGAATCTGAAAACAAATTCAAGTTTGAACCTGCTTTTAGGATATCATTTGGTAGATCAATGAAACCTGACTTGGAAGCAACACCGGCAGTCACCCTGCAGACTGCAATCACTGAAGTGACTGCTGAGGTAGACACAGGTCCTGTTGCATCTCATGTTTCTGTTGTTTCTACTCCAATAGAAGAGCCTGTTTTCTCTGAAGACATAGAAGATGAAGAACTAACAGAAGTTGTGGAAGAAGATACAACTGATGAAGCAACGACTAGTAATTATGATTTAGAAGTCCTGGAAGCCAGACTTAGGTTGATGTTGAGGTTGTAGTTTGTCTCTCTGCTGGATGCTTCATAATGTCTTTTTATTTGGATTTTTTCCCTTACCCATTCGTTTTTCAGGATATGGAAGCGTCGTACCACAAATAGAAGGAAATTGCGCGAGCACAAACAGTTCACAGCAAATGCTGCAAGGGATTTGCTTTCGTTGGGCCCACCAATTTGGCAGCTTGAAGTTGTGAGTATTTTTGTGAGCTTGTCTTGAATAGTCAACATTATAGCTGTTTAGAATTTTTTTTTTTTAATCATTTTAGGTCTATACTGCTGGCTCAGCCGTGTTAGTTTTATGTTCAAAGCATCCAGATAAATCAGGAATCTTGGACTTTTTGGATTGTGAATAAAAACTGTGGTTGTAAACTGAATTCTTGAACATTATAGCTTGGTTCTGCTCCAGGAAAATCAGAGTAAAACTATGATGGATACTGTTCACAGGTTACCACACTAATTTTAGGTTTTCTCTGGCTGTGGCTATATTAACTGAAAATATTTGCATATGACCTGGGCTTTTATTCACTTTTCTGGTTTATAAAAAAATGATTTCAATGAGAGCATGGGTTTAGTTTACAAGAGGAATCATCATAAATCTCTCAATTTACACCAACAATATTTGTCTCCAATGATAACTAATGTCCTTTTCTTATTGTTCCTTTCTCTAAAGCAACCAGGCATCTCTGGGACGTTCAACATTGATCATGTCATGCGTGAGAGACATGAAACTCAACAAAGGTCGTGGTCGGTGCTGAATCCTTTAGATGTGGTTGCTTCTAAACTTTTTGAAAAAAATCCAGATGCCAAATGCATCTGCTGGAAGTTGGTTCTATGTTCACAGGAAGAGACTCTGCATCAAGGAAATCCTAGGCTTCCCAATGACCTCTCAATTGCTGGTTCATGGTTGCTTTCCAAGCTCATGCCTGCCAACAGTGATTGTTCGGATGATCTGATTTTGTCATCTCCTGACCTTGCGATTTGGAGAAGTTGGATCCCTAGCGAATCTGATGATGACCCGACCTGCTGTTTTTCAGTTATCAAGAGCACAAACTCTGATGATATAAATAAGTCGATAACAGGAGCAAGTGCGATTCTCTTCCTTTTATCTGAAGGGATTCCTCTAGAACTCCAGAAGCAGCAGCTTCATGACATTGTTGCTCTCTTACCTTCTGGTTCTTGCGTGCCCCTTATTATACTCAGTGGCTCCGACAATGATGAATCTGACATCTCTAACATAGCTAAAGTTTTGGGGCTCCACGACATTGACAAGTCAAGGGTGATTGTTTCTTGCTTTGCTTCTCTTAAAGATGTCGAAATGCAAGGGTTGGGTGGTTTTTTCAGTGACAAATGTCTAAGAGAAGGACTAGAATGGCTGGCTTGTGAATCTCCACCACAGATCAGTGTTAGCAGAGTAAAAACTCGTGAATGGGTTCTCTCCCACTTGAACACTACTCTTAAAGTTCTTGATGGTATGGACATCTACAGAGTAGGACCTAATGACTGCATTTCAATCTTCAATGAAGCTTTGGATCAAACCTTGAATGAAGTGTCTACGGCAGCCCGAGCAAATCCAACTGGCTGGCCTTGTCCTGAAATTGACCTGCTTGATGAGTTCAGTGATGAGTTCATGGCTGCAAAACTGTACTTACCAAGCGTAGGATGGAGCTCAGCTTCAAGAACTGAAACGCTGATGTCTGCATTGAATGACTGCAAGCTCCCTCCATTGGAGGATGACCTGTGGTGGTTATCTAAAGGTCTTGGTATCGGAGGTGATATGGAAAACCAGAAATTGCGGTTCGAAAATTGTTTGGTAAACTATTTAACAGAGGCTAGTAAGATGATGGGAGAAGCCATGGCCCTAAACGAGGCATCTATGTTGCTTCAAAGTTGCACCTCACTTGAGCTTCACAATACTACCTATTACATCATTCCAAGGTGGCTTTCAATTTTTCGAAGGATATTCAACTGGCGGCTGATGAAACTAAATAGCGAAGAACTGTCTTCAACGTATCTCCTGCCACTGCCTAGCTCGTCTCCTCCAAGTTCAGAAGTCCTCTATAGATTGGAATCAGAAGATACTACTCTACCTCCTTACTTTCCCAAGCCATCTCTTGATGAACTGGTTGAAGTTGGCTGTTGCCCTACAGGACTCGAGTCGAATCATATGGCTTTCGAGAGCTTTCAACCATTGGCTTCTGATTCTGCTGATATTCCATCTTCAAGTGACCAGGTAACATTAACTGAAGAAGAGAAGAGCCCACAGAATGACATGTTTACGGGTTGTGATTTCTCAGCAGTCGAACAAAACAACGATGATAGATCACTGCTGACCGCCTCTTCTAAAGTTCCTAAAGATGCTGATAAACTTAGTGAATTATTGGATAAATGTAATATCATCCAAAACATGATTGAAAAGAAGTTGTCTGTCTATTTTTGATTGTATCTTGCCCCCTTTTTGTGCCAATACAAAAGCATTTTGTACCAGAAATAGCTTGTATATCTCTAGACAGCAACAACTTTTATATCTGATCCTTGTCACCAGACTATTTGCTTATTTTACATCTTTTTCATTATATTTCATACATGACCAGCTTTATTATCTCTCATCACATACTGAAATTACTTGCACAAAAATATAATAAGGAAAATGAAATAACACATAAAAATCAAGAAGAGTTAGAATGGATATAAGGTGACAGCAGTTGCAATTTGGACATTCATTTTTCAGAATTTACCAACACTTGGTTAGTAGCACCAATGCCATATAAGGCTCAGATAAGAATCATTTACATTTCTCCCACATAGTCACCCAAAATATTTCCCCAACTAACCAAAGTAAATTTGGTATTAAGAATTGAGAAGCCCCATGATCCCACTAAAAGTACACCCCATGATTTACACAGTATTTATAAATCAGTATTCAAGTCTTTAATGTGTACAATGATCATCGTAATATCATCCGTCCGACTTTCATTCTCTAACCACAACTTGTATGATTCACCGGCAATGGCAGAGCAAGCTTCTCTGGGATCCACATATTTGTTAACCTGCACAGTTGGGATAGACAGACGACGTCACATAAAGGAAGGACATTCTGTAGTCAGCTGTGCACGGATCTAACTACAGTAGCAACCATCGCGATGCTCTATGAATGATGTAGTCTTATTTGCGGGAACACAACTAACATTATAGGTTCAATTGCATTATAGAAATGTAAACGAGATACATATGATATGAATCTTTTATTATACATGCCATAGCAATCAAATGTTCCCACCTATTAAGATATAGATCGGTAACTATAGGATACATAATGTAGCTGCTAGGTATGCAGCATGCCGAGAATGAGTTCAATGAAGGCATGAGTTCCGGAGACTGCTGCTAAACCATGACTTGAATAACAAATAGATGGGCGAGTGAAAATTACTACTAGTATTAGACGCAAAGCTTAAGTATTCTTGTAGGAAAAAGCATAGACAGCATATATTTTTTAGGACAAAGATCAAAATCTTTACTGCACGCATAATATTAATCGTTCGTGTCAAGATATGATGCAATGCAAAATAATATATACAGAGTGTCTCTAAGCATAGGCTAAAAAGAAGCTATATGTAAAGATTTGTCAAACAGAGCCTAGTGTCTATCACTTGAGTTTAGACTGTGAATGTACTCTAAATTTACAAACTCTAATGAGAAATAATTGGCAAAACTATATACTAGTACAAAGCAACATACCATGTCAACAACTGTCTGGCTGGACAGGAATTCAAAAACCCCATCACTTGCAACAACGAAGAAAGGATGGCTAGAAGATGTAAGCTGTATTGTAGCAACCTCTGGATCAGCAATGACACCTATCTTCTCCGCCATGTTATCACCAACACTCCGTGTGAATGCAGTCCCAGGATACATGCCATTCTGTACCCACAACCTCGGAGGATCACTGCCATCGGTCTCCTCATCCCCCCACGACTGAATATTAGGATCCTTAAGCCCTTCCACCTGATCAACACTCAAAACCCTAGCCCCACAGAGCTTCACCCTCTCACATTCATCCTTCCTAAACGGAGTCTGGTCATACGACAAATCCTGGGCAACGACCTGATCCCCTTCCTTAACAGCCAAAACAGCCCTCGAGTCCCCCACATTCGCCACATACAGCTTATCCCCAACCACTAGAGCAGTAATGGCCGTAGTGCCACTCATGGAATCATCAAACTCACTATGGTGAAGCTCCTCATTCGTTGCTATAAACGCATTGTTATAAGCCCTGACCGGATCATCTAACAATGCAGCATCATTCGACAAGATCTCAATGAGCCTATCCCTCACGAAATTCGAGCACTGTGTTCCACACAAACCATGACCATCAAACACACCAAAGAAGTGCACATTGGGGTTACCCTGAATATTATTTCTCACACAATAGCTATCTTGGTTTTCCTTATCAGGGGTTTCAGGGTAATAACCACGCTGGCTAATCACAGAGTAGGATAACCTCAGATTATGAGAAGGAACATCAACAACACTAAGAAACGGATTCGCAATAACATGAGGATTATGACCCGGATAAATGCCGGTTTCCTCCTTGTTATCTCCGTCAGACGAAACCGCGTATCTCCGGCAGCATTTCGTCTGAATACAACCCATTTTCCACCGGAATTTCAAGAACCCAGGAGTGCGCTTACTACACCAATTGATGGGCGAAAGCCCTGAGAAAAACTTAGGCATGAAGAAAGCAACTAAACCCACAAAAAGAAACAATCTTGCTGCAAAATGCCACCTTCAAATCCAACATCATCAAGGCTCTTGACAGAAATTCAAATGGGCTTCCCGCATAGAGAGAGAAATAAAACCCCAACCGGCAGTTTCTTGAAATTGAAAAGCTAACCGAAAAAAAGGGCCTCTGACCAATATAGAAGTAGTTATTTTTTTTTTTTGAGGAAATCTCGCAATCAAGATTGTAATAACCCAATCAACAAGAAATGATCAGAGAGAGAGACAAAGAATTCTTTTGAGTTGACATGGAGAAGACTCATGCTTGCAGAAAAAGGGCAATAATGAATCCCAAGAATCAACCCTAATTTACAAGCAAAGGCACCTCTTTTATTTGCTTTTTCCCCCTTATCTAAACAAACGTAAATTGCTGAGTTCTGTGTGAAATTGAAATTGAAATTGAAATTGAAATTGAAGGAGAAGGAGGAGGGGGTGGGGTAGGGTTTGTGGGTTCCGCCGAAGGAGAATGCACTTTTTTGCTTTGCCTGAGAAATCAAAATCAATGGAATCTACAAATGCGGAGTATTTATTTCAAGATCTTTATGTTTTCTGCACAAAATTGAAACAGCTTTTTTTTCTATCAAAATCATGATAAATGGAGGAGTCAATAAAAGTCTTACTCATTTCTTTATTTAATCATTCGTGTGTTGGATATTACTCTATTAGTCTTATCATAATCTTTGAAATTATTTAAGAAATCAAAGAGTTCTTTTTTTTTTTTTAACATTTAGTACTATTATATTTTTTAACTCATATACCTTAAATCATTAAAATTATAGGGATATTTGTAAGAAAATTTATAACCTCTTGCCAATATCTAATTTTGCATACTAATTTCAAAATCTGATTACAAATTTATCAAAATATTGAGTTATTCTGATTTTACAACCATTCAAGATTTTTATTACTTATACAGCTTAAATATACATCTTATTCAACAAATAAAAATGAAATTCTTTAAATATAATATAGTATAATACGAGGGCGTTTTGTTACCTAAAAAGTGATTTCGTTTTCATTAACAATCGATAGTATCACGTAAGTAACTCATCAAACTATGTTGACGTTGAAATCTTGATCGATTGCAAAATTAGAACAAATCAATAGTTTGGTTGCAAAATCATAACAATCAATAGTTCGGTATAAAACAATATATACACAATAATACAATATCATACTTATATTGTTGCTATTAATTAAATCATATGTAAATATTATAGTGATACAATAGAATAGACAAATCATATTTGGTAAACCAAGATATTCTATAGTACTCCTAGTTACTGTTGATTGTTAAACTCAATAAAAAAGCTCCAAAATAATACAAAAAGGTAGTATGACCCAAAAAACAGTAAATGAACATCCGAGCTAGGGAAATAAGACAATGTCTTCATTTAAATCTACATTGAGTTTCTCTCTCAGACATTGAATCTTGACCAATTTATTGAAACTAGATGTATATAATTGTTGAGTGACCTATTAAATGAAAGTTTGGGTGAAACGATGTATCTAGGCGTACGTAGTGTTTTCAAGTGTCAAAACTTCTTATCTTTATTGTCTCCAAAAGCATCTATGCATGTTTAGATTTATGTTGTCATGTAGTGTTCCACATGTTTTTGCATACCTTTTGTCTTCTTCTTCTAAACAACTTTCCTTCTTGTGAGAATCTCTCCTTCAAAGGTGGCTTTTGGCATGCTCATGTCTATGGCTTACACATGTTTTGGTTGTAGTATGAAAACAAGATAGACTCTTTCTATCTCTCTTATGTTAATTTGTTTGTTGTAACTTGTCACTAAGACATCATACTCAAGAGTAGGGATGCTTACTTCAAACTAGGTTGTTGGTTAAAATTAGATTCGTACCAATAGTTTCGTTTCTAAATCAAAATCGCCCTGCACAGACTGAATTCAAATTGGCATTTGTGGTTCTATTGGTTCGATTCCAAGTCCAAATTGTTGGAACCGTAACATATGGTTTACTGATGATTTTGAAAAAAAATAAGATCAGCAAAAATTGCCCATAAATTAGCTATTTTGAATCAGAACCAAAACCTTCATTTACTTTCCCGGGTTGGTTACGGTTTAAAATCCAATGGTTCTTGAACCAACGACATTCCTAGTCAAAACTAGACATATTCAAGAATGCTTGGTTTTGCGACTTTTGCTCTGATAATTGACTAAGAATATTGTGAAATTTGATAACGCGTTAAGAATGTACTAATTACTTGTTATATTTATGAAATATTCAAATATTCGAATATGAGATATGTTCTAGAGAATACAATTTGACTTGAAATGAGATCAATCATTATCTATTGATTACTTATGAGCCTTTTTATGAATCATACTGAAATTTCTGGTACTTACTTAATTAGGGAATATACTTAGCATATATGGTGACTGAATGTCTTATGAATATGATTAAATTGACATTGTGATACTCGATTAGTCGATTGTCATAGTATCATTCTCTTTCTCTTAATAGGAATGCTATGTTGTAAGGGGAAAAAAAAACCTATAGTGCAATAAAATCATCTTTGAAAGTATAGGTATTTTAATCGAAATTATTTTTGTCCGAAAATGCGAAAATCATTATTAAATTTTGTTTATGGTCTGATATCCACTTTCTACATGGGCTATTTCAATTAATTAATTTCGCATAACAGATCAACGAATTATAATGAAATGAAATTATGAACATTGGGCTTCTTCCCAAAGCCAGCCTAACAACCGGCCCATATATAGGCTTGATTTTGTAATCAGACAAATCAATTTACAGTCAACATATATTATTCAATTATTAGTTAGAGAGAATTCCTAGTAAGATGCCATTTACATAATTTTATGCGCATGCCTTCGATTATTAGTATTTAAATTGGGCATGAAACGCAGGCTGTTTTTTTATTATTTACTTGTGTTTTGTTCTACTATATCTTAATAACAAAGAAATTATGTGTAATATAGCTAAACGGTATTGAAATTCAATTTTTATATACTCGAGCGTCAAACCTTCATGATCTCTTGTCAAACCACATCGAATAGATTTATTCTGTAAGCCGTTGGCGTTCGATTTGATAGATTAGATAGAAACGAGTTTTATGAATTTGCTCGAGTTTTATGAATTTGCTCGATTAGTATTAACACATGAGGATCGTCGTTCCTATTTGACAAACTTAATCTCAGATAACCTCGAATTGACATGTCTTCCCCTATAATCAATTCAATCTCGGGTAATATCCTTTCCCTAAGACAAAATTAAGCTAATCCTGGAGTCCTCTCTCAACGAACAGACAATTTCAAAACAATTTAATTTCGAAGAACCGAACACAATAAAACATTAAACAAATGCAAATCTAACTCTTTTTTATTATTTAATTTCTCACTGCCAATTATACTATTCAAGAGAACAAATATATATTCCCTACGTTCGTTATTATTTGGCACTAATTTTCTTTTTTGTCTGTCCGCCAGAATCATATTAATGCGGAACATAAAAGACTTGACATGCTTCACCAAATTAAATACATGTCACCCAATAATTTACATGCATACCTACATTAGAATGCATATGGAGTATATAATTATTAAAAATAATAGTAATAATTTGCATTCATACCTACAATAGAATACCTAATATATTCGACTGGCATGTACATGATTTTAAGTTCATTATTACATTTTCTTGGAGACATTGACATTACATTTTTATAATTACATGGTTCAGCACACTTGGTCCTCCAAAGCATGCATGCATGCAAACTGAATTTTTTTTTTCAAAACACAAAACATATAGGGTTGAAGGTTAATTAAACAAGTGGCATGGGGAGCCCATTTTGATCAATATTTTATTTTTGAAACTGACATACTAAAGATTTTGATTCACTGTTTAGAGCATGCTCGCTGACCTTTTTTTAGTTAGTTAGGATTCCATTTAATAAAAAATAATCCGAAACTGTCTCCCATCAAAGTTTTTATATGAGAATTTTGCACTCTCCACCTCATCATAAATATGCATGTATTGATTATGTTTTGCTTTTGTGAAAATAGTAAATTAAATTACGAAGTTTGATAAAATTTTGGTTTGTCGCATCACGTTCGAAAACATAATACAGTATTAAATCATGAAGTTTAGTTTATTTGTCGATTGATACATTTGTTGCAAATTAGCAACGTTTTTGTTGATGTTCGAAACGATGTTGTTTAATAAAAATAAGTATTTCTTTTTTCATTTTAATCGAATAATGTCGTTTTGAGCATCATCAAAGATGTTTTGCACTCAGATGAATAATTTTTTTTAAAAAAATCAAATTATGATTTAGTATTTAGTTTTTAAACGTTACGAAACTGATCCAAATTTTACTAAACTTCATAATTTAAATGACCCTTATGTCTTTTATTTTTTGGACTTAGAAGTATACTTAGTTGAATTTAATGTCTCTATTCAATACTCCGTATAAATAAAATGCACTTATTCAGAATAGGTCCCAAAACCGATAAAACAACATAATCAAATCTTTTGGTGGTAATTTAGTCAGACCCAAAGGCCAAAGGTGCAACCTTTATAATTAACAACCTCGAGTATAAAAACTAGATTTTTCAAATCGAAAAGCTATTATTTTGGGTTATCAATTACTTGTATATATATATATATGTGTTTCCTTAAGGAAGTTTGTCTATTTTATAGCACTAATGTACATTTTTCTTATTATATGAATCTTGATTCTTGGGTAATAATTTATCATCTTGATTCTTGGATTGTAATTGTAGTAAGAATTTGTACTAACATTTAAGAAAGGACAAAATTAAATTAGGAAGGAGAGAAAACTGAAAAACATTTGAGAGAGAGATGGTAGAAAGTTCATATAAACATGGAAAAAATTACATATATTTAGAGCACTTTTCATAGATCCCCCAACCCCACTAACTCTGATAAATATAGTACTTATATCTCAAAAAAATTGTTCTAGGCGTGCCATATTCAAGTGGGGTGCAATATTATGATGAACCCAATACCATCTACAACCACATTCCCACATCATCCTTCCTTCATTATATCACTATTTTTTTTTGCCAACATTTCTCTTCTAGACAAAGTCAACCCCACATTTGAGATCCCATCATCCATGCAATGACATCAATTAGCATGCATGATCAATATTCATATCCCCTAACAAAAAAAAAAGAGTAAAAAAAATAAAAAGAAAAAAGAATTCCACCTAGGCCCACTAATCTTCACATGCCACGTGGACACCCCGGGCCTACTTCCGACGAGCCGCGAACGTCTGAAAGACTACGGTCCCAGCGTCCGGGAACTCGTCGGCCGCGCGGCTCCGGACCCTCAGCCCCAGGGGCTCGAGGGCCTTCGCGGCCCCCCTCCAGACCTCCCGCCCGGCCGCGCAAGTGGTCGAGACGGACAGCGCGGCCGGGCGGAAGACCTTGACCACCTTCTGCAGCGCCTCGATGAACTCCTCCCGGTCCACGTAGACCGACTCGAAGCTGGCGTAGCTGAACCCGTCCTCGGGCGTCACGTGGACCGTGGAGTAGCGGGCCCCGTCGACCCCGTTCATCGAGTAGCCGCAGGGGTCGAAGGCGTAGTCGCACACGAGCGCGTGCCGGTTCACGCCCCTCAAACCGGTCACGTCCGTCATCTCCGAACCGGCCGAGTCGCCGGTTTTCCCGTCCTTGAACCGGCGGAAGAAGTTCCTGGCCAGAACCCGGTCCAATTCGGTCATGCAAATCTCGACCGTGAAAAACCCGGAGTCGCAATAATCCCCTGCGCGCGCGTCCACCGCAGCAGTGGGGTCGCACGCGGTGAACACGTGCCATTTGTGGGCGGATTTGGATTTCAAAACCGCCGCCTTTTTGATGGAGAGATTCTCGGGGAGATTCTCCTCGAGGAAGAGAATCTCCTCCTTGAAGGAGGTGTGCGGGTGCGGCTGCGCGTGGGGGAAGATAAAGCTCCCGCGGGTGTACCTGCACCCGCACAGGGTGAGGCCCACCGTAGCAGCGTGGTCCGCCAACGGACGGATGGATTTGAGGAGCTGTGTGGTCCCACATGTCTTGATGATGATCTTTGTGGGGTACACGAACAGGCTCGACTCGGACAACACGTACGCGTCGAAGCGCGTGTTGCCCACCGCCGAGACCACGGTGCACTGCACCGCATGCAATACTTTCTCTATTTTAGAGAAGTCAATCCGCCGGAGCCCCTTTTCTCCGGCCTTCGGATCGTGGCCGGAGAATCGGAGCTCGACTCTCTTCTCGAAGCCTTCGAACCCGGAGACCGCCATTCGATCGAATAATTTTTTTCTTCGATGATCAAGAATTAGGATGTTCTGAGCTTCGAAGAAGAACTGTAAGTGTGTGTAGTGTGTGAAATTCGAAGTGTGATGGATTTGTACAGGAGAGTGAGTATGTATATAGACATATATATAGTAAGGGGGTGGGTAGAGACTAGAGAGAGGGAGGATATGATATGATCATGCGGATGAGGTAAACAAAAAAAGAATGATTGTGAGGCAAAATGAGTGCAAGATGATGGTTATTTTGGAGGGTTTGTGATATGTTTGGAAGACAATAACATGAATCTAATTTCATGCCCACGCCTACCCTATTTTATGTGTCACTACTATTTTAATTTATAGAGATAATACATTGTACTATCAATGTTAATTAGAATAGGGTGGAGAGTTAGTACAAATTGATAATTAGTACTACAATGTATTTAATTAATTAGTTATGACAGGAAGAGATATGGATTAATGAAATGGTCGGGAAAGTGCCAAAAAATATTCATGTTTAGGCATCATTTCTTGCTGCTCAAAAGGTGCACCACTACTCGGCAGAGAGCACCAATTTTATTGTTCTAACGAGTTATCATTCCAAATTTGAACTACAAATGAGAAAATCCCATGCAAATTACCTAGATAGATAGCTACTTCCTCCGTCCGCCATTAGGAGTCTCATATATGAGCGGCACAGATTTTAAGAAATGTTAAGAAAAGTAGGTGGAAAAAAGTTAGTGGAATAAATGTCCCACTTATATATATTAGTTTTGAATAAAATATGAGTGGAATGAGTTAGTTGAAGGTGAGACCCTATTACCATTTATGGTAAAAGTGAACCGGGACTCCTATTCGCGGACGGACTAAAATGAAAAACGGGACTCCTATTCGCGGACAGAGGGAGTACTTTTTATTTATTTTAATAAATACTATATTCATTTTATTTCTAAATATTCTAGCCTGTTTGAATTGTAATAATATAGTGGTAAGTGAACTAGTGAAGGAATGTAGATGATAAAATAGGGGCAAAATGATATAGTAGTGATATTTAGAGGTTAGAGAGAAAAAGGGACATAATAATAAAGATAGATGGTTCAAATGCATGATAATAATTATGAGAGTTCCTAAGCGGAGGCAGGCCTATTTCCTTGTATGGGATGCTCTCAAGTGCCCACTTCCCTCCATCACTATAAACACACACACACACAATATTTAGATCTTGCTTAAAGATTTCTCAAAATTGGGAATACTGAACTTTTTTTAGTATTTATATATAGCATCAGTTGCCATCACTTATTGGGCAATTTAAATGGTTAGACAAATATTAATGTACATTGTGTATGTGTGTATGTCGACGGATTGCAAAGAAACAACCGATGATTTTTTTTTTCTTTTGTATGTAAGTGAATCATTTGAAAAGATATTAAATTCCTTTCAATACTCAACAAGATAAGAAGTACTACTAATAGTCTAATATCTTGCTTTAGTTTTCCGACACAGAACATTCAAAAAAAAATTATTTTTCTATTATACTATATAGCTAAATATATACAGGCACTATAATTTCACAATATTTCCACTTGGACTTCAATAGTGACGTTTGGATATTTAATTTGGGCCGTGATTGCTCCATGGCTGGGTATTGGCACAGTATATAAGCTGGCTTGATTAATATAGTATATGTATTAGATCACTGCAAATTAAGAAATATTTATTGGTAATTACTACTTAGTTAACATGGCATATATTTAGTATGATTAGTACATGTTGACAGTGATGATTTGAACTCAATTCTCCAAAATTTTAAACTTTTATAAGTAATTATTATGATTAAATAAATGAACTGTCGACTTGTGAATAGTAAGTGTTTGTCTACCCAACAACTTGAATAATGTATATACTTGAACGTTGATAGCATACAATTAAAGTGTTGAGTATTTAAGCCTTTTTTCATATTCAAGAAAGATAATGAATTGAAGACCAATAAGCTAGAGTGTGTATGTATCCACCAAAAGGTTTACTTACCCCTTAGCTTTTAAGTTACTATTAGTTCTAAGTGTGGTCCTAACAATTAAAGACTTACCTTAATCATATAAGTATATAACATTTGATGCATCTCTTGATGGAATTTTTACATACATATATTATCATTTATCCATTTTATATGGATAAACATGTAAGTCGTATCATTTCCAAATAACTATTAGGACACTGGTAAGTCGTATCCTCTCCAAATAAAATACTTATTCGAGACTATACAAAGAGGTTATATTATTGCCAAATTCGAGGAATTTTTTAAAATCATTGTGCAATAGTAAGAGAAGTATAGTATTTTTTTTTTACAAAATCACTATTTTTTGCATTTGATAGGAAAAAAACTAGTCCATCGGTTCTCAAATATAGATGATAGTATATCCTACCATGAGGGAGATTAAATGTGAAGGATGGAGATGCAAGAAGCCCCAACACTTGAATTAAGAAGAACTATATTACTTGGAAAAATATGTAATATGACATCTTCAAAATGTTCAATGAATAAATTTGTGAGTTTTGGGGAAGAAGAGAAATGATATTCATTATGTATGCGTCATGCACAATCTTATGGTGGGTAACCATTGAAACCACGCGATCCACCAAACTCCACATACCTACACACACCCGCACGGATCCGTATGTGTGTGTGCCTTTTTTAGGTAATTGGTCAACTACTTTTTGAGCTTTAGAAATTAAAAGGCTACAGTTTTTGAGCCAAATCTTACTTCAAAAGTAAAACAAAATCTAAACTTTTTACATCAAAAGGTCAAATTCAAATCTTACACCACCACATATATATAAAATTATAAATAATGTACTATAATAGTAGTACTCCTCAAAGCATGCATAAAAGTTCATCTGATTTCACATTTGTATGTGTAACAATATGTTGGATGATATATCCTGATATAATATAGTATATTGTAGTGGGAACGATTTGGTTTAAATTGTAAATTAAATTATGGTTTTAGTTTATATTTAAAATATATTGTTTAACTTTAATTTCACAAAATAATGGTTTAATATTCAGGTTTGGTTCTAAATCTTACTCATCTCGTGTATATTTGAACCTCTACATGCATATATCTAGATCCAATGGGATGTGGTTAGAACTAGAATTGTTGTCATTGATCAATAATTTATCATAGGCTTATGTGTAAAATAACATTTATTATTAATTTGGTTGTTTATTATACATATGCAATTTAATGTTTCTTTTTATGACAATGAATTATTATTCATATAAAACTCAATTGTCCAAATTAATTTTTAATCAATAACTATTAGGAACTTGTCCATATGCATATAGTTCGTAAATATTGATTACTTTCTTATTATCCATCACACTCTATTGAGCATGATATGATCTACTATTATTAAACTAATTTTGTATTATTGTGTATAAGGGTGCACTATGGTGCCACCATAGATAGGATAACACCGTACCATTAATATAGTCCGTTAGATCTCATTTATGGACGCCTAGGATTAAGTTTCGTGAAAAAACATGGGTTTGCAGTCTACTGTATTAGATATTGCAGTCTACTGTATTAGATATTGCAGTCGTGGTAAACTGCAATATTGTTGTGGTAAGACTTCAATATTCTATGAACAACACTGCAATCTGACAACGTAAAATTAGAAATTTCCTATTTTACCTCTCCGTGTTTTTACACGTGGCATCATGACGAGCACACGATTTTCGGATCCAATGACCTAAAATTAAAATGGTGGTATGGTGTTACAATAAAGAGGATTGTCATCTTAATACATCCCACTGTGTATATATATAAATTCAAATACGCTAAATATCGTACATACTACACAAAACAAAGTTTTCGTTTGATGATCTATATTATATTAAAAATATAAAAATTATTGGGACATAAAAAGAATTCCAATTATACTATTACAATTTATAAGCCTAGCTAGGCTTTGTGCCCCCGACAAAGTCCCATGTAACTAGACACAATCTAGTATATGTGTCCTACCACACAATGACATAAATCTACATATACCACTAATTTTACAAACATAAAGTCCCCACCCAAAAACACATTATTAATTAATCCATAATTTCAAAAGGTTACAACTTACAAGATACAATTCACTTTAGCCGCCATACATGCTTGCATGCGCACATATATAAGAAAGAAACACCTATTTGGTCATAACATGAATCAAAATATATTTTTAATTATTGATCAATAAAATTATAAAGTCGTGTTAAATACCATAGAGAAAATTATCTTTGAATACTAGACAAATTAATGTTTTATTGTTGGCCATTATATGACTAATTAATAGTGCTACTCATGTGTTTTTATATGTGAATATATATACACACATATGTGGAAAAGGATTATATTTGGTACAAAGTACTAAGAAATTAGCTATAAAGATAATTTTGTGTGGAGTTTTGAGCACTACGAGAGTGTGAGTGCTACTGTATCATGCGCACAAAAATATTGCAATAGAGGTGCCCACAACTTTATTAATTTTCTTTTGAGTTTAATTGTTTGGCCACTAATTACTAAGTAAGTCAATATTTACTATCATTAATCTAAAAATTATTACTAGAAATGACTAAGTAGATCAATAATCAATCTCTAATCTCCGAGCCACTAATTTACCACTTTAATCACCATGCACATGCTTGCGATGCTAATGATAATGCAAATTAAATAAATAGGAGTAGTACTAATATATAAGCATATTAAATTAGGATTAATTTATTTTGGCCTTTATATATCGAACCAATTTTGACGTGTGCAATATGTCATATTAAGTGATGGAGCGACACAAGCTTAAGCTTAAAGTCATTGTTGTAAACAAATTATAAAAGAATTCTTTTAATATTTTGAATATTAAAGATATATTATAAATAATTAAAGTACTATTCAACTTGAATTGATACGTTTCCACCACCATATATATTGATATAGAGATAACTTGTCCCATTACTTAGGCGGCAGTCAATTAATTGTTGGTGATTCTTATCCACCCAATCATTGCATATACTTGTGAGTTTTGGGGAATTTTCATTGTGATGTGGGCACAGATATGTACTATCGAAATAAATGTACATTAAGCTTTGTATACACTAGACTAATTCATCAACCACACATTTTTAAGACTATTCTTTGTATTATTTTTTCTTTTATTTTAATTATTTATTAATTTTATAAAATCAATATAAAAAATGAAATGTTTCTATTAAAACGGAATAGGGGAGTATATATCTTCAACAATTTTTCCCTCTACTGGATAATTTTGCTTATTATACTATTTGTATAGGACGGATGGATGAGGTAGAATAATATATATTTAAAAAGGCTAATTTTGCTTATAATGACAGATCTTAACTTACACTTAAATTCATTGCATAAATATTGTTTGTTAATGACATGCAAATCAATAAATATCGAAGAGATCTTAAGCATACCTTTGAATTTGTAGAACATGTGACCACAAATCATTAGTGAATTACACATATTTAATTAAATCTTTGGGTACTATTAATAATTCAGTGGTACCAAAATAATTACTTAGAACTATTTAAATTGCTACAAAATTTGACAACCAATATACTCGTATTATTATTAGAGATTGCAGTGCTCATCACTATTCCTCGAGCCCTTCAAAAATACTACGCGAACGAAAAATCCTTACACGCCCCATCATTCTCTCGTGCCTTTTTTTTCACTTTCTTTAATTTTATTTTATTAGTATTTGATAGAATTAGAAGTGATTTTGAGCAAGAATCTATGTTGATTGCTCCACGCAAACCATCATTTCTTTCCCAACTTGGCTTTGTTGGATGTCAACATTAATCTCAATTATAAAGCCAATGCTTCAATACTCTTTGAGTTTTTTTTTATAATCAATTTAGCACTAGGAATATTGCTATTGGTCTCTAAAGTAGTGCTTTTTGATGCCATCAAGTAAAAACTCACATGTAATTTCGGCAGCAAAAAATTAATTGATTTTAGTAGTATGTATGGAACAAAAATCGATTTCCTTTATCAACATATTGTAATACAGTTTGTAATACAGTTGTCAGTGCGGAGCTATGATGACTTTAAGGTCATAGGTTCAAACCTTTCCACTGATAAACTTTCGCTCAAACCTAAAAAAATCGATTTCCTTTTAGTATGATAGGAGAAATGGCAAAATGTTATTGAAGTCCCCAAATCATAGCTGACATAAACATGCTGTCATTATTCCTGGTAATCTTTGGGGTGCAAAACAAAAAAAAACATTGACCTCATAATTAAAATCATCACTTCCCAAATATGAGAGCTAGAAATTATAAATGTATGGAATACTCATGAATTTGTAAGATGAAGAATCCCAAGTTCCAAGAGATACATAAATGGCATTGGCTAATAGCACATTTGAGTAGAGAGAGAGGAGAGATATGTAAGCATGGAGATCATCATGTTCCCTCTTTTTATTGCCTTAACCTTTTCAACTCCTCTTTCTTTATCTATTCACCCCAACCACATCATTTTTTCTACTATACTATCATATTTTATAATGTATTATGTGGGGCTTAATTACACCTCTTCTTTAGCATAGCAATGTGGCATATGTTCAAGAGTTATTTGATGGTGGCCTCATATGAGATGGTCCAAGGTTACCAATTTGAATTATTTAATATTTTCTAGTTTAAATTTGTCACACAAGTTTTCATCTATAGGCTCTTTTATGTAACTGTATATGGTCTGCACTCTGCACTCAAATCAAATGCATCACTACCTGTCTAGACACGTCATTGTAGTTGTAAATTAAATGAAATATGAAAATAGATGAAATATAAATACATAAATCACAATCACATTTCCAAAAATAATTTTGTCAAAATACTATATGGAGTAACATTTATGTATAAATTGATTAGAAAAATGCTATCCTATATAGTCCGAAAAGGTTAACCAGACATGCGTGAAGATATTTGTGTAAAATAGAATATGATTCAATAAGCTTATCTATGGGACAAAATTATGATCATAGTTTTTAGAGGTTTAAACAAAAAATTTTGCATGCATGTATCACAAAATGGGATCAATCATTAAATTGTACTAATGTGCTTTAAATTATATGTTGGATGATGCACATATATGTACATTAACTGGTACAAGTCTTCCAATCTTCTACGCAAAAACCTCAGTATCTTAACCTTATGTAATAAAAAAAAAAAATTAAAAAAAACCTTAAAGTAAAAACAAATTGTATATATGAAGTTGAGGTATTACAAGCCCATTATCCCTTTCATGGGCTTGTAAATCTTCTTACGCTTTGGTGAAAGCCCAATCTTAGCTAAGCCCATTTGGTGAAAGCCCAACCACAGCTAAGCCCATTAGTTCCTTTTTAGGACATTGTTTACATGAGTAGATTTTAATCTACACTTTGCTTTGTCAGAATTGAAAAAGATATCCTACAAAATTTAAGTTGGGTATATATTTGAAAAGTATAAACTTAGTAAGCATATACAGTATCATCAATGATAATCTATAATAAGATATTTGTATTAGGTTAGTTATAAATTGAAGAACAAATATACACACAACAATTTTTTATTTAATAAAATTATGAGTCGTAAGTTATTGGAGCGCTTGATTTTTTTGGTTTACTTTTTAAACGTCTAAATATTAAGATTTAATTTGCAATCAACCCTTCTATTAAAGAGGAATCACTGATGATGGTCAGTTGTCACAACTAGATTCTTGGGTCTAATACTACCATGTTCTAAAGCAAACAAGCTACACCATACCCAAAAATTCTAATTGTCAAGTCATAAGCAAACAAGCTACACTAGCAAACCGAAAACACAAAAACGAAAACATAAAGGCATGTTCGGTGTGAAAGATTATATCTTTTAATTAAATATGTAATATTTGGTTTATACGGTTAAATCTTACAATTTAATCCTATTTGGGTAATCATATGATAATTAGTTATAGTCACCTCCTTCAAATAAAATAATCTCACAAATTAATCCTAAATAGATCATCATATGCAATGAGTCATGACAATAGACCGTCATCAAAATAGAATACTTTTTAGTTAGGCAAAGGATGATTCTTCCAAACAAGTTCTTTCTACTTTGATAGTAACATATGGTAAATCTTTCAACTCAATTTCAACCAGTCTTGATAAATCAAACCTAATGTCCGAATTTTCTTCCTCTGCCACAGATCCTCACATCACTTTCTCTCTCCTCCCTGTCTTGATACCACAAAATATTTCTCTCCAAACCTCCATTTTTTTCCATCCTCCAATGGTTTCATGAAACTCTTTCCTCCCAAATAAAAAAATAAACTAAAAATAGAAAAGAGTTAAAAGAAACAGTTGCAACTTGTAACTAACTAAATCAGAGACAGGATGGCCCTGTCTCTTCTCCCCCTCCTCGGCCTCCTGTCCACCATCCTCCTCCGCTCCGCCGCCACCGTAGCCGCCGTCCCTTCGTTCCGGGAGGCCCCCGCCTTCCGCAACGGCGCCGCATGCAGCTCCCACGTCGTGCACGTCGTGATGCCCCTCGACACGAACTACATTCGCGGCACCATGGCCGCGGTGCTGTCGGTCCTCCAGCACTCGACGTGCCCGGAGAACGTGTCATTCCACTTCCTCTCCGTCCACCTCGACGTCGAAATCTCCTCCCTCATCAACTCCACCTTCCCTTTCCTTACATTCGAGATGTACCGCTTCGACCCCGGTAAGGTGAGTGGAAAGATATCGAAATCCGTTCGCCACGCGCTCGACCAGCCCCTGAACTACGCCAGGATCTACATGGCAGACATCCTGCCTGCTAGCGTCAAGCAAGTGATATACCTGGACTCTGACATCATCGTCGTGGACGACATCTCGAAGCTGTGGGGGGTGGATTTGGAGGGGAAGGTGCTGGCGGCGCCGGAGTACTGCCACGCCAACTTCACGAGCTACTTCACGGAGGCGTTCTGGTCGGATGGGACGCTGGCTGGGGTGTTCGAAGGGAGGAGGGCGTGTTACTTCAACACGGGGGTGATGGTGGTGGACGTGGAGCAGTGGCGGAGGGGAGGGTACAGGAGGAAGGTGGAGGAATGGATGGAGGTGCAGAAGCACAAGAGGATATACCACTTGGGCTCTCTGCCACCGATCCTGCTCGTGTTTGCGGGGAATATAAAGGGAGTGGAGCATAGGTGGAACCAACATGGGTTAGGGGGTGACAACTTGGAAGGCAGGTGCAGGCGGCTTCACCCTGGCCCAATCAGCTTGCTGCATTGGAGCGGCAAGGGGAAGCCGTGGCTGAGGTTGGACTCGCAGAGACCCTGCTCGGTCGACTACTTGTGGGCCCCATACGACCTCTACAGGTCGTCTCGGGTTGCCTTGGAGGAATGATGTGATCATGTGAAACCTATATGCACGCATCTCTGTTTCAAAGCAAGTGTTAGTGTATATGTATAGAGGTTGGATGGAATGCATTAACGCAGCCTCATACTATTATTTATGTAGTATATATAATCATGCAATTGAGATGTAATTGCAAATATCTAAAAGGGAGCATGCAAAAAGGAAGAAGACAATTTTGGCTATCTCAACTAGAAATACATAAAGAATGTTGACTTTCTTTCTGAATACGGAGTATGAGTTGATGACAAATTATTTATAAAAAATAAGTCCTTTACAATTATGTATCATTTCACATACTATTACACAAACAGAATTTACTTACTGCAGATGTAGGAATTAGTCATAGTTGGGTTAAGCTATGACTTTATTCACTAATAGAGGAATTTTACAGAGTTGTTTTTTGCCACCGGCAGAGAAGCAGCACGAACGTAGTTCACTCTCAAACTCGAACCTGAGGATTTAAAGGTCGACACACAGGTAACTGATGATGGATCCAGCTCGTCTTTTGGTCCGAGAACTAACCTTCCACTTCTCGACCAGTATCTTCTTCATTCTCGTACACATTGCAACCATGGTCGCAACTCCAGCTTCAGTGACCCTGGGGCAGTACACCATGTGGCACGACTCCAGTAACGTGCATCTTCTTGAAAGATAGCCAACCCCCATGTCTGTTATCTGGCGACAATGTGATATCACGATGTTCTTTAGTAAAGGACAACCTTCGCTCAACTCCATCATCGCATTATCCCCAAGATTCTGTCAGATGGGAAACAGATTGTTAGGAACTGTGGAGCTGTAACATGAACATCCAATATAAGTTACAAGCTTGAGATGCAAATTACTAATTACAAATTGAAACGGAGTGAGGAAATTTGAGTCGGAGTTTGAAGCCAAACCTGAAGAACGCTTATATCCAGAGAATTGAGTTCAGGGCTGCCTCTAGCAATAGCAATTATTCCAGCATCCCCAATTTGGTGGCAACCACTTACATTCAATTGATGTAAGGAGCAGCCTTGACCTATTGAAATCAGTGCTTCATCCCCAATCCTGGTGACCACAAAGAAAATCTAAGATCATGTCAACCGTAAAAAAGGTGTTCTGGGTAGAGTTCCATAGCAAAACCAGATGGAATGTAAGAGTTCAATCAGAAATCATAAAGCTGCAACTATTCCAAATCATATAGGCAGCTTTAGTTGCATGAAAACATTGATCTCTTAGACACATGACAACAAATTGTAAGGTTTGAAAGTTATATGATTTTCAGAATAGGAGTTTTCCAGCAGAAGAGCTCAAATTAACAGAGCCAAGACGCAAGAGCAAGAGAGCTGTAGACGGTATTCATACTGTATCAAAGCAAGCCTGTCACATAACATTTAAAATAGAAGGGGAAGAAAAGAAAACCAGAGTAAGGGGATAAACAAGTGATGTGGTAAACAGGCATACAGCACATTATCATCCGAAAGCTAATCTAACATTATTCAATTAGAACTCCTTGTGGAATCCAAGGCAGCATTATAAATGTATGTTTATATAGAACATAGGGCACTAAGTATTGAATCATCCCATATAAGAAAGGAGAGAGGGGGGATCACAAACCTGTCACAGAATCGAAGCGTGAGGTCAGTGAGAGATTTACAGTTTTCTCCAATGGCAACTATTCCTTTATTTCCCACCTATCAATGGTGCAATCGCAAAATATAATTAGGATAAAAATATAATAAAGGATTAAATATATGATTTAACATAACCATGAAATTCTGAGGGTGTTGACAGATGTGGAGTTTCATTTGGAAAACAGAACTTATCACTGTCATATGCAATACCTTAAGTTTTTTGCATTCTGTGTACTATGCCAAATCAATTTAAGCAAGCATTTCAACTATTGTAATTATACTAGACAACATAGTTTTAAAGGGCATGATCAACTCCGAAATACCAATTGGAATCCTTTAAGCCACCTTTCCTGGAAATTCCAAGATAGATTATGGATGCCAAATTAAGTAAACCAGCCAAACAAATAGGAAGATATGTGCCATGGACTTAGACCTAACTAAATCCTCAAGAAGGGCAGTAACTTAATCTCGGAAGCACAATGTTACATACTAAAAGAACATCTTGCCAGGTCAGATCACAAGAGAAACACATTTTCGAGTAAATATTACGAACGTATAATAATTTCATTATGTGATATCAACAAAAGGAAGAGTACCTACCTCATAACATCGGCGAATATGGAGTTTCTTTAAGTTACTACAGCCCATGGCTATACTACACATGGAATCATCCCCAATCCCTGAGCAATCTACCAAGTGAAGAGCTTGCAAGAATTTGCATCCTTTACCAATTTCGCTTAGGGCACCACTTTCTATCCTCTGACAGTACAGCAAGGCTAGCTCAGAAAGTCGGCTGCAGGCATGACCCGACATACAAAAATTAAATCAGTTTACCAATAGGTACAAACATAGGAAATTAGTGCAAGTTCCAAACAGGAAACAAACAAGAGGCCAAGGTTAAAAATAGTTATTTCTTACTCGTGCAGTCCCTATAGCTAAAGAGGAAAAGATCAGAGCAAAGTCAAGAGTGAAAAAGGAGAAGTCCAAATGCAAGTAGAAGGCAATTGTAAAAAGGGGACCGGACACTTACGCACAAAATTTTCCAACAGACTTGAATCCATCAGTTCCAATATTGTGGCAGCCATTAATTTCAATATGCATAAGCTCTGAGCAACCGACAGCTATAGAGTCTAAACCAATGTTACTCAGAAGGAAACAGTCACTCAATGTAAGATTTGTCAACTTCTTACATCCCCTCCCAATGGCAAACAGGCTCCTGCAGAAGCATATATGAAAGACTATAAGTAGGCTGGGATATGATCCATATCAATTAAGTTTTATTTCAAGCCACAACGGAAGGAAATCATAAAAAAGGAAGAAACTCAGAGTCTTTAGCATAGGAAAGTAGAATAATGCTGCTGCAAAAAAATGGAATACATACAAGATATTCAATATAGACCAAGAACCCTATCGGGACGCTAAAACTACACGAGATTACATATCAAACACATAAAACCAATTCAAGTAGAATAAGACCGACACATGGCTTATAATGAATAGCATTCTTATAAGAGTAAGAGTAGGAAAATAAGACTAATCCTTTTAATGTGCAGAAGAGGAATAACAATTCAGTAATCATTACACCTAGTTTACTAGGCCCAGCTGTTCACTGAGCAATCTACTGCCTGAACCAAATAATAATATATGAAAGCAAATTGTATTCACAACAAACTTAAGATTGTAAGGGTTTTGAAATACGATAACACCAATCATAATCTTGGATAGCATCATTATTTTAAAAGACATTAGACACAACAAAGTAAAGGAGTGTTAAGATTGTACAAGCTGTCAATCATATTTTCCATACTTATAAATAATTCACTTCAAAGTTCTTGGACTATGACAAGATGGATGTGCATCCAGCTCTTAAGTATATTGTTGAAAAAAACACAAATTACACAAGAATTGAGTGTATTTAGTCATCGGATTCAAACTTCTAAAGTAGAGAATTCCACATATGAACTGGGAATAACCCAGAGGGGAAAAGGTCACCTGTCTGTCAATTTCTGGAAGCTGTATAGAGCCAATACCACCAACGATGAACAATATATTCCAACAGCTTGTAGAGCTTCATCAGTAATATTCAGACATTGCAGTTTCAGAACTTTTAGTGTGGAACATCTTTTTGCCACAGCAAGCAAGCCTTTGTCATTGATGATCTCTGAGTCCAGTGATAGAGATTCAAGACATCTACAGTGAGATCCCACTGCCTCTAGTGAGATATCAGTGATCTTAGCACATGCAGCAACCCCAATTGATTTCAAGGTCTTCCCACAACCAAGGGCCAGTTGAACCAGTCCTCTATCAGTCAATCCTTCACAAAATCGTAAGTTCAAATCCTGAAGAGAATTG